>NW_006794422.1:0-211 GCF_000442215.2 Lipotes vexillifer | reverse complement strand
AAGCTGATGTCTCCTTACGTTTGTTTGTTTGTTTAATTTAATTTATATTTTTATTGGAGTAATATTCCCTTGTGTATATCGAGCACTTCTTGGTGCATTCCACTGTTGATGGGAATGCTCGTTGCTTCCAAGTGTTGGCCATATTAAATATTGCTGGAGTGCAAGATTGCCGGCCTGTGAGGTTTTTTCATTCATTCATTCATTCATTCAT
>NW_006794421.1:0-1363 GCF_000442215.2 Lipotes vexillifer | reverse complement strand
TATATATATATATATATATATATATATATATATATATATAATGGAATATTTCTCCACCATAAAAATTAATGAAATCTTGCCAGTTGCTACAACATGTGTGGACCTAGTGTATTATGCTAAGTGAAAGAAGTCAGATAGAGAAAGACAAAAAAATATATGATTTCATCTATATGTGGAATCTAAAAATCAAAAGAAATGAACAAAAACAAAAAAAATCAACAAATGTTAACAAAACCATCATAGATGCAGAGAACAAACAGGTGGTTGCCACCGGGGAGTGAGTAGGGGGATGAGTAAAGTATATGAGGAGATTAAGAGGTACAGACATCCAGTTACAAAATAAATGAGTCATAGGAATGAAATGTACAGCATGGGGAATATAATCAATAATAATGTAATATCTTTCTATAGTAATGAAGTCGGTCAAAAGGTACAAACTTCCAGTGTAAGATAAATAAATACTAGGGATATAAGTACAACATGATTAATATAATTAATGCAGCTTAAATTCTATATATGAAAGTTGTTAAGATAGTAAATACTGATTTCTCATCACATGGAAAAAAAATTCTTTTTATTTTGTATCTATATGGGGTGATGGATAATTATTAAATTTATTGTGATAATCATTTCATGACGTATGTAAGTCAAATTATTATGCTGTAAACCTTAAACTCATATGGTGCTGTTTGTTGATTATATCTCAATAAAACTGTAAAAAAAATAGTCTTTCTCAAACAATTAAAAACAAAACAGAGATATAGTTTAGGATTAAGAACAGGATGTTCAAAAATATTGAAAGACTACTTAGTTTCTTTAATTGTGAAAAGAAACACTAGATGTGATCACCTTATTTTTTACCTGATTTATTTATATATACTTTAAATAATATTACCAAAAGTTTCAGTAGATAATGTTGATATAAGCATATAGAAAAATTTTTATATTTTCCTTCCATAGGTTGAGAAGCACAGCTAGTTCTATTAAAGCAGGAAACCATTTTCCATACCATTTTCTATATTTAGAAATAATAAATGTATATGTTTCTGTATACATTTTCTATATTTAATTCTATATTTCTATACCTTTATTCTATATTTAAATTATTTTTTTCATCATGATATGTTTTTTATTTGTAATTGAATTTGATTATTTAAAATTTTACATCTACAGTTATGTTTTCTTTTACCACCTTCAGAGTTTGGTTTCCAAACTAGACAGTGTCTGAACATACATGAGGAGACTTCCATATTTTATATATTCAAGATCAAGTTATAGGGGGCGGTGGAAAGATGGTGGGGGAGTAAGACGCGGAGATCACCTTCCTCCCCACAAATACACCAGAAATACATCTACATGTGGA
>NW_006794420.1:0-736 GCF_000442215.2 Lipotes vexillifer | reverse complement strand
CATGGCCCACGGGCCCAGCCGCTCCGCGGCATGTGGGATCCTCCCGGACCGGGGCACGAACTCGCGTGCCCCACATCGGCAGGCGGACTCTCAACCACTGTGCCACCAGGGAAGCCCACGGATAACCTTTAGATTGCCTTCATTCATCCTACTGGCTGCATATTATTAGAGCTAACATGTTAAATATATTGTTTTCTCTGTGAGAATGGATTTTTCATAATTTTATCTCCATAATTATTCTTCTTTGAATATATTTTTATTGTAAATTTTTTTAAATCTAAGTTTAAAATTCTCAATTAGTTTTCTGTTTTCTTCTCTGTTGTTAATACAGATGTTCAAAAGTAAAAACAATAAATTGGTCCCATAATGGGCATCTAGGGTGTGCTGCTCACCTTTGTGTATTCAGAAACACAGTTCTATCAGTTTTTATAATGCTGATCAGTATCTGGGGGACTTAGAAACACTAGTCAAATCCATAAGAGTGTGATTGACAAATCAGAAGCCAACTTACTAACTTTATTTTTTTAATCAGAATACAGTTGATTTACAATGTTGTGTTAATTTCTCCTGTACAACAAAGTGATTCAGTTATATATATGTGTGTGTGTGTGTGTGTGTATGTATATATATTATATATATTCTTTTTTATAATTTTTTCCATTATGGTTTATCAAGGATATTGAATATAGTTCCCTGTGCTATGCAGTAGGACCTTGTTGTTTATCCATCCTATATA
>NW_006794419.1:0-1451 GCF_000442215.2 Lipotes vexillifer | reverse complement strand
TAGAAATACTGACTAAATGGTTTAGGAAAGCATTTGAAAATGAAATGTAATAGGTATGGCAGGTAAATGCATGTAAACATGTTTGATCCATAAAACATTTTTATTTGTGGCTATTTTTAAAAAATAGCTTTATAACTTATGGCTTCTTCTGTTTTACATCTCTGGTCCTGAGTTCATAGTATTGTATTCTGGAAAAGCTAGAAATATTAAAATAGTGCTTTAAGGGTAAAGCATCTCTCAGTATTTCCATTATAAAATGCAATTTTAAAGGGTTTAGAAGTCAGCTATGAAAATTTGTTCTTGGCTGATACTTTGTATACAAAAATCTCTGCCCAGGGTAATTTTCAGAAGAATTTTTTGCAGTGGCATAAACTGTGAGGTTATATGGCAGTACCAGCTTACATTGAGCTCATTTTTTATGCTTCTATCAAAGTGGGGGAAAGATGAAAGCTTTTAAAATGATTCAAATAAAAGAGTATGAAAATTATATTTTAGCCCTGTGCTTTTAGAAACTTTTGGTTAAAAAAATGTTACTCTACCATCAGAAGACTCACCATTTGGCTTAAGTATCCAAATAATAGCACCACTTAACCCAGTGTAAGCCCCAAATCTAGATGACTTTAGAATAATTCTTTTAAAACCAAATTTTAACAGCTGATTTTGAAAGTAGTATTTGGGCCGTCAGTGACTGCGTAACCCCAGAGAGATCCCTTTGTGCCGCACTTGTTGAAAAATAGCTTTCTGTTTGGTACCTGAGCTTAGCTGTCTGCAAAGCAAGGAAGGAAGCACTAACGGGAAAGCAAAAACATGTTTCTTACATGACTGGAGACTTACACAGTGAAGCTGGAGAGCCTCTTGTTAATGTAATGTTCTTCCCAAAGCTTTGGGTAGGTCTTAACTTGAAAAGAAGGTTGACCACAATGCAGATGAGCTCCCTGCTCTTACACTGTTGTGAATACACGTGCACATACACTTCCACTGCACTTTACAGCTTGGCCAGGTTTCTTTTTCTTTTTTTTTTCCCTACTTCTTCTTCAAAGCTAAATCACATAAGCAGATTTCCTCCAGGGATAATTTTATATGTGGTAGCCAGACTGGTCTTAGAGTTCACAATAGCTTCCTCTGTTGTATCAACTTCTGAACCTTGGAAGTGCAGTTCTGTGCATAGAGCCCATAGGGAACATTTGAGGTCTTGTTGGTTTGAAATGAAATATGACTTTATGTGAAATATGAATTGAAAATGATATTGGATTATATACAGTTGTTCAGAAATATAGTCTCCATAGTGGAGAAGGAACTGCCTCATTAGTGAAAGTCTGCCCCACCTTATTGTCTGAAGTAATGATGCTATACCATACTCAGGGCCGAACAGGGTAAAAAGAACAACAGGACCAACAGCAGAAACACGTTAGTTTTTGCTCTGAAAGAAAACAACTTCCTTACACAAATAT
>NW_006794418.1:0-323 GCF_000442215.2 Lipotes vexillifer | reverse complement strand
GGGAAAAGTCTGCACCTGCTGAGGAGGCAAGAGACTTTTTCTTCCCTCTTTTTTTCCTGGTGCGCGAGGAGAGGGGTTTTAAGAGTGCTGCCTAAAGGAGCTCCAGAAACGGGCGCGAGCTGCGGCTAAAAGCACGGACCTCAGAGATGGGCGCAAGCCGCGGCTAAAAGCGCAGACCCCAGAGACGGGCACGAGCCGCGGCTAAAAGCTCGGACCCCAGAGACGGGCAGGAGACGCTAAGGCTGCTGCTGCCGCCACCGAGGGGCCTGTGTGTGAGCACAGGTCACTATCCACACCCCTCTTCCGGGGAGCCTGTGCAGCCC
>NW_006794417.1:0-200 GCF_000442215.2 Lipotes vexillifer | reverse complement strand
CTGCCTATTTCCTCTTCATTTGTTTGGTCTGGTGGGTTTTTACCTTTCTCCTTTGTCTGCTGTATGTTTCCCTGTCTTCTCATTTTTCTTAGCTTTCTGTGTTTGGGCGTCTCCTTTTTGCAGGCTGCAGGTTCGTTGTTCCTGTTGTTTCTGGTGTCTGCCCCCAGTGGGTCAGGTTGGTTCAGTGGGTTGTGTAGGCT
>NW_006794416.1:0-428 GCF_000442215.2 Lipotes vexillifer | reverse complement strand
TGACTGCCAAGGACTGCATACAGGGGACATGAAAGAAGTTGAAGGGGAGAGTAGGAAACTTTGTTCATTTCTTTGCTCCCCTGAAAAATTTCCCATCTCTATCCCAGATGCACAGCGATGGAGGGAAGAGGGGAGCTGAAGCTTAATGGTTTGATGGGGCCAATTTAAAAAAATGTTTTTTTATTGAAGTATAGTTGATTTACCATGTTGTGTTAATTTCTGCTGTACAGCAAAGTGATTCAGTCATACATAAATACACATTCTTTTTAAAAAATATGCTTTTCCATTATGGTTTATCAAAGGAGGGCTTCCCTGGTGGCGCAGTGGTTAGGAATCCGCCTGCCAGTGCAGGAGGCACGGGTTCATGCCCCGGTCCGGGAGGATCCCGCGTGCCGCGGAGCGGCTGGGCCCATGAGCCGTGGCCGCTG
>NW_006794415.1:0-321 GCF_000442215.2 Lipotes vexillifer | reverse complement strand
CTAAAAATTCTTTTAAAATTAATATTTGTTGAAGATTTGATATGTAATTAGTTCTGTGATAAAGAAATAAGTAAATAGAATGAGGTCTTCATAATTATAAAAGTTAAAATAAAAATAATGTTTATAGTAGCTACCATGGTAGGTGTTATATTGCGCATTTTTTGATTGAAGAAATTAAGACTTACATTAACTAGACACTTCAGTTATGTCTGTGACACGTCCAGTTGTACACTCCTCTGGAAATTCCACTAAGATTACAGTAAAAGAGTAAAGATATAAATCCAGAAAGATCAAGAGAGTGAGAAATGAGAAGATAAATGG
>NW_006794413.1:0-257 GCF_000442215.2 Lipotes vexillifer | reverse complement strand
GATCCCTGGTCAGAGAACTAAGATCCCACAAGCCGCATGGTGAGGTCAAAAAAAAAAGAAACTGCCACAGCCACCCCACCCTTCACCATCCACCACCTGATCAGTCAGCAGCCATCAACCTTGAGGCTCTGGACACGCAGGCTCAGTGGCCATGGCTCGCGGGCCCAGCTGCTCCTCGGCATGTGGGATCTTCTGGGACCGGGGCACGAATCCGTGTCCCCTGCATCGGCAGGCGGACTCTCAACCACTGCACCACC
>NW_006794412.1:0-202 GCF_000442215.2 Lipotes vexillifer | reverse complement strand
ACTTCCGTGGGCTTGAAGGGTGACGCCTAAAGAACAGTGTGGAAAAGCTCGGGGTTACGGCTGACTTTCTCCCTCTCTCAGGCCCACAACCTGGGCCCAGCTGTCGTGGCAATGCTGAGTGGGAGACACTGCCTCTGGACTGGACTCCCAAGGCTTCCTCCCTTTATGGCAATTCAGTTTGTCCCTTACTTCGAGGAGGAAT
>NW_006794410.1:0-2426 GCF_000442215.2 Lipotes vexillifer | reverse complement strand
GGTTTATCACAGGACATTGAATATAGTTCCCTGTGCTACACAGTAGGACCTTGTTGTTTATCCCTCTACATAGGTACCACTTTTTACAATTTTTTATCCCCTGCATTCCTAACTTGTGTGCATTTAGTAAGTACACCTCGTCATAGAGGGATTGGTGGGAAGCGTGGCAGGAGAGTGGTGATGGTGGCCGGGAATAAGAAGACGGACTGACAAATAATGAGGGGCAGTGTCACTTTGAATCCTGAGATCTCAGGGAACCCGGCTTGAGTTAGGAAGGATGGAATTGCCAGATGAAGCGATTCTGTGTCCTTTTCTGCTGTCTTTCATGCCGGAGATGTTACCTATTGATTTCTGTTGTGCAAATGTGAGAAAGGATTTGGTGGTTTGGAGTCAAACACAGATCTGCTGAGTCCCTCCAGCCTGCCCGACAGCCCCGCTTCATTCTTTGTCTCCCTCCCCTCCTGCGTCCTTCCCGCAGCCCTGAAGGAAAAGTTAAGATCAAGGTTTCACATCATGCTTCATAGTTTCCTGTGTGTTTTACAAGGTGTAGCATTAGTTATTCCTTGAAAACACTCCGATTACAAGGTGAGGTGATGCTATTAAACTCCTACTTTATGGCTCTGGGAGCAGAGGCACAGAAAGGTTAAGTGGCTTGGCAGTGTTGCCCAGCACTTTGATGACTGAGATGCATTTTTAACTCCTGGCTGACAGGATCTTACAGAGAACATTCACGTGCCAGGGCATTTTCAGTGTCCACGACTGGGGACACTTCGAATAACCCAAGGAGACAGCACCATGCATTAGCATGCAACCGGCAGTCAGCCAGAAATTATCATTGTTTAAATCTCGAACAGAGAAAGGGGATGGAATCGTGAGGATAAGGAAGTTTGAAGTCTAAATTTGAAAGAGGGAAGGCTGCGAACGGGTGGTCACACAGCCGGCTGTCAATATGTGATACAGCGCTGCAGCAGAGGGCTCCAGAGGGGAAGTTTGGAAGGCCTGTTTTCCCCATTTCCCATCAGGAAGCCGTGCCTGGGTCCATGAGGCTTTGCACTGCACTGGCGTTGCACATGTTAGTATTCTAACTCCGTCTCCTCCTTTATGGCTCTTCACGACTCTGTCTGATGACAAAGCAGCTCTTTGCCATTTAAAGGTCAAATGCCAGTAATAGAAGAGATGGCATTTTATCATCAGATGAGCACGAGCAGAAGGGAGATGAAAACTTGGAGGCTTGAGCCAAGGGCAGTCGTATCCCCGGGTTGAGATTCCATGAAAATGTGGAATGTACCTTCAATTAACCTTTCACAAATACCTGGTCACTGGGACCGATTTATCTGAAGGTTGTTAGCTGGGTTTGGAGAGCGTGTCTCTCCTGCTGAGCTGGAGAAGGCATCTGATCCTATGCTCAGTTAGTCCCACAGATTAGAAATTCCCCCAAATCTCCCAGTGATAAAGATCCCTCTGATATTCCTGAGCACAGAGGCTTTCAGGGGGCCGTGGAGGTGGGAGCGTCTACTGACAAAGAAGGTTCTGGTCGATTTTCGGAAGATTTTCAAGTATTAGTCTCCTTGAGGAAATTTACAGAGAAATCTATGTTGCAGAGTAGAATTTTAATACTGACAACAGCAGAGATTATACAGCTTTAAGCTGGAGGCTGCTGTCTAATTTAAAAATCATTTTTTCTGTCTGGTCTCTTTTAAATTCCTGCAACACCAGGAAGGAGACAGAAAAGGTATTATTTATATGACTCAGGGAGGCCAAGTGAAGAGCTCAGGGTCACACAGATATTAAGTGGCAGAATTGGGATTTTGAGCCACAAGGATTTTATTTTTTTAATCCAGCGTTCTTTCTGCCATTGCATTTACCTCCCAGAATCAGTAACACAGGGGAGGATCCGGCTTTGCAGAAAGAGGAGAGACCTCCCTTCCGCCTTAGAGGAAATTCCAAGCAATTCTATCCTGAGCTAGAAGATCTGGATGAGCTCGTTTTCTTCTCTCTCTCACCTTTATTCTCTGAAAAAAGAAAAAAGAAAAAAAATAAAAGAGTGAGAAATCTAGTCATTCATTAAGAAAAATTCACGTGCTCCCCCGTGGGCTGCGGGTTCGGGTAGCCCCACAAACACAGCCAGGTAGAGATAATTTGCCCTAAATGAAGGGTGAGGAATGTAAAACTTGCAGAGTGGTAAATAATTTCCCCAAGATCACTGCACTGGGAGAAGATCTGGATTCAAACCCAAATCGGCCACTTCTGAAAAGTCTGCTGATTCAACGTACAGACCCCTGCGCGGGCAGGGCAGAAAGGGGCTGGTGGCGGTGGACCAAGCACTTGGGACCCCATCAGCCTTCTTGGTCAGTAGTCTTCCCAGATTCCCAGACCAGCTTGGGCCTTGGGGCGCATCTGCCTTTGTGGGCCCGGAGAGCCTTTTT
>NW_006794409.1:0-2756 GCF_000442215.2 Lipotes vexillifer | reverse complement strand
CGCGGCATGTGGGATCTTCCCGGACCGGGGCACGAACCCGTGTCCCCTACATCGGCAGGCGGATTCTCAACCACTGCGCCACCAGGGAAGCCAAGGGAGATATCTTCTAAGGTATTCTTTATCTCACGGAGTAGGATTGGTTAGTAATTTTGATTCTACCATTGCATTTTTAGGTTCCTGTAATATGTATACTTCATCTTATCCTATATTCTTCCTGTCTAAGCCAACACCTAAGCCTGTTAGCTTCGTATCAAATACAGCCATCTTTTCATTTCAACTCTGCAGAGAAACCATATCTTTTTGTATTTAGCTTTTAGCCAAGTAAAAATATCTGGAAAAAAAATTTCTTTTGCTTCTTGTGGCAAATAATTTTCAAAGATTTGTGTTCTTCCTCTTCGTTTTTAGATAATGCTCCTTTTCTTAGGAGCCACGTCTTCCTCCTTTTTGTTTTTTGTAATATCACTAACTTATCTTTTTAAAGGGGTGAGAAGTCCATATATAAATCTACCTTTGTAGGCAGACATAACCCGTGGAATGTCCCCCCACCCCCAACTGACTGCTCTCAGCCACAGAATGACTGATTTCTAGTGTACATGAGCAGCCTCTCTCTCAGTTCCGTTTATTCACAGTCTCTGGAGGACTGAATAAATCTGCCCCTTTCTGGAAGCTGCCCATTAGAAGAAAAAGCATTCATATGTGAAAAAAGCTGAGATTGTCTGTATTTCTTCTTTTCAAAATCACTGAACATGTAAGTTATATAATTACATGATACATTATAAATACAAATAGAAATATCCCTAAATAGAAAATATGTCCTTATTATTAAAAAGTATAAATCAAGGCCATATTTTCTGACCATAGTTCAATATAAGTAGCTATGAATAATAAACTTTAAACAAATATCTCAACCTCCATTAGGATGTCTTGAGATACTTTATATGAAAGTGTAAATCCTTAAGTACTATTCAGATGTAAAGTACAATGAGTACTATTGTTATTATTAAATATAACAAAATTTTAGATGAGAAAATAGAAATTTTAAACGGCAAGTTAGTGATGAAATTTGAGTGAAATTGGAAAGTAGAAGTCATGCCGTTTTTAACATTAGAATAACAACCCACAAGTGCGTCAACATGAGTCTGGGGTGCTGCACCCTTGTTATGCTGGAAATATAATGGATTCTTTTATCCTGTTTACTCTTGACTAATGGTTCCCCCACTCCCAAGTTCCTTAGCAAAACAGAACTTCAAATTGACATCAGAACGTAACTTTATATGTAAGTTATAATTTGTGTATTAATGTAGGTTCAAATTCTCAGGTAAGCATTTTTCTGTCTCTTTTTTTATGTCCTCATTTGAAGAACCTCTCCAGGTGTTGTTATGGAGAGACATCTAGGCTGACAGAGGCCTTCCTGACTTTTTCAGTCAATATCCTGGTGTCCACACAGATTTCTAAGGCAGCTACAAGCTGCAACTGTCCATTTCAAAACCTCAGAAGACTATGGTTTTTAAAAAGCAGCACCAATTCCTAACGAGCATTTAGCAGCACAACCATGCTGCTTATAGAGAGATACAATAAAAGAAAAATCAGGCATCCATCATGATAGAGGGAAAATATTACATAACTTTGATGCATCAGAGGCATTTTTAGAAAAAAATTTATTTTATTGAAGTATAGTCGATTTACAATGTTGTGTTAATTTCTGCTTTACAGTAAAGTGATTCAGTTATACATGTGTATACATTCTTTTTCGTATTCTTTTCCATTATGGTTTATCACAAGATACTGAATATAGTTCCCTGTGCTACAGAGTAGGACCTTGTTGTTTATCCATTCTATATGTAATTGTTTGCATCTGCTAATCCCCAAACTCTCACTCCATCCATCCCGCAACCACAAGTCTGTTCTCTTTCAGAGACACTTTTTTTCCTTGCAAATCTTATATTTTTGTCCTGTGGAACCTACGTCATAAATTTTAATAATCAAACAGCAGCAACCAAATAATGACAGCAACAAATTCTAAAATCACTCATTCAGAAATGCAGACCAGAAGCTAAAATGGCAGAAAGAACTATGCAATGGGCAAAATCGGGGTAAAAATAATAAACCATCCTTCTCTCAGGAGTTTTTAAAATTATGAGTTTAGTGCTTGAAGCAAAAATTATAACATCATCTGAGGTGGTGCTCAATACATGTAGCGGAAATACTTAAGATGTATTTTAAAAGTGGGGAGGGTTAAGGAGCCTAAATAAAGTAAGATTTCTGCACTTAACTTGAAGTGGTAAAATATCTAAGCCAGTCAACTGTGACATGTTACATATGTATACATAATATCAAGAACAACTTCTTATAAAAACTATAAGAGATATATTCAAAAGCACTATAGATCAAAATATAATTCAGAAAAATATTCACGTAATCCCTAAGAAGACAAGAAGAGGAAACAGAGAAAAGAGACAGAATGAACAAACAGAAAAAATAATTAAATGGCATACTTAAACCCTAACATAACAATAATTATTTTAAATGGTCTAATATGACAGCCAAAACAAGATTGGCAGAGTAGATTAAAAAACGTGACCCAACTATATGATGCCTGTAAGAAACTTCTCTAAACAAAACAACATAGGTTATTTGAATGGAAAAGGATGGGATAATATATATCATGTAAATATTAAATTAAAAAGTAGGAGCAGGCCTCCCTGGTGGCGCAGTGGTTGAGAGTCCGCCTGCCGATGCAGGGGATACGGGTTCGT
>NW_006794408.1:0-562 GCF_000442215.2 Lipotes vexillifer | reverse complement strand
AAGGTAAGACAATGCGTTAGGTTTAGCTTACCTGTTAGGGCACGGTTTAGTGTTAGCGTACGGTTTAGGATTAGGGCAAGATTTAGGGTCAGGCGAAGGTTAAGGGTAGTGTTAGGGTTATGATTAGGGTTAGGGAGCTGGTATGGTTTAGTGTACAGGTTAGGGTACGACAACGGTTGAGGGTTAGCATACGTGTTAGGGCACGGGTTTGTGTTAGCATAGGAGTTAAGATTAGGGCACAGTTCAGAGTAAGGCTAAGGGTAGGGGTTAGGGTTAGGGTTAGGGTTAGGAAATGGGGATGGTGTAGGGTACAATTTAGGGTACCACAACGGTTTAGGGTTAGTGTATGAGTTAGGGCACCTATTAGTGTGAGCGTACGGGTTACGATTAGGGCACGGTTTGGGGTAAGGATAAGGGTAAACGTTAGGGTTACAGTTAGGTTTAGGGTTAGAGTTAGGGAACGGGGGCGGATTAGGGCACTGGTTAGGGTTTGACAACGGTTTAGGGTTAACGTTCATGTTAAGGCATGGTTTAGTGTTAGCGTACGGGTTAGGATTAGGGC
>NW_006794407.1:0-880 GCF_000442215.2 Lipotes vexillifer | reverse complement strand
TGAAACAGCCAGACTACAGTCAATGGCTACAGCAAAAGGACATAAGTTCAAGGAATACTTGGGTACCCATGTGATACTCTTCCCTACAGTTATGTGTGTGTGAACTTTGTAACCTGGGTCTGTGGTAGGGGTAAAGTGAGTTTTGTGTGTGGTTCAGTCTATCTCTTCAAAAATTCTGAATGATAATTAGCTTTGATTTTTACATCTATTCATAATGATAGCAGAGGGCAATGCACAACAGAAAGGGGCTTGCAAGCTTTCCACTTAGCAATTAATTCTATTATTAAATGCTAAGAAAAAAATAAGTGCCTGCCAGCTGTAGCTTTATTATGTTTTCCCAGAAATAATAATGAGAAGCCTGTGGAAGTATATTATTTATTTCTTTTTTTCTCCCGCACCCTTGTAGGAGAAGAAAAATACCCATGAGTGGTTGCTCCTTCCATTCGAAAATAGAATTATTCTGCTATGAGAAGGTGGCTTGGACAGAGCATAAAGACCAGGGTTGGTATATAATGGAAAGCTTCTTTGTTTTATTTCTGTTTATTAATTTTTGAAATGGAACATCTAACTCTGGGCCAGAACCTATGCTAAGCAAGATGGGGATTGAAAACTAGGGAGCATTTGGAGCTGCCTCTACAGGAGGTCACAGCCATGTACACACCTGAATTAAACCAAAATGAGGCGAAAGGTACAATAGCGAAATAAACAGTGCCCTGGGAGCACAAAGAGAGGGTGGCTAGTTGGCAATAACATCTGACTTTTGGTGGAGATGTTAATCATCAGTCAAAATGTAGCTATTGAGTAACTTCGCCAGCATCACACCTGACAAGTAGTAGGTTCTCAATGAATAGGAACTGACTCTGAGTCTAAGGTGGATTCC
>NW_006794406.1:2143606-2147484 GCF_000442215.2 Lipotes vexillifer | reverse complement strand
CTCGAACCCGTGTTCCCTGCATTAGCAGGCAGATTCTCAACTACTGCGCCACCAGGGAAGCCCCTCCAGGCAACTTTGATAGAACTTTTATAAGATTCCTTGGTGCCCCTAAATTTATCTGCTCTAGGATAAATCTATCTTTTTATAGCTCATGGTTCTAATGTTTCCTCTGTTGTCTGCTTCCACACACAAGAGGGCAATGGCAATAAACATAGTGACTAAATCTTCCAGATAAATGGCTACTTCAGAAATGACCTAGTTGCCACTATCAATGGTATTCGTAGGTAGGGTCCTAAGATCTTAGACATTAACTATGTCCTTGTAGGCATTTAAAATTTTTCATAATTCTCAAAGAAATGGCCATTATATCAAGGAGATAACATCATTATAAAGTACTTTTGGATCCTTAAAAAGAACACAGAGCAAGGGTAAAAAGTTATTTCTAAAAACAAACACCAAAGATCTGCACAGAACATAAATCAATAATTATTTACACAGAGTAAACTCAACATAATCAACATTCCAAAGCTATTGGTGTTTGAACTATTATAGCAGTGTTCCATAAGAAGTCCTTGTCTCCAGTGTGTTTCCAGCCCTTTCTTCATGGACTACTCCTACTCAGACATAATTATCTATAATAATTTTATATTTTCATGCATGTAAAATCTAAATTTTTAAGCTGGCATCCCTAGCCCTATTCCAGCACTGATTTCTAAAGTACCTTGAGCTCACACTCCACTGCATACTTTTTGTACTCCTTCTTCAAGAACTAGCCAAAGAATTACTTCTTTTATGATATCTCTGCTCCTTGCCAATATCTGTACCTTTCTACCACTCCTAAAACTTGTCAAAATATGTTTTCCTGCTTTCTTTTATAAGTAAACTTTTTATAGAAGTAAAACATGTCTTAGTTAGCTCAGGCTACCATAACAAAATACCATAGACTGGGTGGCTTAAACAACACACATTTATTTTCTCATAGTTGGCTGGAATTCAGAGATGAGTGTATTAGTGTGTTCCGGTTCTAGATAAGGTTCTCTTCCTGGATTGCAGATGCCCACTTTCTTGTTGCGTCCTCACATGGCAAAGAAAGACAGCAAGCTCTCTGGTGTCTCTTCTTATGAGGGTACTAATCCCATCCTGAGGCCCCCACCCTCATGATCTCAATTAAACCCAATTATCTCCCTAAAACCCCACCTCCACATATGATTACATTGAGGGTTAGGGTTATGTTAGGGTTCCGACATAAGAATTTTGAAGGAACACAATTCAGTCCATAGCAAATATACATTCAGGGAAGTGCAAAAATCATACAAATACACTTTGGTTAACTATTTCAAAGTAAATATACCCATGTGTCCATTCACTCCATGGATCAAGAAATAAAAATTGCCAGGAGGCATGAAGTCACCCTCTGCTACTTCCTCGTCATTGCTGTCTACAAATGGACCTATTATTCTGACTTCCACCACGAAAGACAGTTCCCCTGTTTTTGAATGTTATACAAATAGAATTGCTTTGTGCCTGGCTTCTTTTGTTCAGCATTATGTTTGTGAGGTTTATCCACAATTTCACATGCAGCACTAGTTTGCTCATTTTATCTTATTAATACTTATCTTAAAATATTTAATTAAATATTTTATTTACACATCACAATTTATTGTCTATTCTACAGAAGATAGATATTTGCTGTTTCCAGTTAGAAACTATTATCAGTAATGTCTTTTTACTTTTACATGCTATGGTACACTTATCTATGCACTGTGCAAGTATATATAGTTAGAAGTAGATCTTCTAGATCTAGCATTATGCTGAAACTTAGTTAGTATACAATTTATTATTCTCAATAATTTAAGTTTTGTTGAAGCCTTTGTTAGATTAAGAAAGTACTTTTCTGAGACTGCTAAGATCTTTTATCATTAATCAGTATGGAATTTTATCAAATGCTTTTCTGCACCTTTTGAATGATCATATGATTTTTCTCCTTTATATGGTTAATGGAGTGAAATACACTGATCAATATTTTTAATATTGAACAAGACTGCTAAAACAAATCTAACTTTTTTGTTGTGTATTAAAATTTTCATGTGCTGGTGGATTTTATGTGCTTACACTAAGTTTAAGAATTTTTTCTCTATGTCCATAAAAGATGGCTTTGTAATTTCCCTTTCTTGAAAAGTCCTTGTTAGGTTTGAATATAAAGTTTATGCTAGTCTCCTAAAATACATATTTATGAGATAAAAAAGTATTCCATCTTTTTTCCCTTAGAAAAGTTTGTGTAAGATTGTTGTTATGTCTTTCTTTAAGGTTAAGGTTATCTAAGCCTCGACTTTTCTTTATAGGAGAGTTTTAAATAACACGTTCAGTTTATTAAACATATATAATACTAGTATACATAATCATATTATTTTTTGTATCCAGTTTGACAAGGTGAAGTTTTCCAGGAATTTGAATTTCGTATACATGTTCAATTTTATTGGCATAATGTTCATATGATTAAGACTGATAATTTTTCGTATTATCAGGATCTCTGATTATGTGCCTTTTTTTAATCCTAGCATGGATACGTTATATCTTCTTTTTTTTTTTCCTTGATCAATCTTTGGAAGGTTGTAAGTCCTATTATTCTTTCCAAGGGACCAGCTCCTGGCTGTGCTGACTTTTTCAATTTTGCATTTGTTTATTATATTATCAATTTTGGTTCATACTGTAATTATTTATTTCTACTTTCTCTGGATTTAGTTCTTGTTATTTTTCAATCTCTTGAGATGGATACTAAGATTATTGATTTTCAGACCTTTTTGTATTTATACATTTTATCACTATGTGTTTCCCTCTAAGTAGGGTTTAGCTGCATCCCATAGGTTGTTTTATTTTTTATTTCTGCAGGGCTTGCCGGATATTAGTTCCCCAACCAGGGATTACATCCGGGCCCTCACAGTGAAAGCACGGAGCCCTAACCACTGGAGAGCCAGGGAATTTTCCCATCCAATAGGTTTTAATATATTATTCTCATTATTGTTCAATTCACAACATTCCCTTCATATTTTCTCTGACTTTTGGAGAGTTTAGAGGCATAATGGTTAATTTTCAAACATCTGGGTATTTTCTTGTTGTATCTTTTGTTAATAAATTCAACCTTGATTTCACCATTGTCAGAGAACATACTCTGAGCTCAGTTCTTTGAAATGTATGGAGACTGCTTTATTGAAATATGTATATTTTGCTGTCAGGGATTCAGTGTTCTAAATAGATCAATTAGATAAAAGTTGTTAATTGTGGTTTTCACATCTTCTACTATTATGTTAATTTCTTGTCTCTTTATTTTATCAGTTAGAGAAGTGGGTTTAACCTCCAAATATGATTCTGAAGAATTCTAGTTTGCCTTATAATCTTTTCAGTTTTTGCTTTGTCTATATTAATGCTATGTTATTATCTGTACATAAATTTAGAAATGTTTTATTTTTCTAGTAGATCATTTAATCATCATGAAATCTTCATCTTTAGGAACATTTTATTGCCTTGAAGTCCACTATCTTTTTACTGAAGTAATTACAATGGATTTTTAATATGTGCCTTCTGCCTTTTTTGTTCTTTTATTTATGGTGTGTCTTTTAAGAACTACATATTGTAGCATTTTTATTTCTTATAGTGACATTTCTCTTTCAATTAAATCTGTTTATATTTAATGAGACTATTAATATATTTGAATATAAATCTATCATCTATTTGCTTTGTGTTTATCCACTTTGTTGTTGCTATTTTTTCTCCTTTCTTGTTTTATTTTGAGCTAAGAAATTTTTATTATTCAATTTTCCCTTCTATTAGCTTGTTAGTTACACATTTTTTTTCTTTCTTTTTTTTTTTTTTTTTTTTTT
>NW_006794406.1:2121170-2143550 GCF_000442215.2 Lipotes vexillifer | reverse complement strand
GCGGGCCTCTCACCGCTGTGGCCTCTCCCGTTGTGGAGCAAAGGCTCCGGACGCGCAGGCTCAGCGGCCATGGCTCACGGGCCCAGCCGCTCCGCGGCATGTGGGATCCTCCCGGATCGGGGCACAGAACCCGTGTCCCCTGCATCGGCAGGTGGACTCTCAACCACTGCGCCACCAGGGAAGCCCCAGTTACACATTTTTAAAGCATTTATTTAAGAGGTTACTATAGACATTACTAACATGCATTTTTACGATAAATTAGTAGTTCTCTACCTTCTGGAAATAAAAAAGTACTTAGAACAGGTTCTTAGAACGTTTACTTAATACTCTCCACCATGTGTGCTATCATTTTAATGCATTATATATATATATTTGTTGTATACAATGTTTTAAAAATACCACATTTTTATCATCTTTTTTACAATTTAATCCTTTGTGCATTTTTGCACTTTTTTATGGTTATATTTATCTTGTGCCTAAAGAATCCCTTTAGTATTTCTTTTCATTTTTAAAATTTTTTATTGGAGTATAGTTGATTTAGAATGTTGTGTTAGTTTCAGGTGTACAGCAAAGTGAACCAGTTATACTCAGTTATACATATACATGTATCCACTCTATTTTTTTTTTAAGATTCTTTTCCCATATAGGCCATTACAGAGTATTGAGTAGGGTTCCCTGTGACATACAGCAGGTTCTTATTAGTTAACTGTTTTATATATAGTAGTGTTTTTATGTCAATACCAATCTCCCAATTTATCCCTCCCTCCTTTTACCCGTTAACCATATTTGTCTTCTACATCCGTGACTCTACTTCTGTTTTGTAAATAAGTTCATTTGTACCCCTTTTTTCAGATTCCACATATTAGTGATATCATATATTTGTCTTTCTGTGTCTGACTTACTTCACTTAGTATGATAATCTCTAGTTCCGTCCATGTTGCTTCAAATGGCATTATTTTGTTCTTTTTTATGGCTGAGTAATATCCCATTGTATATAGGTACCAAGTCTTCCTTATCCATTCCTCTATCAGTGGACATTTAGGTTGCTTCCATGTCCTAACTATTGTAAATAGTGCTGCAATGAACACTGGGGTGCATGTATCTTTTTGAATTATGGTTTTCTCCAGGTATATGCCCAGGAGTGGGATTGACGGTTCATATGGTAGTTCTATTTTTAGATTTTTAAGGAACCTCCATACTGTTCTCCACAGTGGCTATATCAATTTACATTCCCACCAACAGTGTAAAAGGGTTCCCTTTTCTCCACACCCTCTCCAGCATTTATTGTGTATAGATTTTTTGATGATGGCCATTCTCCCCAGTGTGAGGTGATACCTCATTGTAGTTTTGATTTGCCTTTCTCTAATAATTAGTGATGTTGGACATCTTTTCATGTGCTTTTTGGCCATCTGTATGTCTTCTCTGGAGAAATGTCTATTTAGATCTTTTGCCCATTTTTTGATTGGGTTATTTGTTTTTTGATATTGAGCTGCATGAGCTGTTTGTATATTTGGGAGAGTATCCCTTGTCAGTTACTTCATTTGCAAACATTTTCTCCCATTCTGAGGGTTGTCTTTTTGTTTTGTTTATGGTTTCCTTTGCTGTGCAAAAGCTTTTAAGTTTAATTAGATCCCATTTGTTTATTTTTGTTATTATTTTCATTACTCTAAGAGGTGGATCAAAAAAGATCTTTTTTTTTTAACAACTTTATTGGAGTATAATTGCTTTACAATGATGTGTTAGTTTCTGCTTTATAACAAAGTGAATCAGCTATACATATACATATATCCCCATATCTCCTCCCTCTTGCATCTCCCTCCCACCCTCCCTATCCCACCCCTCTAGGTGGTCACAAAGCACTGAGCTGATTTCCCTGTGCTATGTGGCTGCTTCCCACTATCTATGTATTTAACATTTGGTAGTGTATATATGTCCATGCCACTCTCTCACTTCGCCCCATCTCTAAGAGTTTTAAAGTGTCCAACCTTACATTTAGGTCTCTAATCCATTTTGAGTTTATTTTTGTGTATAATGTTAGGGAGTGTTTTGATTTCATTCTTTGATATGTAGCTGTCCAGTTTTCCCAGCACCACATATTGAAGAGACTGTCTTTTCTCCATTGTAGTATTTCTTTTAATGTAGGTACAATGGTGAAAAATTCTCCCAGTTTCTATTTATCTGAAAATATCTTCATTTTATCTTAACATGGTATCCAGCAGTGCTATTGTAATTTGGCTAGGCATTGATTTATTTTTATTTCTCCTGCTTGTGTTTTTTAAAACTTTTTGAATCTGTGGCTTTATATCTTTTAACAGTTTTGGAAAATTCTTGGCACAATGTTTTCAAAAATGGCTTTTCCCAATTTGTCTTCTTT
This sequence comes from Lipotes vexillifer, assembly GCF_000442215.2. Classification (NCBI taxonomy): domain Eukaryota; kingdom Metazoa; phylum Chordata; class Mammalia; order Artiodactyla; family Lipotidae; genus Lipotes; species Lipotes vexillifer. Next base: position 2,141,176 of record NW_006794406.1, on the reverse strand, counting down.
TTCTGCAGCTCTAATTCCACATGTGATGCCTTTCATTTTCTTTCTCCATGTAGTAGCTAATATTCTCCTGAATTGTCTCTATATCCTTGAGCAAGGACATCTGTCAAAAAAGCACCTTTTGGTTTCTTTGACATTTCTATTTTTTGTCTGTTTTCTATTTCAATGATTTCTTACCTTTTATTTATGCCTTTCATCCATTTATTTGTTTTAGGTTTAATTTTTTTCTTATTTCTTAAGGTGGAAGCTTATTTAAGTCTTTACCTTACATAAGCATTTAAAACTACACATTTCTCTCAAAGTAGTGTTTAAGCCTGTACATTCTGATATGTTGTGTTTTCATTTGTATTCAGTCCAAGATATTTTTTAACTTCCCTTATGATTACATTTTGGACCTATGGTTTATTTATAAGTGTGTTTAATTTCTAAATATTTGGAGAATTCTCAAATATCTTTCTATTATTGGTTTCTATTTAAATATATTGTGGGTAGATTCCAGTGAGGCTTGTTCTCTGGTCTAGTGTATGGTATAGAATATATATTCTAGTTCTTGGATGGAGTGTCCTATTAATATAAATTAGGACAAGTTATTTGCTTTATTCTTCAAGTTTTCTATATACTCATAATTTTTTTAACATCTTTATTGGAGTATAACTGCTTTACAATGGTGTGTTAGTTTCTGCTTTATAACAAAGTGAATCAGCTATACATACACATGTATCACCATATCTCCTCCCTCTTGAGTCTCCCTCCCACCCTCCCTATCCTACCCCTCTAGGTGGTCACAAAGCACCGAGCTGATCTTCCTGTGCTATGTGGCTGCTTCTCACTAGCTATCTACTTTACATTTGGTAGTGTATATATGCCCATGCCACTCTCTCACTTTGTTCCAGCTTACCCTTTCCCCTCCCAGTGTCCTCAAGTCCATTCTCTACATCTGTGTGTCTATTACTGTCCTGCCCCTAGGTTCTTCAGAACCATTTTTTTTTTTAGATTCCATATATATGTGTTAGCATACGGTATTTGTTTCTCTTTCTGTGAATTACTTCACTCTGTATGGCAGTCTCTAGGTCTATCCACCTCACTACAAATAACTCAACTTCACTTCTTTTTTTTTTTTTTTTTTTTTTTTTTTGCGGTATGCGGGCCTCTCACTGTTGTGGCCTCTACCATTGCGGAGCACAGGCTCCAGACACCCAGGCTCAACGGCCATGGCTCACAGGCCCAGCCGCTCCACAGCATATGGGATTTTCCGAGACCGGCACACGAACCTGTGTCCCCTGCATTGGTAGGCAGGCTCTCAACCACTGTGCCACCAGGGAAGCCCTTCATTTTTTTTATGGTTGAGTAATATTCCATTGCATATACATGCAACATCTTCTTTATCCATTCATCTGTCAATGGACCCTTAGGTTGCTTCCATGTCCTGGCTATTGTAAATAGAGCTGTGATGAACATTGTGGTACATACTCTTTTTGAATTACAGTTTTTTCAGGGTATATGCCCAGTAGTGGGATTGCTGGGTCATATGGTAGTTTTACTTTTAGTTTTTGAAGGAACCTCCATACTGTTTTCCATAGTGGCTGTATCAATATACATTGCCACCAACAGTGCAAGAGGTTTCCCTTTTCTCCACACCCTCGCCAGCATTTATTGTTGGTAGATTTTTTTAATGATGGCCATTCTGACTGGTGTGAGGTGATACTTCATTGTACTTTTGATTTGCATTTCTCTAATGATTACTGATGTTGAACATTCTTTCATGTGTTTGTTGGCAATCTTATACTCATATATTTTAAAATTGTATTATCAATTACTAGTCTATCAGTTAACAATGGATTTGTATATTTCTCCTTTTCATTCTGTGAAATTTTGTTTCATCCCTTTTGAAGTTCTATTATTGAGCACATGCAGACTTTGGACTGTTATGCCTTGAAGACTTTTATAATTATGATATATTCTCCTTTAACCGTGATAATTTAATTTGTCTACTTTTCTTATTTTAACATAGCATTCCTACTTTCTTATAGTTTTCTTGTAGACAATTTATGTATGAGTCTTTTTTTGTAAAATCTAGCCAGGAATATTCCTGCTATTTATTTACTTATTTATTTTTATTATTTCTTATAAAGTTTATTCATAAAATGGAAATGATGGATCATTCATTTTCTTTTTTTAAATTAGTTATCCATTTTATACATATTAGTGTATACATGTAAATCACAATCTCCCAATTCATCACACCACTACCACCCCCCACCCGCCACTTCCCCCTCTTGGTGTCCATACATTTGTTCTCTACATCTGTGCCTCAATTTCTGCCCTGCAAACTGCTTCATCTGTATCATTTTTCTAGGTTCCACATATATGCGTTAATATAGAATATTTGTTTTTCTCATTCTGACTTACTTCACTCTGTATGACAGTCTCTAGATCCATCGACGATCCTACAAATGACCCAATTTCATTTCTTTTTATGGCTGAGTAATATTCTATTATATATATGTACCACATCTTCTTTACCCTTTCATCTGTCGATGGCATTTAGGTTGCTTCCATGACCTGGCTATTGTAAATAGTGCTGCAGTGAACATTGGGGTGCATGTGTCTTTTTGAATTTTGGTTTTCTCTGGGTATATGCACAGTAGTAGGATTGCTGGGTCACATGGTAGCTCTATTTGTAGTTTTTTAAGGAACCTCCATACTGTTCGCCATAGTGGCTGTATCAATTTACATTCCCACCAACAGTGCAAGAGGGTTCCCTTTTCTCCACACCCTCTCTCCAGCATTGTTTGTAGATTTTCTGATGATGCCCATTCTAACTGGTGCGAGGTGATAGCTCATTGTAGTTTTCAATGGCATTTCTCTAATAATTAGTGATGTTGAGCAGCTTTTCATTTGATTCTTGTCCATCTGTATGTCTTCTTTGGAGAAATTCTATTTAGGTCTTCTTCCCATTCTTTGATTGGGTTGTTTGTTTTTTTTTTAATATTGAGCTGCATGAGCTGTTTAAATATTTTGAAGATGAATCCTTTCTCCGTTGATTTGTTTGCAAATATTTTCTCCCAGAATGAGGGTTGTCTTTTCGTCTTCTTTATGGTTTCCTTTGCTTTGCAAAAGCTTTTACGTTTCATTAGGTCCCATTTTTTAAATTTTTGTTCTTATTTCCATTACTCTAGGAGGTGGATCAAAAAAGATCTTGCTGTGATTTATGTCAAAGACTGTTCTTCCTATGTTTTCCTCTAAGAGTTTTATAGTGTCTGGTCTTACATTTAGGTCTCTAAACCATTTCGAGTTTATTTTTCTGTATGGTGTTAGGGAGGTTCTAATTTCATTCTTTTACATGTAGCTGTCCAGTTTTCCCAGCACCATTTATTGAAGAGACTGTCTTCTCCATTGTATATCCTTGCCTCCTTTGCCATACATTAGTTGACCATGGGTGCGTGGGTTTATCTCTGGGATTTCTATCCTTTCCATTGATCTATATTTCTGTTTTGTGCCAGTACCATACTGTCTTGATTACTTTAGCTTTGTAGTATACTCTGAAGTCAGAGAGTCTGATTCCTCCAGCTCCGTTTTTTTCCCTCAAGACTGCTTTGGCTATTTGGGGCCTTTTGTGTCTCCATACAAATTTTAAGATTTTTTGTTCTACTTCTGTAAAAAATGCTGTTGGTAATCTGATAGGGGTTGCATTGAATCAGTAGATTGCTTTGGGTAGTATAGTCATTTTCTCACTATTAATTCTTCCAATCCAAAAACACGGTATATCTCTCCATCTGTTGGTATCATCTTTAATTTCTTCATCAGCGTCTTACAATTTTTTGCATATAGGTCTTTGGTCTCTTTAGGTAGGTTTATTCCTAGGTATTTTATTCTTTTTGTTGCAATGGTAAATGGGAGTGTTTTCTTCATTTCTTTTCAGATTTTTCATCATTAGTGTATAGGAATGCAAGAGATTTCTGTTCATTAATTTTGTATCCTGCTACTTTTCTAGATTCATTGATTAGCTCTAGTAGTTTTCTGGTGGCATCTTTCGGATTATTTATGTATAGTATCATGTCATCTGCAAACAGTGACAGTTTTACTTCTTCTTTTCCAGTTTGTATTCCTTTTATTTCTTTTTCTTTTCTGATTGCCATGGCTAGGACTTCCAAAACTATGTTGAATAATAGTGGTGAGAGTGGACATCCTTGTCTTGTTCCTGACCTGAGAGGAAATGCTTTCAGTTTTTCACCATTGAGAATGATGTTTGCTGTGGGTTTGTCATATATGGCCTTTATTATGTTGAGGTAGGTTCCCTCTATGCCCACTCTCTAGAGAGTTTTTATCATACATGGGTGTTGAATTTGCTCAAAAGCTTTTTCTGCATCTATTGAGATGATCATATGGTTTTTCTTCTTCAATTTGTTAATATGGTGTATCACATTGATTGATTTGCATATACTGAAGAATCCTTGCATCCCTGGGATAAATCCCACTTGATCATGGTGTATGATCCTTTTAATGTGTTGTTGGATTCTGTTTGCTAGTATTTTGTTGAGGATTTTTGCATGTATATTCATCAGTGATACTGGTCTGTAATTTTCTTTTTTTGTAGTATCTTTGTCTGGTTTTGGTATCAGGGTGATGGTGGCCTCATAGAATGAGTTTGGGAGTGTTACTTTCTCTGCAATTTTTTGGAAGAGTTTGAGAAGGATGGGTGTTAGCTCTTCTCTAAATGTTTGATAGAATTCACCTGTGAAGCCATCGAGTCCTGGACTTTTGTTTGTTGGAAGATTTTTAATCACAGTTTCAATTTCATTACTTGTGATTGGTCTGGTCATATTTTCTATTTATTCCTGGTTCAGTCTTGGAAGGTTATACCTTTCTAAGAATTTGTCCATTTCTTCCAGGGTGTCCATTTTATTGTCATAGAGTTGCTTGTAGTAGTCTCTTAGGATGCTTTGTATTTTCTGCGGTGTCTGTTTTAACTTCTCCTTTTTCATTTCTAATTTTATTGATTTGCATCTTCTCCCTCTTTTCTTGATGAGTTTGGCTAATCATTTTTCAATGTTGTTTATCTTCTCAAAGAACCAGCTTTTAGTTTTATTGATCTTTGCTATTGTTTCCTTTGTTTCTATTTCATTTATTTCTGCTCTGATCTTTATGATTTCTTTCCTTCTGCTAACTTTGTTTGCTCTTCTTTCTCTAATTTCTTTAGGTGTAAGGTTAGATTGTTTATTTGAGATGTTTCCTGAGTTAGGCTTGTATTCCTGTAAACTTCCCTCTTAGAACTGTTTTTGCTGCATCCCACAGGTTTTGGATCATTGTGTTTTCATTGTCATTTGTCTCTAGGTATTTTTTGATTCCCTCTTTGATTTCTTCAGTGATCTCTTGGTTATTTAGTAACGTATTACTTAGCCTCCATGTGTTTGTGGTTTTTACGTTTTTTTCCCTGTAATTTATTTCTAATCTCATAGCGTTGTGGTCAGAAAAGATGTTTGATTTGATTTCAATTTTCTTAAATTTACTGAGGCTTGATTTGTCATCCAAGATGTGATCTATCCTGGAGAACGTTCCATAAACACTTGAGAAGAAAATTTAATCTTCTATTTTTGGATGGAATGTCTTATAAATATCAATTAAATCTATCTGGTCTATTGTGTCATTTAAAGCTCGTTTTTCCTTATTAATTTTCTATTTGGATGATCTATCCATTGGTGTAAGTGAGGTGTTAACATCCCCCACTATTATTCAGTTACTGTCGATTTCCTCTTTTAGAGCTGTTAGCAGTTGCCTTATGTATTGAGGTGCTCCTATGTTGGGTGCATATATATTTATAATTGTTATATTTTCTCCTTGGATTGATCCCTTGATCATTTTGTACTGTCCTTCTTTGTCTCTTGTAACATTCTTTATTTTAAAGTCTATTTTATCTGATATGAGTACTGCTACTACAGCTTTCTTTTGATTTCCATTTGCATGGAATATCTTTTTCCATCCCCTTACTTTCAGTTTAAATGTGTCCCTAGGTCTGAAGTGCATCTCTTGTAGACAGCATATATATGGGTCTTGTTTTTGTATCCATTCAGTGAGCCTCTGTCTTTTGGTTAGAGCATTTAATCCACTCACATTTAAGGTAATTATTGATATGTACATTCCTATTACCATTCTCTTAATTGTTTTGGGTTTGTTTTTGTAGGTCTTTTTCCTTCTCTTGTGTTTCCCACTTAGAGAAGTTCCTTTAGCATTTGTTGTAGAATTGGTTTGGTGGGGCTGAATTCTCTTAGCTTTTGCTTGTCTGTAAAGCTTTTGATTTCTCCATCAAATCTGAATAAAATCCTTTCTGGGTAGAATAATCTTCGTTGTATGTTCTTCCCTTTTATCACTTTAAATATGTCATGGCACTCCCTTCTGGCTTGTAGAGTTTCTGCTGAGAAATCAGCTGTTAACCTTATAGGAGTTCCCTTGTATGTTAGTTGTCATTTTTCCCTTTCTGCTTTCAATAATTTTTCTTTGCCTTTAATTTTTGCCAATTTGATTACTATGTGTCTCAGTGTGTTTCTCCTTGGGTTTATCCTGCATGGACTCTACACTTCCTGGACTTGGGTGGCTATTTCCTTTCCCATGTTAGTGAAGTTTTCAACTAAATCTCTTCAAATATTTTCTTGGGTCCTTTCTCTCTCTCTTCTCCTTCTGGGACCCCTATAATGCAAATGTTGTTGAGTTTAATGTTGTCCCAGAAGTCTCTTAGGCTGTCTTCATTTCTTTTCATTCATTTTTCTTTATTCTGTTCCACAGCAGTGAATTCCACTGTTCTGTCTTCCAGGTCACTTATCCATTCTTCTGCCTCAGTTATTCTGCTATTGATTCCTTCTAGTGCATTTTTCATTTCAGTTATTGTGTTGTTCATCTCTGTTTGTTTGTTCTTTAATTCTTCTAGGTCTTTGCTAAACATTTCTTGCATCTTCTCTATCTTTGCCTCTATTCTTTTCCCGAGGTCGTGGATCATCTTCACTATCATTATTCTGAATTATTTTTCTGGAAGGTTGCCTATCTCCACTTCATTTTGTTTTTCTGGGGTTTTATCTTTTTCCTTCGCCTGGTACATAGCCCTCTGTCTTTTCATCTTGTCTATCTTTCTGTGAATGTGGTTTTCATTCCACAGGCTGCAGGACTGTAGTTCTTCTTGCTTCTCCTGTCTGGCCTCTGGTGAATGAGGCTACCTAAGAGGCTTGTGCAAGTTTCCTGATGGGAGGGAATGGTGGTGGGTAGAGCTGGGTGTTGCTCTGGTTGGCAGAGCTCAGTAAAACTTTAATCCACTTGTCTGCTGATGGGTGGGGCTGGGTTCCCTACCTGTTGGTTGTTTGGCCTGAGGCCACCCAACACTGGAGGCTCTTTGGTGGGGCTACTGGTGGACTCTGGGAGGGCTCACGCCAAGGAGTACTTCCCAGAACTGGTGCTGCCAGTGTCCTTGTTCTCACGGTGAGACACAGCCATCCCCTGCCTCTGCAGGAGACCCTCCAACACTAGCAGGTAGGTCTGCTTCAGTCTCCTGTGGGGTCACTGCTTCTTCCCCTGGGTCCCAGTGTGCACACTACTTTGTGTGTGGCCTCCAAGAGTGGAGTCTCTGTTTCCTCAAGTCCTGTCAAAGTCCTATAATCAAATCCCACTAGCCTTCAAAGTCTGATTCTCTAGGAATTCCTCCTCCCATTGCAGGACCCCCAGTTTGGGAAGCCTGACAAGGGACTCAGAACCTTCATTCCAGTGGGTGGACTTCTGTGGTATAAGTCTTCTCCAGTTTGTGAATCACCCACCCAGAAGTTATGGGATTTGATTTTATTGTGATTGAGCCCCTCCTATCGTCACTTTGTGGCTTCTCCCTTGTCTTTGGATGTGAGGTATCTTTTCTGGTGAGTTCCAGTGTCTTCCTGTTGATGATTGTTCAGCAGTTAGTTGTGATTCCAGTGCTCTTGCAAGAGGGAGTGAGAGCATGTCCTTATACTCCACCATCTTGAACCAATCCTATTCCTGCTTTTTAATTGAGTTGTTTAGCCATTTACATTTAATATAATAATCAATATGGTTAGGCTTAATCTAGCAATTTGCTTTTCATTTTCTATTTCTTCCATATGGTTTTGTTTCTTCTTTCCTTTCTTTCTTTTGTTTGACTTTTTTATATTGAGTGATTAAGTTCAGTGCTTTTTTGTTAGTACATTTGGCTGTACTCATTCAAGTACCCACCTATTCAACAGATAATGCAGTGATTAGCCCCACCATATACCAGGCTCAGTACCATGTAGTGGGGAGTACAGAGGTGATTAGGACAGACACTGCCCACTCAGAGTTTCTTCCATCAAACATTTACATTTTTTTTTCAGAGACTATATTTTATAATTCTAGAACATTCATCAGATTCCTATTTATTAAGTCCATTCTGTATGACGTACTCAAGAGAATTTTTATTTTCTTAAAAGTATTAATTGCAAATACTTTAAAATTATTTATCCTAAATCTCAGTATTTCATGATCTGTGGCCCTCTTTCTTCTGTTTGTTTCTTTCTGGGATTTTGTTTATTTATTTTTTCTATCTCTTAAGGATGTATGGTATTTTTTTTTCAACTGAATTCCAGATATAGAGTATAAAGATTTAAAGTCTCTGTATCATGTTATAATATTTTTTCCAGGCAGGCAGTTTGAGTAGAACAGACCATCTACTTAGGAGTGAGATGATCTGAGACTGGGTTTCAAAATTTGTGAGATTTGGTCTATTTCTTATTTGCCCTTATCCCTAGAACATAGATTTCCTAGGTTGTTAACTCTAAATCTAGATTTTTTTTTTCAAGGTCCTTTCTCCTTGGCAGGACTTGATCTCCTACTTTTGCCCCTCGGCACGGTGAAACTGCAAAAAATCTCTGCTTATTCTTATTGATTTCTCGGACTCCCATCTTACAATGTTTAGGAATCTGCAAATCCCTCAAGGACAACAGTGGCACAGAATATCAATTTCACCTCAATATGTTTTCCTTTTCCTAAGACCTTAGCTCTTCAAAACCTGCCTACTTTGGTTTCTCTACAATGCCTTCAGTCAGCTAGTTTTTGTATTTCCTATAGCTTTTATATTGTTCTCCAAGCAAAGGCTGTCCTGATAATAGAATACTTTATCATAGTTCAAGAAAAAAATATCACTATATCTCTTATAGGCTTTTGGGTTCTAATAAAATGATTTACATATTTGTCTTACATCCACTACTAGATTATGAATTTCTTACAGGCAAGGACTCTGACTCATCATCTTTAATTGTTCAGGGACTAAGATAGAGTCAGCTGTCAATAATTATTAAGGTTTTCAGTTACATTTCTCTCTTAAAAAAAATAAAAAGTCTGCACACTTCTCTTCTAAACTACTTACTCCCCCCCACACCCCCACATATCTCTCTACCTGCTACTCTCTGGATTGCTAGTATCATCGTTCCATTCTATCCTCTGATCTCCTTAAAAAACTATTTTAAAATACTTCAGGATTCTTTTCTTTCCTGACACTAACCAGGTGTGATCAGAACATAATCTATTATCTCTCAGTAAACATATTCTTAATGCCCTGAATGCTTTAAGTGAAAAGTCAGTATTCTTCCTCCTTCAAACAGACTGTGAGCCCCTTGACAGCAGAAGCTGTCCCTTTTGCTTAGCATATATCCCCTTACGAAGTGGATTCAACACCAGGTAAAACAATGGGAGTTTGAGAAATGTAGTCTTGGTCACCTGCAAACCTCAGAAAGGGGGGCTAAATTATATTTGAGTTGAATGGGAATAACAAACTATAACAGAATTAATGAAATTTCTCCAATAATGTAAGCACAGTGGAGACTTTTCATTAATTTAATTTCTCATTAATGCTCGCATTTATCTTCATACCCCTAGAATCTGTTCTCTAGGCAGAAGATTCCTACTCTTTAATAGAACTTGATGGTAAGCTCCGAGGTAAAGTCGTATCCAGAAAGGTTAATCTTTATGTTTAAGTGCTTCTAAGCATTGAAATTCACAGTAAGTAAGCTTTTAATCAGCAATTACACATAGTAAATATATAAATATACACATGGAGAGTAAAATATCAGTATCATTGTTTACCCATCTGCAAAGACCGATTGAAACAATTCCTACCACTTAACAGTCAGAATTTTATTGGGTCTACTCCAATTCTACCTTTACATATCAGAACAAAGACATGTGGAATTTAAAAAATTATATCAGTCTTTGAAGATTAGCAAACATGCCCCTTCTGAGTGTCACTTTTATCTAATTCAGCATCATTTGCCTGGTTTAAATCTTTAAAATAACCAAAAAAAAAAAAAAAATGGTGAAAACACCTGTACAAAAGAATGCTCAATTCAACTAGTAGACAAAAAAGGGAAAAAAGGGAAAAAAAAGTAAACATGGCAGAGTAGGAGAATAAAGCTTCTGGGGAAAGAAAGCAAAACTGTGTGACAGATGGAAAGGTCTCAATGGATGAATGGTACTACTACAAATAAGTAGCAGGCAGCCAGAGGGAATCAAATAATAATTATGGAAGAAAAATGAGGGTTAAAAAAGAAGAAAAGAATGCTTTGACTCAAGCTACAGATTCTATATTAATAAAATTTCCTATATTTAAAATATATTTAATTACACATTCACAAAAGGTAGAAAATAATTCATATCAAATAGGGTAGACAGTTGACAAGTGAACCAGTATAGACAATATAAAAAGCTCAACATGTCCTTGGAGAGGAAGGAATGCATTCCACAATTTGTACTGGCATGCCCCCAAACCTGAACAGATTACTTTCTGACGATCAATATCTGTAACCACCAGAGGCCTGTTAAAGAGTTTTTTAAGAAATCAGCTTCAAAGAGACCTGGTCCCCAGCTTACATTTTACTTTTGCCAGTGGGTGCTGAAGTAAGAGTTTTGGACAAGGCTCATTTTTCTTCTCTTTACAGGGCTGTGTGCTGAATATGAAGTACCCTAGCATGTTCTCGGGCTCTAGTCAGCTGGATTCAAGCTCTGTTTATAGATACTGTGAAAGAAGACCAATTCCCTTCACTACCCTGAAATCAGCCTGTGCATATTCAACTCAGTGAAAATTGCTGGCCACACTTTAGCTGGGATTCTAAAAGTAAGTGCTTATTCATCAATCTGATTTTAGTCTAATGTCGAGTATAAGTGGAGTATTTTCTATTTGAATCAAGTGGTGTTACAGTTACTTGACTTGAAAACCTAGAACATTTCCTCCCTTCCCATTTCTATAATATATGTGAATATCAGTGAATCAAACAATAGTTTTCCTAACACATTTCTATCCATAATAAAATAATTAAAAATATATTTCTAACAGTGCAGAAAATTTAAAACAAATAACAGGAAAAGCCACATAATTTCCCCATGCTTAACCAACTGTAGAATACTCACTTCAGTCTAGAACAACTGTTTCTAAAACATTACACTGCAGCACTCTACTTTGAGACATTCTCCTATTAAATTTTACATCATTAGGTACATTTGGGTAACCTATATATTCTACCCTTCTCTGGGCAGATGATAACTCACACTATCAGGTGAACAGCTCTGAGAGGTTCCACAGCAAATGAACCTATTTAGCTCTTTTTAACCCAGCATTTCTCAAGTGGATTTGAATCATAAGTTATTTAAAATCCTAAACAACTTTAGGGTACATCCATCTGGAGTCGTTTGCCAAAATTCTGCCTTGGAGTTCACTCAAGTTCATGATCATTTCCCCTTTGACTAAAATAATTTTTTTTCTAAGTAGTGAAAGTGAAAACTACAGAGAAGGCAGAGAATAATATTTCTCATCCACCTCATCTAATATCCAGAACCTGTCTACCTGAATAAATGTTTGCAAGGAGGACAGCAATGGAGGGGGAAGAGAAAAGCCTCCCTTATTATAAGGATACATCTTATCACTCTCTGCTCAATCCCTCTCAACCTGCAAGTGACTGTCTTATTAAAAGTAAACTCAAGGATGATAGATGAAAAGAACAACTGTAGCCTTTAATCACAAGGCTATGGCATTTCAGCAGTGTTGGTAGATGGAGGGAATAGTGAAATCATTGGAGACTTAAACAAATGGATTAGAAAAGGTCCTGAAGTGAGTTGCTGGATATATTTCAAAACAGAAACTTGATTAACTAATGCACAAAATGCAAGTGAACTCTTCCAATCAATAATCCAAAATTCCTAAGTATGATATCTGGATTGCGATATTTAAACAAAGTATGCAAATAATCAGTGTGAGAGTTTCTGTGTTTGAAAAATAAAGTGGCAACATTGTATAAATTTCAGATTGTTTTATTCTTTATCCTTTGTACCATTATTCCTATAAGATGTTCTGCAAAAATTCAGTCAAGTAAAGTAAATTTAAGAATCTTGAACATGATATCTCATAGTTGAACATGTCCAACGCAAATTATCATTATAAAGGTCCTGGGAAGTCCTGCAATGCAGAAGGGCTTTGACTTTTGCTTGAGTTTTTCTCTAACTTAATGGAATGGAGAGCAATATTTCCATTGTAAGACTATTCATATCCTAAGGTATACTTTAGGAAATAGTTTTCAAGTGTTTCTTACAACAGATTATGCTCATAAAGCTATGGAAATATAGAATGGTTTACAATGCTTGGGAGAGTGTCAAATGGTAATATATTAAAACAGTATATCTCAAAGTATGATCAAGGAAATCTTAGCTTCCCCAAGACCCTTTCAGAGAACCCATGAGGTCAAAGCTTTTAATAATACTAAGATGTCATTTTAGCTTTGCATTTTCATTGTTTCACATACGTACAGAGGAAATTTCTAGTGAAAATAAATATTGCTAGATGTAATCCACATAAACAAAATCTTTTGGGAATGTTCAATAGATTTTAAAAGTTAAAGAGGGTCCGAAGACCAAAAAGTTTAAGAACTACTATTTTAAAGTAAACATAGGTCTGGGTACTTTCTAAAAAAGGTGGAGAGCCTACTATAGAATTTGAAAGTTTACTTTCAAAGGTAACTTCTTCACATTTTAATAGGCTTTGGATCAATGAGAGAGGGCATTCTATGTATATATTTTATTGACCAATGTAACCTAAAGCACCTCCAATATGACAATAAATTCTGTTAGTGCAGAATTTAAAATAGAAATGGTATGACCAAAGAGAGATAAACATTTTAACTACCTATTTTTTTTAAATGTATTTTATTTTGTGCCAGGCATCGAGCTGGGTAAATCTGTGTGCACTAGACAATATGTCAATAAATTCTGTTAGTGCAGAATTTAAAATAGAAATGGTATGACCAAAGAGAGATAAACATTTTAACTACCTATTTTTTTTAAATGTATTTTATTTTGTGCCAGGCATTGAGCTGGGTAAATCTGTGTGCACTAGACAATATGACAATAAATTCTGTTAGTGCAGAATTTAAAATAGAAATGGTATGGCCAAAGAGAGATAAACATTTTAACTACCTATTTTTTTTAATGTTATTTTATTTTGTGCCAGGCATTGAGCTGGGTAAATCTGTGTGCACTAGACAATATGACAATAAATTCTGTCAGTGCAGAATTTAAAATAGAAATGGTATGACCAAAGAGAGATAAACATTTTAACTACCTATTTTTTTTAATGTATTTTATTTTGTGCCAGGCATTGAGCTGGGTAAATCTGTGTGCACTAGACAGTTTGTAGTCTGCCCTTTTGGTGATAAAGCACCTATGACTTTAAGCAGAGATACACAAATATACCTGAATCTAAACCTACAGTTATTAAAGATAACAACTCATTTAAAAATTAGTAAGAAAGCAGCATCCAAAAAATAGTCTTATTTGTCTTATTTATTTTCTCATTGGAGTCCTATTGAAGATAGTCAAGTAAGTTTTTTGTTTTTTGTTTTTTTTGGTATCATCATGCACTTTTTTACTCATTGGGCATGAATATGGAGCAACATGCTAAGTGATGAGAAACAAGACAAGTTTTGCTGTCCATTATCCTCAAACACTTTGCTTCATGGCATGAATCTTTGGTAGCTACATCCTATTAGACACTAGACTAGGCTCTGGGGATATACTGATGAATCACACAGATAAGGGCCTTGCCTTCACTGGGTTATAATTGAGGAGATACACAAATAAAATTAAACTTCAGGAGCATGGTGCTATTACCTGAATATGGAGAACCTTAACCTGGGACATTAGAGTATTATTCACCCCCAAAATGTGACATCCAATTGAAACATGAAGAATTAGGAGAAGTTAATGAGGTATGAAGTGTGGTGAAGAGTGCTCAAAACCCTGGAGGTAAGGGAGAACATGACATGTTCAAAGAACTAACAGACATAACCGTAGCGGGATTGTGGAGTGTGTGTGAGGGCAGAGGTGAGAGCTGAAAAAGAGACAGGCTTAAGGAAAAATCTCTTTCTTAGCCTATGTTAAGGAGATTGGATTTTATTCTAACAGCAACTAAACTTATTGAAGCTCTTTAAGTAATAGAGTAGCATTATGAACTTTGAGTTTCATAAAGATCACTCTGGCTACTTTTTAGAGAATGATTAGGAAGAGGGCATGACTTGGGACAAGGAAATCAGTTAAAAGGACATTGCCCCATCCTTGAATAAGACAATAATCACAGCCTAAGCTGAGGTAAGAATAGAGACCAGAGGATCATTTTAAGAAGTATTTAGAATGTTGAATCCATAGAAATTAGTCATGAGCTCTTAAAGTGAGAGAAAGAATTGAAGTACAACAGGCAGGTTTGGGGGCTTGAACCAATGAGAAAGGGAACACAGGTGACAGAAAATCTAAAGGGAAACATGAAGAGCTGAATTTTTATATATTAAGTTTAAAGTTAAAGCAATTGGATATTCAGATGTGGAACTAGAAAAGCTGTCTAGAGTAAATATGTAAATGTGTGCTTCACTGGCATGTAAATGGTAATTTAAGCAATAGAAATGGATGAGATCTCTAAGAAACAATGCAGGGTGGGAATAAGAGAGGGCCCAGAACTAAGCCCAAACCACACCGATACGGTAATTGGTGGTACGATAATAATTTTCTGAAACACTTAAAAAGTATCCTTTATTAACAGATAATTAAATTCAAAGACTTAAGAAAAGCTCCATTTCTCTGGCTTCTTTTTATCTGTATACCCCTTCTGGCACACACACACAAGCAAGACACAGAGCAATCTAGGATCTTGCACAAGTAATGGCTGATTGTGCTGAATGCTTACTACAACCCAGACTATGTTCCATGCATTATTTCATATCATATCTCACATATGTAGTAGGTAGTATTACTATCCTCATTTTTAAATGAAGATACACATGTAGAGTCATCAAGTAACTTAAGGATGGCTATACTGTTAGCAAGTAATGAAGTCATGAAGTATAGATAAAGAGATTAAAGAAGAATTAGGTAGATCTGAAGAATAGTAAAAGATCCAGGAGCCTCTGTTTTCAAAAGAATATCTCAAGATGCTGATACTTAGAATGAGTTGAATCCTAAATGACCTTCACTTTTCCCAACAAAATTAGATTGTGCTGCTTGGTGGCATGCTGGAAACAGTTCCTTCTAGAAAGCATAGTTTTACAGCTTTCCCCCCAGGTTCCCAGGAATGTGGCTATGTGGTTAAGAGGCTTGAATCCCTTATTACACATTTTCCTCTCAATAAGTTCAGCATTACTTGAAATTTCTATTCTTCAACCCAGATAGTGCCTCTTGTATTACTGGCTAATCCCAGATTCCAGCTACAGTGAGAATTACTATATGTGAAAAGAAATCAAGATTTATGCTTATTTCAATGTACCTACTCTATGATGGGAGAGATCATTTATATCATTTCGAGAGGAATCTGGTTTCAGAGTTATTTTCTATTTGTACTTTTGATACAACAAAGTAACATAAGACATTATGAACTCTTTCCATGAGGTCATTTTATATTCACCATATATAATAACCCTAGCAGCAACCAAGTTACAAGCATCTTCTCAGTAACTCTAGATATCAGTTTACAATAAGATAATGTCTATATTTTCAAAAGGAAATAATTCTGGTCTAAATATTCTATAATCAAAAAGTTCCATTCTAACATAGTAAAGAAATAAAAGTTCCATTTTAACATAGTAAAGAAATAAAATCTTTAAGCACACAAGCTCTTAAGAAGTGTAATATATGGACACCTCTTTGAAAAATTCACAACGTGTTCCAGCTGATTAAGATTAATAAACATAAATGCCTCATAATCACTATATTAAAGAAATAGAAATCTCTTTTTTTAGAGAAAGATAATACATAAATATCAAAATCTTATTGACAAAAACAGCAGTGTGAAATAAGGGAGTCATTAATTGCGTGTTAATTTATTTTATCTTTTAAAGTGGGGATGTAGGGGCTATCAATAGATATTGCTTCTAACTTACAGAAGAAGAAAATATGTCAAGAAAAATTAAAAACAAGAAAACTGGAAAGAAACAGCACGGATGGGTTGAAAGAAAAACAAAGAAAGCTTGAAACATGCCAGAAATTAAGACAAACATATCAGATATGACATTTAATGACAAAAATTTCTCTTAGGGGGAAAAACCTCAGAAAAGATAAAAAACAAATCTTGGTCATATGATATTTATCACAGAAACATCTAAAACAAAAAGAGTTAGAAAGATTAAAATAATAAAATAAGTAAATATCCAGACAAAGGCAAACAATAAAAAATTAAAAGTAGAAATGAGAAATAGAGTTGCTTTTACATTTAAGATACAAATCACAATGTATACACTTTTCTTATTCTGGAATGCTGACAACAAGGCAAGGGGAGCAGGTGAATCTGAAGAAGTCAAGCAGATAGTACAAGAAGGTCCAATATCCATCAGTTTAAACTAGAGAAGGGGCTCTGTGGACTATAGTAAGGAAATGACAGCTGAGAACCTCTTACCTCTTGCCCGGATGTTCCTCTCCCTAGATTAGACTCCTGAAAGAGAGAAGGAGAGAAAACCTGATATCCATCCATTTTTGGTATCCATTTTATTAGGACCCATGACAGAAAGTAGGTCCAGTTACAGAAAAATAAAATTATATTTATTATTCATCTTAGGTTATGAATTGTGATTAATAACATCTATATTAGCCATTATTATTACATAATTTAATTAGCATCTTCATAATGAAGAAAAAGAAACATAGTACAGCCAAATCAAGAGATTTGGGAGAATACAAGGAAAGCAATACTTCCTTATGTTCTAACATTTTGTTTTGAATAGGATTTGAAGTAAAGAATGAAATTAGGTATTTATCTAAACTGAGAGTGCCTCTTTGAAACAGATTGGAAACAATGTTACTACATTGTAGGAAAACTATTCAGCTTATATAACACCTAGAACACATTGGATGCCAGGGCTTTGAAAAGGAAGGAATTTAACTTAGCCTAAGTTGATTCCAAAACAGCCTCTTCGAGTATATTTGTTCTAATCTGAGTGTTGACAGCATGTAGCAGTTAGGCAAAAAGTTGAAGAGGGAGAGTGGCAGAGGGGAGGGTATCTGGGCCGAGATAGCAGCATTAGCAATGGCATGGTGAATGCAGAATGAGGGAGCATAATCAGCTCTAGATGCCCAGAGGCACGTGGACACACAGAGCAGGCAAAGCTGAGGCTGGAGAAGTTCAAGGGTAGAGAATGGAGGATCTCAAATGCTATCAACTGACTGTGAGAAAAAGTCAGTGAAAAATATCAAGACGATATATTTAAGCTTTAGTTATATTACGCTTAGAGTATTACAGAGAAGGCTTTTGCAGGTAGACAGACTAGAGGCAGGTTTTGCAATTATGCAACAAAAGTAGCTCAAACTGATAAGTATTTCTTCTGATCTGCTGACTTGTACATTAAACTCAAATTGAAGCTCCCCATTACTTCTAGAAGTTATCATCTTAGGAGAGGGATAGGTAAGGAAGCCAGTAGGAGAATTAGAAGGGTGAGATACACAATTTCTGGTAATGATAATTATTGGTCAACAATATTGATCACTTAGAGTCTCATTAAAAATTTAAACAGATTCTCATAAGAGAATTAGCAAAATTGAGGGTGGAGTTGAACAATTAGAACTAAATGACATGTGGGGAAACTGATTTGATGTAGATATTGTGTAAGAATTTTTAAATTATAATTTGCATTAAAGGATTAAGGGAGTAAATTATTATTAAAATACGAGCAAGCTATTAAAAATAAATTTCATGAAATAAATTCTTAGAATAAAATTGCATGAGTGCAAAATATAATTTTAAACAGAATCAATCATATCAATCTAGTCCCTGACATAGGACACTATATATAGTTTGCTCTCAGCAATCACCCTGTCAACTTAAAAAAAAACAGGAACAGGAAAGGAAAAAGAGGCACTTAGTCACCACGTAGGTCCTGATTGACAACTCCACTCAAAAATACTGAAATTAGACTAATTACTAGCTGGAAGAAATATGGAAGTTTTTGAGGGAAGAATATTTGTTTCTGCTATCTCTCCCCTAATAAAAAGGGGTCTGAATTGACATGAACAGAATGAAGGCAAAGTCTGAAATAAGTAAACAGATACAAGGAAACAGTCTCTCCTGTTTATTTTACCTTAGATTCAGCCCAAGGCTAATCTTCCAAAGTGTATTTTGAAGGGACTGCTAGGTTCAAGCAGGTATTAAGTTAGGAATCAAGTTAGTTAGCAGTAAAAGAGACCAAGAATATGGTTATTTAAAAAACTGGTTAGATAGATCTCATATAAGAATCTTATAAATCTGTTGACCTTCTCCATAGAAAAATACTTTTATGCATAATATTCTATGGCGCTAACAGAAAATTTGAAGCCTATCCATGGAACCTGTAAGATTCCAAATTCTCCACATTAAAAAACCACATATCTCAGCAAACTAAAAATAGAGAACTTTCTCAGCTAGATAAAGAACACCTTAAAAAACCTACAGCTAACGTCTTACTTAGTGGTGAGAAATTTGAAGCTTTCCTGTTAAGATCAGGAGAAATGCAAGAGTGTCCCCTCTCACCACTCCTTTTCAACATCATTCTGGAAGTATGTAGTATTAGCTTACTATCTAATGCAATAAGACAAGAAAGGAAATAAAGGATATGTAGATTAAAAAGAAATAAATATAACTTTTTAGATGACATGATTGTCTAGGTAGAAAATCCAAAACAATAGAAAAAAATAGTAGAATTAATAAAAGATTATAGTAAGGTTGTATAATACAAGTTTAATATACAAGAGTCAATTGCTTTCCTATATAACAACAATAAACAAGTGGAATTTGAAATCAGAAGCAAAATGCCATGCACATTAGCGTTCCCCAGAATTAAACACTTAGGTATAAATCTAATAAAATGAGTCCAAGATTTATATGAGGAAAACTAAATCTCTGATAAAAGAAATCAAAGAAGAACTAAATAAGTGGAAAGACATTCCATGTTTATGGATAGAAAGATTCAATATTGTCAAGATATCAGTTCTTCCCAACTTCATCTAGAGATCCAATGTAGTCTCAATTAAAATCCCAGCAAGTTATTTTGTGGATATTGAGAAACTGATCCTAAAGTTTATATGAAGAGGCAAAGGCACAGAAAAGACAACAAAATATTGAAGGAGAAAAATAAAGCTGGAAGACTGACACTACTTGACCTCAAAATTTACAATAAAGCTACAGTCATCAAGATAGTGTGGTACTGGTGAAAGAACAGACTAATAAATCAATGGGACAGAATAGAGAGACAAGAAATAGACCCCATAAATGTAGTTAACTGATCTTTCACAAAGTAGCAAAAGCAAGAATAATGGAGCCAACATAAAATGCACATGTATGTTACTGAAAAATCTGTCATGTTATGTAAGACATTAATAAGTCTACTGTCTGCTTTTTCTTATCTAAACAAAAAATTAGCTCTATGTATTACGTTAAATAGAAGAAAACATTTTTTTCTATAAAAGACAGTCAGACATTCCATAATAAAAAGGAA
>NW_006794406.1:2064609-2121160 GCF_000442215.2 Lipotes vexillifer | reverse complement strand
AGCGTATATAGCAAAAGTATTTATTGATTAAGTAGAACTACAGTGTTCTGATTACTGGGAAGAGTAATTTTTCATTTCTTAGCACATAACAAATACACAAAAAATTCTGGAAAATTAATTAATATACTCTAAATTACTAACTTGGAACTGTGCTGTATAAAGCCATCATCATCACTATGACTGTAATCAACATTGCCACCATCATCTTTTCCTAGAAAGTTACTTGTTGTGAGTCCAGTTCCTCACATCTCCATTAGATGGTAGAGCCAACAGTTTGCCTCTGGCTCCCACAATGGTTCTTACTTTTTTCCTTCCATTTTGACATAACTAAGGGAAACCCACACTCATGAAGAATTAATTTTGTATAGCAAAGATTCTTATGTTTTCTTGATTCTAAGGCAGTACTTTCAATGTTTTCTCATTAATCATATTTGCTTTGAAGTTTTGTAGATATCCTGTATGGATTTTAGGAAGTCCCTTTTGTTCCTAGTTTTACTAAGACTAGGAGTCTCCATTTTGTTGAAATTCTTTTTTGTATCTGGATGATTTCTCTCATTTAAGCTATTAAGATTTTAACTATAATAATTTTCTAATGCTAAGCAACCTTTTATTTCTGAGACAAATGTATAGTTTTTATACATTACTAGATTTGGTTTGCTTAGCAATTTTTGTATTTATTTTCACGAGTAATCAGCCTACAATTTTTCTTCCTTTGCACTGATTTCTCATGAATTAGCTTTAATAAATATATTTTTAATCGCTTATCCATTAGATAGATATATTTTTTTATTGATATGTTATTCATCAGTATTTAACTTTGTATATAATCTCTTTTATATTTGTAGTTTTACCCCATTTTCATTCTTAATGTTATTTATAAAAATCTCCATTCTTTTTGATTAAATTTTCCTAGAGTTTTGTCTATTTTAGTAGCTTTTCTTAAGTATTTTATCGACCCTCTCTAGTATTTATTTTCTATAACACTGATTTCTGCTTTTAATTCTTTTCTCCAATCTTTTTCTGTTGTTCTTTTTTTTTTTTCATAACTTTCTCAATTTGGAAGGTTAGACTTTCTTCATTTCTAATGTAAACATTTAGGGCTGTACATTTCTGTCTAAGTTCCATTTTAGCTGCATCCCAGGATTTTTGACATGTAGTATTTTTAAAATAATTCCGTTCTAAATATTATCTAATGTCCATTATGAATTGTAGTTTTTGTTTGTTGTTAATGCCTAACTTAGTTGCACTGTAGTCAAAAGTGCGGGCTTTATGACACTAATCTTTGAAATTTGTCAAGTTAGTTTTTATAGCGTAGCACATAGTCAATTTTCATATATGTTTCAGATGTGCTTTAAAAGAATGAATAGTTCAGACTTGTTGGAGGAAGTACTTCATTTTCTGTCCATTAGATAAATTTGTACTTGGGCTCCTCAAATTTCAATATCCTACTACTTAATCTGCCTGATTTGTCATTTACTTGGAGTTAAATTATATAGCAATAAGGTAGACTTGTCAATTTTACTTTGTAGCTTTGCCAATTTTTCTTTAAATGTTTTGTAGTTACATTATTAAGTTCATAACATATAGAATTATTGTTTTCCTGAGGTTTGAAACTTTTATTATCATGAAATAATCTTCTTTATCTGTTGTAATACCTTTTTGCCTTTCTGTCTGTTTTGTTTGACAATATAATTATACCAGATTTCATTTCATTAGACTTTATCTAATATATAACTTACTTTACTTTAAATTTCACATTTCTCTATCTATAAATTTCCAATGTGTCTCTTGTAACCTGTATACAGCTAGACTTTTTTTTTAATTCTGAAAATGTTTTTTAACTGGAGAGTTTAGTCCACGTACACTTATTTTATTATGTTTTCTATTTGTTGCACTATTGCTGGATTTCTTTCACCTCCAATTCTGCCATATTTTACAGGGTTTTTTTCTTTTGTAACAAAGCATATATATAACGATATGTAAAACTATGCTTTATAAAATAATCGTAACTGGGACTTCCCTGGTGGTCCAGTGGTAAAGAATCTGCCGTCCAATGCAGGGGATGTGGGTTCGATCCCTGGTCAGGGAACTAAGATCGCACATGCCACAGGGCAACTAAGCCCACGCGCCACAACTACAGAGCCCACGTGCCCTGGAGCCTGCATGCCATAACTAGAGAGAAGCCCACGCGCCTCAACGAAGAGCCCACGCATTACAAGGAAAGATCCCCTGTGCCTCAACGAAGATCTCACATGCTGCAACCAAGAACCAATGCAGCCAAATAAATAAATATTTTTAAAAATCATAACTGGTACTCTACATGGGGCACTTTACATATATTATCCCATTTAATCCTTACAACAACCCTGGGATACAGTCATCTCAATAAAACAAAAAGATACTTTTATGACTCTCAATACTTAGAAAATTCCATGGGTTTGGGGAGCTGTGAGCCAGGAACCATGGATTCAGATCAAATATATATGAGAAATATATTTTGGTCATATGAATGATGAAAATTATATTTTTCTTATAAATTATAATATTGAAATGTTATAAATAGTTTAACTTTTATTTGGGGCTATTATTTGGAATATAATGAAAAATGTGAATTGAATTCAGACACTGCTTCCCCCCAAATTTTCTTTTGCTAAGCATAACCTGTGCATCTGTGCCTTATAATCACTTTTCCAAAGTACCCTATAATTTTATGCAATAATTTTGTGAAATCATGATATGTGTTCTCAAGCAATAAGGGTATATGGGATTTGAATTTGCATCTTATTTATTTCTCAGATAAAATCTTTCTACTCTAAGAATGTCTCACAAGGCAAAAATACCTGGGTTTTAGATTCTTTGCTTAATCACCTAGCATGTGTGAAACTGTTAAATAACACAAGAATGCCATTTCCTATAGAAATGAAACCAAATTTTCACCTTGGGATGAGTATAGTGTGACAACCAGATTTGAAGTAATCTGAAATGGTAGTCATCTTCACTTTGTGAGTTTAACTATAACATTCCAAAATCATTCTAGAATCTATGTAATTTTAAAGAAACAAAATTGTTCTAATTTTAAGTAATTAATATTGTAACATTGTCAAATACTGTAACTACTCAACCTTGGTCAAATTCTATATTTATGCAGTTGTGCAATAGATGCCATTCTCCCACTTACAATTTCTTCTTGATTTTTTTGAGAGCCCATAAAAGCCTTTTTCAATAAACTCTCCAAGTCAAACCCCTTTTACTTTTTTTGAACTTCTGATTTTCATTTCTATATCTTGCCCTTCTTCATACACAATGTTTTAAATAGTTTTTACACTGCAGCACATATTTCATCTCCTCAGATGAACTGTAAACTCCTTAAAGGCAGAAGGCTTATTTTCTATTATATTTTACTATCTAGGTGTCTTTTTTTTTAACATCTTTATTGGAGTATAATTGCTTTACAATGGTGTGTTAGTTTCTGCTTTATAACAAATTAAATCAGTTATACATATACATATGTCCCCATATCTCTTCCCTCTTGCATCTCCCTCCCTCCCACCCTCCCTATCCCATCCCTACTATCTAGTATCTTAAAGTATAACTAGAGAGAGAGTTTCAGTGTTCTCCTACATTTTGTGTTTATGGCATGCTCTGGAATATGGTTTTGGGTGGCATCTTAAAGGATAAAAGAATCAAAATTACCCTCCATTACTGAACAATATTTAGAAAACAGTAATGACTACACCATAACAGTGACTCATCTAGGCTACAAAAAAGGCTGTATATCCACCATACCATTGGCTTGCCCTCTTTTTACCTGTGTTGTTGGCTTTGAGCTGTTTGAGAAGAACTTTTTATTAAATGGATCTCATTTTTTTACATATGAATGGTGTCAGGTTCTTCCATGTAAATATAAACATGAAATCCTTCTTGGTGCTAACTTAAATTTCACCTTGCCTCTTTTCCCCTACTTCCAGGGAAAGACACATACTCTGCCTTGTGGCATGATGGGCCCACCTCAATAGTCTGTGTAAAAGAAGGTCACAGGTTATTTTGTAGAAAGATAACAATTTTCTATATTGATTTGAACATGGTACAACATGGCACACCTTTTAAGTCCCACACACAGGGTGAGAAGTACTGTCAGTTGACTCTACAAAAGCATAAACCAGAGCAAAACTTTTGCACTTAAGAACATTAAAACGTCAGATGAGACAACTGTGTAAAACTGTAAAGCACTCCAACCAACATATAGCTTTACTCTGAGCAATATAATAGTAGAGGTGTTTTAGACCTAATACACAGAGTTCTAGGCGTAATTCTGTTAAGCAGCTTTACATTTTGCCATTAGAACTATTTCCTTTCTATGTTAAGCTTTAATATCCTTTCAAATGCATTAATGTGTCCCCAGAACAGACTCTCACAGACTCCTGCCTGCTTTGAATATTTCCATTTTAATAACAGCTTCAGATCTTCACTCAGAGCTTTATATACTCCTTACTGTCACAGAGGCTTGTGAAAGACAGAAGGAAACAGCTCGTCATCCACAAAAGTCATCCAATGTACTGTTGTTTGCTTTAGAATATAGCCCACAGGAAAATTAAAGAGGAACATCATTTACATTTGATTTTCTCTATCCTTTGGGCTCATCTCTGAATATTTCTAGAGGAATTTTCTAAGTCCCTGTAAGAACTGCTTAAATCTTTTCCTTTCTGAGAGTGACTAGAGCTCCATACTGAAAGAGCTAAAGTCTCTCTCAGACTTCAGAAAGGCAGAATAGAGGCAAGTATCGTTTTAGACCTTCATGGTATGAGGTCTTATAAGCAGACTTGCTATTCAGTGGCACAGCAGCTCAGAGATAAGGAATACCACCTCACCAAAGCAGCAGGGTTGAAACAACTTTTGTGACAGTAGTGATAGTTCTTCAGGCTTGCCTAAAGGGAAAAGTGAGCATTTTATGTTTTGTGAAATTTCTGATCATATCATTAACCATTGTTATGCTTAAGGGAAAGTCTGAAGAGTTTAGGGTAATGATAATTTTGGAGTGAGGGAGAGGGATAACTTAAAGCAAACTGGAAGAATAGTCCAGATATAATGAAGACCTAGGAGATCTTCATCAAGAAAAATAAATACAAAATTGGAACAAATGAGAATGATTGTGAAGACACCAAGAGGAAGGACATGGGGGTAGGGAAGGAACAATAAACTATCAGAGGACAGGGGAGCCTGTGCACATATTGTATTTTGTCCATATTACTTATGTACAAGTATCATCCTATTTCATATTCCACTCTCAAAAAATGTGATTTGTCAAAGATGGTTAAACTCTCTGTTCCCTTACTACATCTTGGTTCATTTGAAATTGCTAACGAGAACACAAGAAGGCAAAGCTATATACTCTAAGCTGATGGCTCACTCTGACACACTCTCAAGAACAGGAATGACGCTCAACATTATGTGACCAGGCTCTGACCTAAGTGGTGGTTTGGAAATAAGTTACTGTGTCACTCATCTTGATGACAATGACCCATTTGAAGACTTAAGCTCTTCACCACACACACTAAACTACTCCAAAAGATCTTATCTGATTGATTTTACTTGGTAAGCTGAAAATAACTTTGAAGAGCTATTCTATTTCACTTTAATTAGCACATGTCTTTAAAGAGTTGAGCATCTTTAAAAATAAATAAATACTATTTTTTTTTATTATTTGATGTATCTAAACAACCAAATCAGCAACCATTTCCTGGACTCTGAATGTTAATATCGAGTTGCTTGTCACCTTTCATACTGATATAACACAGGAAGCTCCAACTCAATACATTCTAAACAAAATTTAACATTTTTATTCCCAATTTTCTTCTTTCTTGTCTCTTTCTATTAACAATGCTTTATTCTGCCAGTATTCAAGGCTCAAATCCTTGGAGTTACCTTTGAGTCTTCTCTCTCAAACAAATCTCACATTTTAAGTTTATAATTTTTGCTTCCTGATATTTTATACTCTAAATCATTTATGTTCTTACAACTACTACTATAAAAATGGTCTTCAAAGAACACCAGATGATCTATTGAGGGAAGAAAAAAAAAAAAACATGAGAATTTCTACTTTAAAAAAACTTCATTTTGGGCTTCCCTGGTGGTGCAGTGGTTGAGAGTCCGCCTGCCGATGCAGGGGACGTGGGTTCGTGCCCCGGTACAGGCGGATCCCACATGCCGCGGAGCGGCTGGGCCCGTGAGCCATGGCCGCTGAGTCTGTGCGTCCGGAGCCTGTGCTCTGCAACCGGAGAGGCCACAACAGTGAGAGGCCCACGTACTGCAAAAAAAAACTTCATTTTATTCTACTTTTGAATATATGCATATATATAGATATAGATATATAGATATATAGATATACATATATCTACAGAGAAAGAGAGAGATTTTTTTCATACTAAAGATATCCAACCTAGCATGTCTTCCAGCCAGGTGTAAGCCTTCTCTGCTTCTTACCTGACTTGTTGCAATAGTCTCTTATTGGTTTTCAGTCTCAAGTCTCAGCTCTAATGGAAACAGGCAAGATGGTATTGATTGGCCATCTGGTACATTTTGACCCCAGTTCTTTGCTCATACCACTTTCTCTACCTAACGTATCCTTCCACTCCAGTGACACCTGTCCCATCTTACCCTATCCTTTTGGACTCAGTTCAGATGACCCTTTCTTAATCCTCTACCTGAAGTGATCTTTTCCTTCTCTAAATATCCATGACAGGGATGCCCATACTTCTTTTATGGCAGGCTTCACAGTTAGCATAGTTATTTATTTTTTAGGTATTTGCCCAAGTACTCAATTGCAAGATTCTCAGGGAGAGAGTCCATGTTTACATACTCCTGTACACTGGGCATAGCCAGCACAGCACCTTACACATAGTAGGTACTCAACATACGTCAGTTTAACTAAGTAATTAAAATTATGAATAGCAATTTCCTTAACTTCCTCCAAGTTGCATTGCAATTTATGTGTTCTTAAGACTACTTATATTTTTAACTACAGTATATACTTGGTAAAGGATTTCACAACTCTCTAAATTAGCCCATGGTGATTACCCCTATTGTGCAATTTACCACTGTTTTATTAAGGCAAGATTAAAGATAATACTTCATTGGAAGAAGTAACAGTGGCATTAACTTCTATTTACTTTGACATAATAAAGCTTTAATAAAACATGGGGAAATTGCATTGAGGGGGTAATTAATTATTCTAACAAAATTTAAAGGGAACTTAATTTCTTATTCTGCATGTTTAGTGCTTTAAGATTAGTGTCATTAATGTCCTTTTTCTCATTTATAGAGGATACATAAAAATGTTCAACCCTTTCCGATTTGTTTTCTCATTAAATAATTCTGAATTTATATTCAAGTTCATAAACATAAGAATACAACTTTAAGATGCAACAGTTTTTCAGAAGTAAATATCCTTATAGAATGTCAGGGCAGGGAGAGTTTCGTGGGAGAGATTTTACCCCAAACCAAAAAAAAAAAAAAAAAAGTCATCCTTGTCTACATTTTGAGTGTTGAATCAAAGAAAATTCTTGTTTGTTTTATATCCTCTGGCTTTATTACATCAGACAAGCTTCAAAGGGGCAGAGCACAAAGAATTGAAAAATAACACAGCTGCATATTGCAATGGAGTGTTCTGCCTCTGCCTGTGTTTTGTTGTTCATGTAATACTTTTCAATAAATAAAGATGTCAATCAACTCTCTTTGCAGTGCATCACATTTCAGATTTAAACCACTTCAGAAACATCAGTGCCCCAAGCTCATGCATTTAACAGATAAAAATTCAGCTTTTTGTCAAGGCAGAATGCAATATTGATTGTAGGTGGTATTTAGGCAGAGGAGTGGCAGAGCAATATTACCTTCACAGTCACATATAGTCCACTATGGAGGCATAACATAAAGTGCATTACACTCTGTGTAAAAATTTTTTCCTAATGCTAAGCATTGATTAATACCCATTTCCAAACACATTCCTGAGAAAGGATTCCACATGCAGCAAATTGTGAGGGTGGCAGAGGGGGGTTAGAAACACATGATAGCAATCATGAAAACTTTGATCACTTGATTTGATTCTAGTGCTTTGTAAATGAGCATAATTATTCAAACATGCTTCATTAAAAATCATGACTGTACAAGTCCTTCGGTTTAATGATCCAAGTATATACCACGTGAGCTAAGCTTTAAATAAGAATACCAACTGGGTGCTAGGAGGCTATGAGAGAGATATTTTTCTTAAAATCAAGAGAAAGTGCAAAAACACAAACTCTAAAAACGAAGTCAGGAAAAAATCTAAAAGTTAGACCAGTAGTGAATGTGGTGGGTTATATATTTCTACTTATCTTTACATCTATCTGTATGTCTCTTGGGGCCACCAAAGGTTAGATACCATGTCACTACTAAGCTACTGGAAGATTGGCATACAATTCCTGTAAATCGCAAACTAATTATTGATACATTTGAATTTTAGGTGTCACAGCTACTTTTGACCTTTGAAGATTGGCTGAAGAAAAGTTTGACAGTTCTGGAAGTGTTCACAGATACTAAAAGAAGTTGTTTCAAATTAATGAAAAAGGGAAGAAAAACTAAATTAATGATACCAAAGATATTAATAAGACTACTGTTATTAGAAAACATTTAATTATGTATGAGATCTCATTTAATAATAACGTCAGGGCTTCCCTGGTGGCGCAGTGGTTGAGAGTCCACCTGCCAATGCAGGGGACACGGGTTCGTGCCCCGGTCCGGGAAGATCTCACATGCCGTGGAGTGGCTGGGCCCGTGAGACATGGCCGCTGAGCCTGCACGTCCGGAGCCTGTGCTCTGCAATGGGAGAGGCCACAACAGTGAGAGGCCCGCGTACCGGGAAAATAATAATAATAATAATGTCAATTTCACTTATACTGCAAGATACATAAAGGACAATAAAGACAGCATACAAGGTACTCTGTCATTTTGGTTGTTCTGTTAATATTAAGTATTAACCTAAACAAAAGTGAATCATGTTTATGGAGTTAAAATACAGGGTATAAGGGGGATGAGTTTTAAATTAAATTAATCTGCTCCTAAATCATTCAGATTCTGAAGCATAATGGGTAATTCCAAGACTCCCTGATTTTATATAGTGTTTATGATACATGGAGTTGGTTTAAGAATGGATTGTCACTTTTCATATCACTATTTTTTTTAATTTTTGACAGTTTATGTATCATCATCAGAGACACATTTCAAAGAGTTTATAACAATTTTAAAGCAGATTAAATTTTAGAGTGTAATGTATTTTTAAAATATATTTTATTTAAATCTACAGCTATATTGCCAAATATATTAAGCACTACAGAATTAAAATGCAAACTCTCACTGGTGGCCTTATAACACCAAGAAAATAGTCATTAATCTCAGAAATGTTAAATTGATCATTTGCTCTCATGCAATGAAATAGCGTCAACATCAGGTCCCTGGTCACCTTTCAAGTTCACCGATAGCTTGGTGGATCTTGGCCAGGTGCTTAGATCAAATATTAGCAGTCTACCTATTCAGAAGTGATTCGTAAGAGGAAAAATGACAGATGATTCACTTTAGTCCCATTGAAAAAATGTAGAAGTGACTAAAAGCAACTAATTGATGTGATGTACTAAGAAAATAACTAAATCTGTAGCTCTGGGTAGTCTCAGTAAGTCTTATGTTAGGTAGAAAATAGAGGCCCAAATTTGTACAGAACTCTTTCTCTATGGACATATTATAGGGTGTTAATAATCAGCCATGAGACCACAGCCCTCAGGGAACTCTCCTGCAGAGCTACAGCCATTTGCCTGGAGTGTCGCCACCTTAAAAAATTAATTCACATCTCCCATGTTATTAATATCACAGCTGTAAACTTCTAAGAAGCAAATGAATGCTTCTACAAAATAAACCTGGGAAGACAAATTAGAAAATTAAATTTAAAACTATAGTAGTTAAATCATAATAAGCAGGAAAGATTGAGAATTTAAATTCTTTGAATGCAGAGATCATTTTTTATTTAACTTTACTATCATAACAGTTGTCATTATATTTAACTCAATACATTATTTTTTAAGTGAATGACATTCATTTCATTCTGGTCATTTATTCTGGTTTTCTGTGAAAAAAATTTAAACTTGGTGAATCCAGGTAATAAGTAGTTCAGCAAACTTGGAGTACAAGCTACAGGAGGAGCGTAGGTAAGTGATAAAAATAATAATGTCTGTAGATAAATTATTCTCTCTAGCTATTTATGCTATGTCAAGGAAGTCAGACTTTCTCCTACAAAGGGCGAACATTTCTGAAGGATTTGAAATTGGAGAGTGACATGATCAATACTGTGCTTTAGAAAGAGCACCTTGTAGTGAGCATATAGAGGATGAATTTACACAGGATAAGACTGATCATTTATAAAAATTATTGCATTATTTAAGAAAATGATGATCCAAATTAAGGTATTAACAGTGAAGGTGATTAAAAAGTGAGGAAGGAGGGATTGGTCAGAAAGAGCCAGTATAATAATAACATAAATAAATGATATTTACTGAGCACTACTAGGTGCCAAGCACTACAGGTTAGGTAACTTGCCAAAAGTCACACAGCTGGTAAGCGGCAATGATGGGATTCTACACAGGAGGCTTGCCTCTGAGGGCTCCTTCTTAACTACTGCTTTATGACTTGTAGATTTCTAGCTTATGTGACATGGCAGATAGTCATGCTATTCCCATACACAATGGGAAACAGGTTTTGTGTGAAATATGTGAAATAGGCAATAGCAGGATTTCTTAACCTTGGCACTATTGATACTATTGATTCTTTGTTCTGGGAGACTATCTTGTACATTGTAGAATGTTTAGCACCATCCCTGACCTCTATGCATTAGATACCAGTAGCACACTCTCTACTCCCCACCCCAGTCATGGAAATGCTTCTAGACATTGCCTAATATCCCCTGGGGGCTAAACCATCCTCTATTGAGGACTATTGGTTTATGAAAAAGATAACAAATTCAGTTTTTGCTGGTTTCTTATATTGGATTCAAGTTCCAGGCATCTAGATAATAATGTCAACCAAAAGCTAAATTTATGGAACTAGAATTCAAGAGATATTCTAACTGGAGCTATAGATCCAGCTAGAATCATCATCATCATAAAGCGAATAGCGGATTTGCTTTCCAAGGACAATGTGAGACCCACAGGTGTCCAAGAGTACCCTGGGGGTGGGAGCACAAGCCTTTATGAATTGAGATGGAGAATCCTTAAATAAGGATGAGAAGATAAAGAGGAAGAAGGAAATCAAGGGAAGGAGGCATCTTGAATAAAGTCAAATTTTGTAAAAAGTCCAAATCAATAAATTGAACTGAGCAGTTAGTATGTCACTGGCTACTGTTGCTGGAGCCATTTATAATTTTTTCCTTGAAATTTTATTCTTTTCTTTTTTCATTTCTTTAAGCATCTCTTCTCTGAATTCATTTATTATATGTCTATATCTTAATCGGTCAGATTTCAAAGTCTTCAAGAATCAGCTGGTTACACTCCCAACTGCACCTCTTTCTTAGAAAAGCAATTTCAGGCTAGTCTTTATGACCAGCAAAGTCATGTGCTTTCAAGGATAACACTTCCACTGTCTAACCCAAATGCCAATGAAAATTAGTGCTCCATATCAGATGGTGAATATACTGAATGATCATGTCCTCCTTGCATAGAGAGTTGGAAGGTGTAACAGATAAAGAGATTAAGAGACCAAGGGAGAGAATCAGACAGGGAGGCATTGAAATGGCTGAGTATGAGCACTTTTGTCTCATTCTTAGAATAAGCCCCAATTATATGAGATTACTGGGGCCCTATTTTTCTAACAACCTGAAAGACAAACACACACAGAAGCTGGTTCCAGAGACAGGGCTATGATAAAGGACTCTCAGATGGAACATGGACCTGGTGGTGGCACAAAGGCAGAACCAAGGTGAGAAGCAGGGAAAGCAATCACTCCCTCTGAGCACTTCTCTAAGAGCGGTTGACATAACAGTTAAGACTGTGGTACAAATGGTAGTGGACACCAACTAAAAGAAGACCAAGACATACAGCAAAGTAAGAAACAGGGTCACATCTGTTTAATAAGCTGATATCCCATGGCTGACCTTACCCAGCAGCTTCACTGTCCTCAGGGCAGAATCTAGCTAAAGCTCTGCCATGGCTCTTAGGGTACAGTTGGGGTCAGTGAATATCATACAGTCTTGGAATCATAACAGACCATGATAGGCTGTGAAAAAGCAGGAAATTAAAATTGTTTTCCTCTGTTATCTCAATGCATATCACAAGTAAAGTGCTTGATGTTGCTGCATAAGAGTTGTTTTGAGTGGTTAGGAGTGTACAGATAGGGAGGTTATTTTATATATGTATATATGTATATATATATATATATATATATATATACACATATATATATATAAAACGTATGTATGTATGTATGTATTTTAATGAGGTTTTTTTTGGCTTTGAGTAACCTCTATTGAGTCAGGAGTTAACTATGGTTCAAGATTCCACAGCTAGAAGATTGAAGAAAATGCAGGTTATTATGTGATTGTGGCTTGTAGTCAGCATGCTGAAACCTGTTCTTGAAACAATATATGTGAGCTAATTTTAGAACAACCTGCATATCCAACCAAATCTTATCTTCACAAAGTTGGATCTCTCATAGAAACACACAAAAAGAAAATTTTGGAACTATCTGAGAAAACTGAGGTGAGAGTAGGTTGCCTTACCAAGTCCCTGTGAAGTCTTTCACACAGTATTCACCATCCTTCAGGAAGAAAGTGACTATTTGTCATGTTACAAGGAAGATATGATTGAGATGCAAAATGGCATTAGAAAGTGAAGAAATTCCAACTAGAATTGCTTTCAGGAAGAGTCTGGACTTGGAGTCGGCAAACTGTGGCCTGCTAGTGGGCGCTCTGCTTTTGTGAATACGAATACATTTTTATTGGAACATAGCTATGGCCATTCACTTGTTGTCCATGACTGCTTTCAAACTACAATAGCAGATCTGAGTAGCTGCAAGAACGTCCCATGGCCCAGTAGCCTAAACTGTTTAGTGTCTGATCTTTTCAGAAAAAAGTTGCTAATCCTTGGTGTAGATGAGGTGTTTCTGACTGAAGAAGGAGAGAATATTTAGCCAGTGTGCCCCAGGAGCAGGAGAGCCAAAAAAGCTGTGCCGAAATGACTGGTTAGGGGGTTCTCACCAGAGACCCTAGTTTTGTGCATCAACTAGAACCGGCAGCTGCAACTCCAACTGCTTTCCCTGCTCTCTGAACTTACTCAGGCACAGCACTGCGCACCCACATTGAAGAGCTAGGCAATCACTGATCCTGGAATAAGGTAGCCCAGAGGGGGCTTTTTGTTTTTTTGTTTGTTTGCTTTTTTGAAAGAACTAGTTTTACCGCAAGTGAATAAGTATTAATGCCAGGGGAAAAGGGGGGTTTCATGGTTAAATAATTTTGGGACATGTGGACATACTTGATTAAATAAGTTAAATATGCTTCTTTACTCCATAATTTTTCAATCTTTAGTAGGTTAAAATGCCTTGTGAATCCCCAAAAAGAGGGAAAAGGTTAACATGTAAGTGGATTTCAAACTTATTTGAGCACAGCACTTTTTTTTTCTTTTTTCAGAGTATTCAAAGGACTTAAATTTCTTAGATATTAACTTTGAGAATTCAAAGTGAAAGAATACAGATCTGTTAGAAACTCTCTTCTCACAGGACCTTAGCATAAATTGTTTCCTCTTGGACTATGTCTCTCCTTTCCCGGCACACATACACTTTTTCCTGGTTAACCCCAGGTCATGATCAAATTTTTAGCACACACTCAATTCTTCCATGACCTAAATTCTGTCAGGTCACCTGTTTTACATATCCATAGTCATGGGTATATTGTTTTATTTATTTGAGTGATGATTTTATAAATTAGCCTTGCTCACCAGACTCTCAACTTCACGGAGATAACTGCCATATTCCTATTACCCAGAATAGTACATAATAATGTATGATAAACATACAATAAGCACTGATTAAATACATGGATGAGATCTATAAAGTGCATCAAACAACACAGTGCTGCTATTACAGTCCCCATCAGAACCTTGAGAACTCACTCCATTGAAATCTGACTGATAAAAGATGATTCTAATAGACTAAAATCTCCATATGCTCAGGCTTTCATAGCCAGGATGGAGTTATTTTCTGACCATAAAGCTACTCAGTGAGTAGAGGCTTACTCAGAGCAAGACAAACAGCTCTAATTGATCCACGTTTCAAGGTAAGTGCCCGTGACTTCTCTATACCAAGTGTCTGAGGCAGACAGCCATGCTGGGGAGAGCCTGGGGCTGTATCCTTAGAACAAGAGCCACTGTGAAGGCGCTGGAGTTTTGAATGGAGAACATAGTCCCTTCAGGGTCACTCTCCTGAGATGCAGCTCCTGTTCTGTTGCTGAACTTCTGTGGACACCCAACTCTTGACTGAGACATGTACTGATTCTAAAGTATCTGTGGGATATTGGTGTGAAGATGCCTAAGATCCATTGGTTCTGAATTCAGGAAGGTAGTCTTAGATGAGGAAATCTATGTAAAGCCATTAGTATGGATAAAATCACCCAAGAAGGCATGGGTTAAAAAAACAAACAAACAAACAAACAAACAAAGTAGGAGAACTCTGGAGAAGGCATCTTTAAGGACAGGTGAAGGAAAAGAAGACTGAATCTAAAAAGCTCCAAAACAAAGATGACTAGATGTTAACATTTGTTAAACCTAGCTAGTAAGAACACAGTGTCTGTTATGTTATTTTTCACACTTTGAGTTTGTTTGAAATATTTCAAAACAATTTTTAAGAGAGCCTGAGGAGTGACTAGAAAAATAGGAAGTAAAGCAGGAGAGAGCTTCTAAATTGAATCCAAGGAAGGATAGCATTTCATGTAGGGAGAGGTCAGTGATGAAATGGAGAGGTCAAGCAAGATAAGGATTAAAAACTGTCAGTTGTTTTGTCAATTGAATGGTTATTGTGACCTGACTGAGAAGAATTTCAGAAGACATATGGGGCAGATGACAAACCTCATTTAGTATAAGGCAAAAAGAAGATGAAAAACAGCTATTAAAGAATGAAGCTATTTTTAAAATCTCACCTATCAACAGGGTGGGTAGGGTAGATTCAGGATTGTTTAATTCAGTAGTTAAATGATATCAAGGATGCAGGTCTTTTCATCTTTCTGTTTTGTCATTTTCACCATTTGGAGTTTGTCCTCAGGCTTGTCCCCTTGTATTATGAGATGGTTACAGCAGCTTCAAGCATTAAACCCTCAAAGAGCAATAACCAGAAGCAAAATTTAAAAAGGAGAGGGGAAATGTTTTCCATCTCTTTGTGAGGTGAAGAAACTCTTCCAGTATCATCCAGGAAACCTCCTCTCATTCTCAATGGTCAAAATAGTATCACTGTGCTCAGCTCTAGACCAATAGTTAGCAAGGTGGGTGGGTGTGCAACAAATAACAAGCCATACTCCTGAGTCTACAGATCAGAGCACAGCACCTTCTCTGAACGCAAAACAGCAAAAGATAAACCCCTGATAAAACTTGGGCTCTGCTATGCTAGCAAGAAGTAGCAAGGCACTGATTGTGCGGGAGGGAGGAGTTGAGATAGACAGTGATGTTTGCCACTGCCTACACTGAAAGGAAACATCCAGCAGGAGGGAGAGAGGATGGGAGGGTGGAAGCCAGGACATGGGTAGAGAGATCAGTCTTGGGCAGAAAGGACTCCCACTCCACTGAGAAGGGAGAAGGTTAGGCAGAAGAGAGGGGTTGTGGAAGAAAAGGTCAGAGGCAGGTAACTTTCAGGAGTTGAGATGGGGTTGTTGCAGGTTTCAGTAAGTCAGGAAATATGAGTGTGTATACACAGCACAAATAGCAAGTCGCTAGAGCTAGAGATGGAGTCACTGGGGAGAGGCCAGGCCTCACACATCTAATTCCCAAATAATTAACAGAAGAAAGATAATTAGCTCTACATGGTTATGAAAGGTATGACTAAGTTAAATAGGATTGTGGAAATATGGGATGGCGAAGTGTCTTCGGTGTCAGTTTGATCTTAAAAAATCTTCATAGGTTCACATTTATTTAAATCCTACTAACATATAAAAATTAACATGCTGATTAGACAACACATGTGGGAGAAAAATTTCACATAGAGCTTGGTATAAGGTAGATCCTCAATAAATGTCAATTTCTGATTTGAATAATACTCTATACCAGCTCCATTAAAAGTCCAATTATATCCAACCCAATTTACATAGTTCTCCAGATTTTCTGGGTCCCAACTGCCCCTTGAAACTTGGAGGCTTGCTTGATTAAGAGCCCCAGCCAGCTGTGGCAGCTTCTCCACGGTAAGGTCCAGGCTTGGGCATGGCTTTTGATGATGTCCTCTACAGCCAACTAAAGATGAAAACACGCCAGTGGTCTGGTACCCAGTCTCAGAAGTACAGTGCCCCTGGACATGGGGCCAGGCTTCCCCAGTGATTAGTAGGAGGGGCTGGCTAACACCACCAGAAGTGAGGGAGTGTTAAGCACTCACAGCTCCTCAGAGTGGCTCCACAGTGAGACTTGAGCTACAATAGTTCAGCCGAGTTACTTGATTGAACTTGTACCAATGAGTGCAGGAAAATAGAGGATCTCGCAAAGAAATTTCTCTCCCTTTGCACACCACCAACTGTCTTTTCCCAAAACTACAGTGGTTCCCTAAAGCCTGACATAAGAGTGTCCCAGGATCAAACAACTGGCTATGGATATCTATGAACTGTCCAATCTTGGTGATACAGGGCATTATAGTATTTGCTTCTCTCCTTTCCTGCCCCACTCTCCTTTTCTTCCTGTTCATGCTGTTCTTAGATTTCAAACCAACCTTCACACCTCCTTAAAGGGTTAAAAAGTGAGCATTTCCTCCAAAGGCTGTTTTCTAGGGAATCCCAGTGAAGACTCAACAAACAGCTGGATTGCTGACCTATTCAGTATATACAACAAGAGTGTGAGGCAGTAAGGCTGTCTGCCAATACCCAAATGCATAACTCCAGTTGATGAAAACTGCTCAAACAGCCAACCAAGCTGAGCCCGTAAAGAAATAATCCAAACTTAAAAGGAATAATATAATCATTTCAAAACAATCCATGAAAAATACCTAGCACAGGTCTGGCACAAACTGAAACTAGGCACTCAGTAAATATTCATTAGGTGGTTTGTTCATTGATTTCCACTGATTTCAGCAAAAACAAAGGACAACTGGGAGGGATATAAAGCACTTATTGTCCTTCATTTTGAGTGTGTGCACAGTCCGAGACAATTTAAAATCCCCAATGAATTAAAATAAATGTTTTCATGTTCAGTACTGGATCACATGGGGGACTCCATGCTGCAACTGTAATATGAGACTATTGATAGAATTTCAAACAACAGAAAAACAGCCTAATCCATGATTATTTGGGTGAGAAACAGCACAGACCACTGGAGAGCAGCACTGAGCCAGACCACAGGTGGCAGCTGTTAGGTGAAAGGCAATTGTGCCAGGGATGAGGTACTGTGATGTAATCCAGGACTTGCTAAACTTCAAACAAGTCATCCATAGTCCACCTGCGCCCCCGCCACCAGTTCTGTGGATGTATTGTGAATATACACTTGAGAATGTCACATGGGCTATATGGTACTTAGTCCTTTTAACTATAATTAAATTCTCAGTTGTAATAAATCAGAATCACCTCTAGTTGCTGTATGAAGATAAGATCTGTGTATAATTCTAATTTACCCTAAAATTCTCACAATGCAAGTTACTTGCGTACAAATCCTAATAGTTCAGAATGGGTAACAACTAATTGCATTCTCCTCAAAAATGCTTTAATAACAAAATGAAATAGCTGATTAGTCCAATTCTAAACCTTTATTAAATTTGAAAAACTTCATAAATAATTTCTATCCCTAATAATATGTTTGCTATTTTAAAATAACAGTTCAAATACATCTAATTGCTCACAGTATCTTTCCCCAAAAGACTGGTGAATAATAATTTAATGCTGTAGTATCTGAAACAATAATCCCATGAAGTGTACCATTATTATCATTTAACAGAAAACGAAACTGAGTCTTAGAAGGTGTAATTATTTTGCCTCAAGTCATTCAACATCAGATGTTGAACTAAAGATTTTTGATTCTCTGCCAATTATTATTACCCCATAACAGATTCTGAGCAAAGAAGGCAAATACTGTCCAATTTTTAGTACATTTGATTTTAATCCATTCATTCATCAAATATTTATTTAGCACCTTCTCGCTTTGAGTATTTTTCTGATACATTCCATCTCACATCACATATTTCACACAATTCTCAAATCTGTGCAGTTAACCTGGGAAGTGAGATGAGCAGCTATTACTATCATTATTGTAACTTTTCCTTGAACACTTACTATGTGTTATTAAATAAGTTATATTAGGCTAGTTACCCTCAAAATAATCTTTAAACCTTTACAGATCATACAATTACCCCTTTAGAGATGTGAACCAAGGCTCTCAGACTCCAAGTCTATGATCCCATCCATGGCCTATTTTATGGTAGAAAGGTTTAGAGTTTAGAAAGCTATTACTTTATTGAAAGTCAAAACTTGAAACAGTAAGAATCAACTCTAAGTCATTTAGCTCAAGAACTTAATATTTAATTTATAAAAGTTAGATTTTAAAAGTCTCATATTTATGGCTAAAGCCCAAAATGTAAACAGTAGTAAAGAAAACAAAAAGCACTGCTAGGATTAACACAAGATAAGCAGTTACAATCTTTTATCTCAGTTGAAGGAAGAGATGAAGATTCCACTATATCCTTTGCATATGAACTTCATTATTGAAAAGCTGACTCACAGTATAAAACTTTGGAATTAACATTAATTCAAATGCATTCCTTTCAGTGCTTTTCAGTTTCAGGAAGACAGGGTATGCAAGTCAAGGAAGTGGAAAGAACAGACACTGAGTATAGGGATAAAGATCATTTAACTGTCCCCCATTTTCCTGCTTCACTATTTCAGCCATAGTCCACTTATACCACTGCCAATGTCATGAACAATTCTTTTGAACAATGTATTCATCCAGATATTTTCAAAAAAAGATATGATAATACACAAATATCCCAAGAATAAGATTAATATCACTTCCTTTCTTTGCTTTCATTCCCAAAGTTTAAAGGACTCAGAGTCACTTGCAAGATGGAAACCAAATGCTTTAAATTTTGATGCCATCTTAAAGGGATTCAAAGTAGGTGCTAGGATTCAAAGGCTCCCTTTGAAGCAAAAAAAGAAAACACTCAAGAAGATTGGTTTTTGTCTTGCATTAGTGATCTTTCTTAAAAGTCACTAATGTCTATTTCTCTTTTCAGTCTAGCATATAAGTGTGTGCTGCATAAGGTTCAGAACCATGTCAGGTGCAAAACCTCTTGCAGGGACTTTACCAAATGCCATCATTTACATTTGGAAATGGTAACATTCATAAACAAAGATGAAACTGAAGATAATACCAAAAGTAGGATTTGTTTAAAGTTTGGGGGAAATAATTACCTCTTGATCTACTGAGCATGTTGATGAGGTGCGTCTTTGAGTATATGCCGGTTTCAGTGAAGAATTGGCATAGCTATTCCATTTTAATCAACTAGCCACTAAACATTTAATGTTATATTTACTAAAATGTTTCCAGGTACCTAGAACATTGGCGTAGGTGGTTTGAACAAGTTTACATATTAATCACGTCCACTATCTCAAGTTGTCCCTCATCCTCCTATCATAGCGTATGCTTAGCATAGCTTCTATACTCCTAAAATGACATGTAAGGCCCATTGTGAGCTGACCCCTGCCTCCCTGCCCAGACTCATCCTTCACCATCCCTTTGTCTCCTCAGTTATTTCCTTTTTCCAAGCTAAAACTGCCTGGAGTAACTACTATTTGCATTTAAGGAAATCCATCAGCTCTATTACCCCTGTGCCTGTGTACATGTGCTCCCAGTGCTGTCCCTGTGCTTCTCCTTCTTTGGCCAACTCTGACTCAGTCCACCCAAGGATTAGTTGCCCCTCTGTGTGCCTTCATAGTAGTAGTCTTTGTGTGTCTCCACCACATGACCCCTCTAAGCTAATATGTATCATTCTCTTACTATGTGTCAGCCAGTTAATCTTCTGAACAACTCTAGGAGGTTGCCACTATTGCCATCTCCATTTTTCAGACTTAGCAACTTTAAGTATATTCCTCAAGATCACACAGGTATTAAGGGTCAGATACAGGATTCAAACTCAGGTCTACCTGACTGCAGATCCCTTGCTCTTAACAAATACATTATTTCTAAATGTCATAATGTATTGTGATGCTGGCTACAAATTCACTGTCCTTGTCTTCAACGTGATAATTTGTCCATTGGCACATTATGGAGAAAACTTTCCACACCGCATGCCAATAGAATTTTTTTGATTTACAAATAAAATGTTTTCAATATACCCATAGTAGTTTCTAATTAATGCTGTTTTCTTTTTCCTAGGAGGTTAGTAACCATCTGATTAACAGTAAAGAATAGAATTCTGCCAAATTACATCATCAAAGTTTACAAGCTGTGGTTTCTACAGTTCACCTTATCCTCTTCTTAACACTTTCTTACCTGGGTCATTACCTTTCTGACTTTCCATTATTCCTAATAGTGTAATGATAATGTTACTGTGATCCTATCTTATGTGTTTTTAATATCCTAGAATGAAACATGTCTATCTGATTTAGGAGTATTATTCACATGTTATAGCTGGATGTGCTCTTGCATCTTTGTCCCAGTCTTAAGTTTGATTTCCCTCCTTTGTGTCACTTCTATCTTTTCTATTTGCATACCGCTTTCCTTGATGTAAAATGTAGCAATTGGAGTTGAGTCATCCTGCTGTTTTCGCTCAGCCGGTAGCATTTGTCCAGCTTCCTCAGGAGAAAGCCTAAGCCTTTTTGCTCAGTTACTTCTACATACAAATAAAAAGATCATTTTGGTTGTATTTAGTATTTGGCAAGGTTTTCCCCAATCGTTTTTGGCATTTCTGATACCATTGTTTCAATTCCCAACCACATAAGGTATTCCAAGGGATTAATCCATTCAAAGAACCCAATGTCTCTCAACTGTCTTGTTCAAAACACAGGGAAGGTCATAACTACAAGGTCCAGAGATGCAGATAACTACTGATTTTTCAGCCTTACCTAAACTATGCAGACCTCATCCTAGAAGCACCAAAGGCAATACGTGTACAAATTCACTATTACTGTTTGTGTTGGCTTAGGTTTGATTCTTGGATTCCCATTTCACACCAGAATTTTTTACCAACATAAATATGCACAGCTCAAAGTCCTCTCTTTTTCAGGAAAGAGAGAAGCAAGCCAATCTATAGAGTTCCCATTGGCCTTAAAATCAGAACACATCAGGAGTGCCTTGTTAGATGAATTTAGCAGCAGGGAAGCCTGCAGCTCATCAGCTTTCTATTCCTCAAAAGTAGGTACTTACTGCAGTCAAGAGGAATTATTCCTGAGTATTTCTGGTCATGGGGATGTTTTCATTACTTTAAAAAAATGTCAGAATAAGACAAAAGTCCTCATATTTGTTTTCCTCTACAGTATTACATTTGATTCAAATGCTCTTTTATCTACTCTGAGGGTTTTAATTAATAAGTGAAAATTATATATTCAAATAAAATTCAAGTTAATAGTATTTTTATTCATTCTATAAACAAACAAATATTTAGGCAATCTACAGTGGCTCGGGTGCTATGTTAGGTGTACAGATAGATATGAAACATGTATGTCTCCACCCTCAAGGAGAAGAATACACAGTGGTAAAGAAAGATATATTAATGGAGTATGCTGAAGACTGAATGACAGACTAGAGGAGGGACAGATGTGATCTTCTTGGCAGTGTTCAGGAAGACTTCATAGCAGAAGGAAATGAGGAAAGAGAAGGGAATTCACTGTTATTGGGTACCCGATATGTTCCAGATCCTGATTAAGCACTCAACAAAAGCCATCTTATTTAAACTTCATCACCTTCCTTTTACATAGACAGTCTTTCCCTTCATTTTTAGATGAGGATAAGGCTCAACATATTACATATCCTGTCCACATTTTGTGAGTGATATTGCTAATATTCAAAATCTGTCTAATTCTAAAATTTTTACTAACTCCCTATATTATTCTGCCTTCTGGGGGTCATTTGAGCTACGTGGTAAAGGTAAGTTTACCTTAAAAACTTACCTCAAAAACTAGGTAAGTTTTTGAAGGGTATACATCAAAGGAGTTTTCCAGGCAGAGAAGAAAAAGAAGATAATTCCATGAAGAGGGATCTCCATTTTAAAAAGAAAAGTAATGCAAAATAATACAGAAAAAAAGAGAAACGCTAAGACTAAACTTAAATAATAATAAATTTACCCCCATCAATATCTAAATGTGGTAGGTCTACTATGAGTATTGTCATTCTCTCCATGTTGTGCTCTTCTCCATGAGTCCCCTTGCCTATTTGAAATGTTTAGGACATATCTATAATCTTGATATTTCTAAGGTTAAAATAATAATTAAGAATGGGATTTTTTTATGTGCCAAGCACTTTCTAAAATCTGAATATACATTAATTTCTTTATAAGGATCTTATGAGGCAAGTAGCACTATTACCCCCATTTTAAAGATGAGAAAATTTCAGTATAGAAAATTAGGTAACCTACCCAGGGTCATAGAACTAGGAAGTGGTGGAGCTGTAATGTGAATATAAAAATCTGACTTATTCACTACACAATACTGCCTCCTCAGTTTTAGTCGCCAGAAGCAACTTAAGATTCAGATGGTTATCATATGAGATAAGAAATAAAATGTGACAATCATAAAAAATTTGGAAGGCTATATAGATCAGAGTGACTTAGCTCTATCATCTCTCATTTCTCAGCCATAAGAGTTTATTCAAATTATATGTTGCCAAGCAAAAACTACTCATTCTCAAACTGCTCCATTTTTTTCTCCCTTGGAGCTTTGTTTTGTAAAATAATCTTCTCTGATTAAGATGACTATCAACTGCACTCACTTGCTAGAGATATTCAATGTCTGTTAATAGAAAGATAATCATAATCATATTCATATGTCAGGCAGCAGAGCATTTCAGCTATCCCAAGCATCCTTTTATTTCTTTGAGTAAGATACATGTCTGTCATCAAGAATTAAATGGCCTAAGGCTCTGCTACTTTTATGGAGGAGTAAGCTTGTGATATAAAACTTCCAGCACTCCTGTAGATTACAACTAGAGATTCACAGGGAGAAACAAACAGAGAAAAAAAAACAAAGGAAAAAACATAACATTCTAGGGCTCTGGAAAGTAAACAAAGCAGATGGATTGTACAGGGAAGGTGAAACTTGGAAAAAGCGACTGGCATAGAGTGCCCTGTTTTTGTAGCTTTGCCCTGAGGGCATTCACAGGAGAAGTGTTGCTAAAACTCTAATAGTCACCATGTTTTCTGGCTAG
Organism: Lipotes vexillifer; assembly: GCF_000442215.2. Lineage (NCBI taxonomy): Eukaryota > Metazoa > Chordata > Mammalia > Artiodactyla > Lipotidae > Lipotes > Lipotes vexillifer. The sequence continues at coordinate 2,097,569 of NW_006794406.1, read as the reverse complement.
TTGAACCAGAGGAAAGGACATGCACGACTAGGGCAACCAGAGAGTAAGGGGGAATACAGTAAAGAATAGAGTCAGTGATCAAAGCTGCTGCCCACCACAAGTGGGACAAGGTTTGAAGTTTGAGTCTAGTCAAGCTAATTGCTTTTAAAAACAAAACAGTACCAGTCTTTGAAAAATAGAGCAGAATCCAGAGGATCCAAAACATGACATGTCCAACATCCAGGAAACTATGCGTAATTATTCTATATTCAAAGAACTAGGAAAATATGACAGTCTCAAGCAAGAAACAAATAGGTATAAGTCAACTGCAAGATGGCCCAGTCGTTGAAATTGTCAAAGATTTTACAGCAGCTATTAGAAATGTGCTCATTGAGGTAAAGGAAAATATGCCTGTAATGGATGAAAAGATAGGAAATTTTAGCTTAGAAATACAAAATAAACCTAATAAAATTTTTGAATTAAAAAATATAATATTTAATTCAATAAAAATGAAAATAACAATCTGATTTAAAAATGAGCAAAAGACCTGAACAGATACCTTATGAAAGTAGATATACAGTTGACAAATAATTATATGAAACTATGCTCCACATTATATGTCATTAGGAAAATGCAAATGAAAACGAGGGACTTCCCTGGTGGTCCAGTGGTTAAGACTCTGCACTCCCAGTGCAGGGGGCCCGGGTTCAATCCCTGTTCAGGGAACTAGATTCCACATGCCACAACTGAAACATCCCACATGCTGCAACTAAAGATCCTGCACACCACAACAAAGATTCTGCGCATGGCAACGAAGATCCCACGTGCCGCAACTAAAGACCCAGCACAGCCAAATAGATAAATAAATATTTTTTAAAAAAAGAAAAGAAAACAATGATGAGATACCACTGTATGCCTATTAGAATAGCCAAAGTGCAAAACACTGACAACACGAAATCATGGTACTGTCACACACACACCACACACACAAAAGCCAAAAAATAAACTATATGGAAAAAGTATTAAAATAATCCAAAGGCAAAAGAAAAAGAATGCCCCCCCAATAAAATAAGGAAAAAGAGAAAATAATAGACATAAATTCAGGCATATTAACAATTACATTAAATAATAATGTATCCTCCAAGATATTTATCTATTACAAACAAAAAAAACAATGGAGAAACCCAGCAGACACTAACTTAATCAAGTGATCATGGTTAATATGATAAGATATATCAGCATCATGTACCCCCTGATATGATAGACTGCAAAGGACAAATCACCTCTATAGTATTCTTTCCTAAAATGCATAACCTTAATTTAATCATCAAAAGTACAGTGAGTTATCAACTCACACCAGTCACAATGGCCATCATCAAAAAGTCTACAAACAATAAATGCTGGAGAGGGTGTGGAGTAAAGGGAACCCTCCTACACTGTTGGTGGGAATATAAATTGGTACAGCCACTATGGAAAACAGTATGGAGGTTCCTTAAAAAAACTAAAATAGAATTACCATATGATCCTGCAATCCTACTCCTAGGCATATATCCAGAGAAAACCATAATTCAAAAAGACACATGCACCCTAGTGTTCACTGCAGCACTATTTACAATAGCAAGACATGGAAGCAACCTAAATGTCCATTGATAGAGGAATGGATAAAGAAGATGTAGTACATATATACAGCAGAATATTACTCAGCCATAAAAAAGAATGAAATAATGCCATTTGCAGCAACATGGATGGACCTAGTGATTATCATACTAAATGAAGTAAGTCAGACACTGGAAGACAAATGTCACATGATATCACTTATATGTGGAATCTAAAAAAAAAAAATGATACAAATGAACTTATTTACAAAACAGATTCACAGACCTCCAAAACAAACTTATGTTTACCAAAGGGGAAAGGTCAGGGAGAGGAATAAATTAGGATTTGGGGATTAACATATACACACTACTATATATAAAATAGGTAATCAACAAGGACCTATTGTATAGCACAGGAAACTCTGCTCAATATTCTGTAATAATGTATATGGGAAAAGAATCTGAAAAAGAATGGATATATGTATAACTGAATCACTTTACTTTACACCTGAAACTAACACAATATTGTAAATCAGTTATACTTCAATACAAAATTGAAAAAAAATCAATGTTTGCCTGGAATTGTGAGTGACAGGAGGAATGGTCTGCAATAGGGCAATGGGACGCAAGGAATATTGAGTGTGATGGAAATGGTCTGTATCTAACTGTGGAGGTATTTCATGGGTGTCAACAACTGTCAAAAATGATCAAATTAGATGTAGTATATTTATATAAAGTTGACACAAATTTTTAAAAAGAACTAAGTCTATAAATGTGACATCTAAATCAATTTCTAACCAACGTTTATTTGCACATACACACACACACACACACACACACACACACACACACACACTCGTTAGAGCTATATATCCATACCATCATTCAATTTAATCATTCAACCAATGAGTCTTGTAATGTGGAAAGTACTGAAAAAAAATCTTGATGATTTATATATTCTAAAACTAGAAGAATGGCACAATTGGAAAGGATGAGGCCTTATTAAGGCAGCATGCTGAAAGAGGGCAGCTTTTCTTGTCTTTTTCTGTTCAACATCGCAATTGTGATTACAATTATATAATGGTTTCTACCCAATTCAGATAGCTCTCTTTTATTTTAACCATTCTTAATAGATTATGTTAATTCAGAACTGCATAATGTTAACAGATGGATTAGCTGAGAATAAGTAAAAAGCCACACTGTGAAATGAATTATGTACATTTTACCTAAAGTCAACTTAAGCAAACATACCAATTACTATTACAAATAATATATATATATATTAACTAATCCTCATGAAAAAAGAACTTATAAAACCATTAATCATTAATGTATTAAAAGAAAGTAACTGCCTGTGTTCTCTAGTTTATTATTTTGTTTTTGTCTAGATCTTGCCTGTCAGCTATACCCACTGCTTTTTCTTTGTCCTCTGTCCACTTGCCCTGCACGTCTCTACTCTTTGGTGATAGTGGTAGATGATATTATTCTGGCTTTTAGCTGGAAAAAGGACATTCGCCAGGTGGAGAATTACTTGGAAATACTTCCCCCATGTTACAGATATAATAAACTCCATGATACTTCCATCTGCTTCATCAACCATCCTCCACAGCTACAGTACAGCACGATTGTATATTTAATGAGTTCTTGTCTTCTTTGTGAAGACTTTGCAATAACTCTGTGATGCTCTGCCACGTGTTAATACATTGCTCTTTAAAAAGTCCTGGAAAATTATTTTTGAAATGTGAACTTACTCCACGACCCGAGTTTAAAGACCCTGAGTGTCTTTTTCTTTCTGGGTCAGAATCATAAGTATACTCATACAGTATGAGGAGCAAATTTTTCATCTCATCCTTCAGTTTTTTTCTTACTTCATGTATCCCAACTCAAAGTATAAAAGACAGGCAATAATGAAATAATGGAGTTCTTCCCCGGAGTTGAGTTATCATCTCTGATTAGTTGACTTAACCTCTTCATATTCTTCTCTGAACTGGAGGTAATAATATCCAATCTTCTTCCCTCACAGTATTCATTAGGATATCAAAATGAAGAAATGAAAATATTTTGAAAATTTGAAAATATGAGAATATTTAAAATATTATAATTTTTAATTGTATCACTGATGTGTTTAGCAGGGGTCACACTACCTAAAATATGAATAGGTAAAATATAGGTATTGCTCATATTTAACTTTTCTAAAATTACTTAGGAGATAGCATCAATACTCTGCTTATTGTTGACATTATTTTTTAAATATATACACCCTAAAATGTAACAATTTATCTCATGTGAGTATTCTTTATATGGAAAAGAATATAACTCCTGTTTATCTCATCCACTAAAAATTGTATTAATTTTTAAAGAATCATACAAAAGAAGTGATTTTGAATAAAAATCAAGGTAGATTTGAATAAGGAGCCTGAATTATGAGATTTGTCAATTGTGTTATTTAGCTGAGATTTCTGCCATTACATCGTGAGCCAATCCCATAAAGATCATGTCACTCTGGTGTCACTATCTTAGAGGACTGAGACAGACAGAATGATTTAATTCAATATAATTACTGAACTAGAGTTCAACGAAAGCACGTCTTGTGCCTCTCAGGACATTTTTACTCAGTGCATATTTGAGGAGGAGACGGAATATGGTCAGCCTTGCCTTAGGTTGGCCCTATAACCACTAGTTTTGTTTTGCATTTTCTTTAATTGGTTTAGGGAGGGAGAGAGGAAGGAAGGGGATAAAAACCTTTTTGTTCTTCTTGTCAACAACTGGATTAAGAAGAATTTAAGTGGGAATAATATTTTATGATTAATTTTATTCCATATGAGTTTATGGATAAATATATATCTGTATACACTTGAATAAAAGCCTCCCAGGAAAATGTGCATTCTACTTTCTTCTGCCTTCCACATTCTCTTCCTTTTTTCCCCACCCAAATCAATGTTAATAGTAGCATCATGTGGTGGGGACAGCACTGCCCAATGACCTAGAAAGGTTTGGATCTAAGTTCCAGTATTACCATTTAATAGATGTGTGATCTTGGGTAAGTCATTTATCCTGTCCAGGTGGTAGAAAAACCACATTATGTGTGTCAATGTCAAAGATCACTTCTGGTTTTAAACAGAATTAGCTTATTGCTTTTTAATTCATCAACAAGTTGTTATGATTCTCTTCTGTGAATACTGACTTCCCTCTCTTTGTGTCAATTAACACTCCTTATGTTAAAGTTTTCGTGTGTCTTAGGAAATACATTTAAAATACACCTGAGTGCCCAAGGAAGGCTTAACTAAAAAAAAATTGAAAATTCAATATTCATAGGGAAAAACACTTACTACTGTCATTTAAATTGACACTAGAAATCAGTTTATTGAGATGGAAAATTTGTTGTCTTTTTCAAATATTAAATGTGAATGTATCTGATCAGTGATTTGTTATCAAAAAGCTAAGGCTCAATGTATATAATAATATCGCATAATAAATAAAACTTTAGAGACCATAATAAGTCAACAAACCCAACACATCATATATTCTAGAATCCCAACATTATCTCACAGATTAATAGTTTCTGGAATTTAGCTCAACAAGCAGATTTGTGAAGTATCATGGAGATTTCTGATGTTCCAGGTCAAGGAACCCTCTTAAGGTAGAGATTTTCTGGGATGTGAAAGCTCTCTATGTGGCTCATTTATAGATTATAGGGCTTTTCTACAGGTTAAAGGTATGTAGTTACCTTGGTAGATGCAAAAGTAGAACATCACATATCACAGTAAAATACTCCAGGTGACTTGTCATTGTCTCCTGATTGCCTTTGCCCTGCTTTCCACTTAGTTATCACTGGGATTCTAGAGCTCTTGAACTTGAAAAAAGGTTAGACAGCACACTGCTGGAGCAGTTTGTGAGCATCAGCAGATTCAGCTTGTAATTTCATTGATCTATATGGGCTCACTGTTTGCAAACCAGCTGCTGCACTGTTTCCCCACAGCTACTGATTTCAGTAGCATTGATTTTTTTTCCCCCTTACATTAACATAGCATTACTTCTTTAATGGGCAATAAATAACTGGATGTAAATACAATCAGGGCAGCAACAACAAAAGGAAAATGTCAAACCCATTTTTATTTAAGGAATCCTTTCTATTAATTTTTGCCACAAAAATTATAACACAAATTATTGACAAAAGTAATGCAGTTTTGATTTTAGTGCATTTTGTTCGTTTGTAGATATGTGGCGTCTGCCAAGTGGTCTTCTTTTCCTAATGCATTAGGCAAAGCAATACAATAACGGTGCTTTTATGGATATTGTAAATTTGCACCATTACCTTAGTACAACTAAATTCTATTCATGATAGAAAGCAGAAGGCAGTACACTGGTTTCTGCTTAACTCCACAGAGATTGAAAATGAATGTATTTTAGATTGTGTCAGATGACTAAAGGACTCCTTTAAGATATTGCTTAATTTCAATAAAAATAGAAAAAAGACTAATCTTTGATATTAAATAACTCAGTCAATATAAAGATATAACCCTTACACATCTTCCTGATGCACATTTAATGTGTGTATCTGTGTGTGTGCACATGCACGTGCACAGGGTAAGCAGTATTTAGAAATTATTTCTCAGAGATCCTTTATAAGAGTTAAAATCTGTAAACGATAATTGTGGCAGAGGATATAAAAAGCATGCATTTTAAAGTTCATTATGCATAGATATGTTTTAGGTGGTGAAAGACATGAAAAGAACTTAAAAACAGGCTTTCACTTTTTGGTTGTCAATTTAGTTACTTTAAAGAAGCCAAAAAAATTTAAAAAAATTAAAAAATAAAGAAGCCAACTGCCATTAAGCCCAACCAATAATTTCAATTTGGAAAAAACAAAGTCAACAATGTGTTTTATTTCATAAATTTTAGAATTTCCACTGATTTCCGTTTCTACTGAATATATACAGCCAATCTCTCACATCAAACAGTATCTATTACCAAGCCTATTGTTTTCTTTTTTGTTTGTTTGTTTTGGGATGAGCAAAAATCTTCTGGCAGCAACTTCCTCAGATGCCTTATGCCAGAACTCTAACAAATATGGTTTTGAATTTTTAAGAAAATGGTACTGAATCTAAAGTCTAAAAAAATCGCCTATTTTTAGCTATGCCTTTAAAATATCTCTATTTGCTTTCTCGATAGTTTTCCAGTAGTTTCCAAACTTCACTGAGTTTCAGGGACCATTATATTTCAAATAAGTTGAAATAACAATGTTCAGCAATAATTTTTTTTGGTATTTTGTACATCAGTTTTCTTTTTTTTAATTCTGTGTTGTAGACAAGTGACAAAAGTACCGAACTGAAGTAAGATTCACCAGAATCAATCATAGAGATGGCAAAAATATCTACAGCAACATCTATAGTACATTCTAGTGTAACCCTTCCATTTTAATGGTTTTATTATTGTTTTATTGTTGTCACTGTTACTTACAAAAACATTTACTCATTTCTTCCACTCTATTCTTTCAAAATTATGTCATTGCCTATAATTCTCATCGGTGGTCTGAGTCATCCCCAAGCCTGAGGCCTATAAATGAATTTAGTATGAAAAGTACTTTATCCTGACGGTATTGTCCAAAATCTCACTGTCAAACAGTGAACCGCTGCTGAGTCTGTCATTTTGTCTTGGATGATTCTTCTACCCGGTCACCAAGCTACCATATCCACTTCCTGCAATACTTATCTGTTCTGCTACACCTCTTGTGCTAATAAATTTAAAAATATTTATTTACTTTTTTAATAAATGAACTAAATTCTTCTCATTTCTCGCTAGACCACCAGAAGAAAATCAGGGGAGTGGAGCTTCTTCTCTTTCAATTCTAAAATTCCAGATTTAGGAAGGAAAGGAATACTTAGAAAAATGAAATCTTTTTCAGATATTTTTTGGAGGCAAGGAATAGATAAATCTTTTTATACAGATACTCTTAGATTCCTTTTTTAGAATTTTATATAATACATATTTATTTATATTATCTTTAAGCAAATTCCAGCCCAAGGAGTAAGGTCATAATTTATGTGGTCCAGTAAAATGTCCAAAACTTTCCTAATATTTCAACTACAGTAAGCTATATTGATTCTATTATTCAACTAATGTGTAAAGGTATTCAAGATCACACTGAATTCTTTCTGTTACAACTTACTTTGTCTTTAATACTAGACAGACTTATTTCCAAACTGAAATGCCATAAATATAAAATTATACAGAATCTACCAGGCTTTCTGGATTAATTTACTTAACAAAACTACTATTTAGGACTTCCCTGGTGGCACAGTGGTTGACAGTCCACCTGCCGATGCAGGGGAAACGGGTTTGTGCCCCGGTCCAGGAGGATCCCGCATGTCGTGGAAAGGCTGGGCCTGTGAGCCATGGCCGCTGGGCCTGCGCGTCTGGAGCCTGTGCTCCGCAGTGGGAGAGGCCACAGTGGTGAGAGGCCCGCGTACCACAAAAACAAACAAACAAACAAACTACTATTTACCTTAAACTATTTACTGAGCACTAGCTGGAAGTAAGAAATGACCAAGTCATGTCCCCAGGCTCAGAGAGCTTTACAATCCAGCAGAGATTACATAAGGATACGTAATTCACCCTATTTTTGTATAAAACTTCCTAGAACTGGTAAGATACTTCTTTCACACTGTCTACTGTAGCAGAGACAATGGTCTATGGTACACACACTGTGAATACACAGGAAGACTACATCTCCTAGGTGCCTTGTAGCCAGCTGGGGATATGGCCAATAGAATGTAGATGAAAGAGACAAATTTCATTTACAGGCATGACCCCTAAAATATCTCACATGATCCTTTTATTTTATGTACTGATTGAACAAATGAAGTGAATCCATTAGAGAATTCCAAGGATATCCCAGAGTGTGATGGAGCCAAGAGAAAGGAGTCTGAGTGAAGAACTTCCCAGGCGAACCTTCTGACTTACAATGACTTGTGACAGGAGTGGAAAACAAACTTTTATTGTGTTTAGCCTCAGAGATTTCAGGTTTATGTGTTAACTTCTCTTAATAATTCTCTATGATCACTATCTCCCTTATTGCCCCATGTTGTGATGCAAAGGCATACAAAAGCATTAGCAAGGAATGTAGGGTTTGGGGTCCCTAAAAGAGACTCAATTCTTGCCTTTATAAAGTAGCTTATTTCTTCTTGTGGATTTTTCTGACCATGTTTTCCTACTAGGTGCTCTCAAGGGTCTCATCCTTCATTGAAAATCATATAACTGTTTCTGACTTTAATTTTGAGTGGTCTCAAAAATGAGATAATCAAGCTTAAAACTTTTAGCTACCATTTATAAAACACTTACCAAGTACCAGACAAAATCTTAATCACTTGAAAACTTCATTAAAACCCTTTAAGGTAGATACTGTCATATTCATTTTATATATGAGGAGATGTAAACTTACAGAACTGAAATAAATTACCAAGTTAGTAAATTCTAGCACCAGTATTTGACCCTAAGTCTATGAATGCTCAAACTATTAATTCTTTTAACCTAGTTAAGTAGCATCTTTTATTAGAATGCCTCAAATAATAATATGTGTCAGTATACTATCTTATGATAGTCATATTGACTTCTGAGGGACCCCTTTTTCGTGAGTATGTTTTATTTTTTGACTATGTTCTTTTTTCCCATACATTCACTTTTATTTTATTTACTGTTTTCTTTATGAGGTAACACTGGTTTATAATATTATACAGGTTTCATGTGTATAGCATTATAATTCAACCTCTGTATATACTACATACAGTGTGTTCACCACCAAAAGTCTGGTTTCCATCCATCACCATACAGTTGACCCCCTTTACTCATTTTTGCCCTCTCCCTACTCTGCTTCCCCTCTGGTAACCACCAATCTGTTCTCTGTATTTGTGTGTTTGTTTTTGTTTTTGTTTTGTTCCGTTTGTTCATTTGTTTTGTTTCATTGTTTTATAATCCACATAGGAGTGAAATCATAAGGTATTTGTCTTTCTCTGTCTGACTTATTTCACTTAGCATAGTAACCTCAAGGTCCATTCATATTGTTGCAAATGACTAGGTTTTATCTTTTTTATGGTTGAGTAGTATTCCATTATACATATGCACCACATCTTTTATATCCATTCATCTGTCAACAGGCACTTAGGTTGCTTCCCTATCTTGGCAATTGTAAATAATGCTACAATAAACATAGGGTTGCATATATCTTTTTGAATAAGTGTTTTTATATTTTTCACATAAATATCCAGAAGTGGAACAGCTGGATCATATGGCAGTTCTATTGTTAGTTTTTTGAGGAATTTCCACACTGTTTTCCATAGTGGCTACACCAACTTATACTGGTGAATAAGGGTTCACCAGTGAATACGCATTCCCTTTTCTCCATATCCTCTCCAGCACTTGTTATTTCTTGTATTTTGATGATACTCATTCTAAGGAGCATGAAATGATATCTCATTGTAGTTTTCATGTGCATTTCCCTAATAATTAGTGATGTTGAACATCTTCTCCTATGTCTGTTGGCCATCTGTATGTCTTCCTTGGGAAAATGTCTAGTCAGATCTTTTTCCCATTTTTATTTTTATTTTTTTTATTTTTTATTTATTTTTTTTTTTTGCGGTATGCGGGCCTCTCACTGTTGTGGCCTCTCCCGTTGCGGAGCACAGGCTCCGGACGCGCAGGCTCGGCGGCCATGGCTCACGGGCCCAGGTGCTCCGCGGTATGTGGGATCTTCCCGGACCGGGGCACGAACCCGTGTTCCCTGCATCGGCAGGCGGACTCTCAACCACTGCGCCACCGGGGAAGCCCTCCCATTTTTAAATTGAGTTGTTTGTTTTGTTGTTGTTGAGCTGTATGAGTTCTTTATATTTTTTGGATATTTACTCCTCCCTGGATAAATGATTTGTGAATATTTTCTCCCATTCCATAGGTTGTCTTTTCGTTTTGTTGATGGTTTCCTTTGCTTTAGAGAAGCTTTTGAGTTGATGTAGTCCCACTTGTTTATTCTTGTTTTTGTTTCTCTTGCCTGAGGAGACAAGGGAATATCCAGAAAGATACTGCTAAGACCAACATCAAAGAGTGTACTGCCTATGTTTTCTTCCAGGAGTTTTACGATTTCAGGTCTTACATTCAAGTCTACAATCCATTTTGAGTTAATTCTGTGGTATAAAACAGTGGTCTAATTTCATTCTTTTGCATGTAGCTGTCCAGTTTTCACAACACCATTTATTGGAGAGACTATACTTTCCCCATTGTATGTTCTTTGTTCCTTTGTCATAAGTTAATTATTCATGTACGTGTGGGTTTATTTCTGGGCTCTCAGTTTTGTTCCATTGATCTGTGTGTCTCTTTTTCTGCCAACACCATGCTGTTTTGATAGCTATATTACTATAGTTTTGTTTTGTTTTGTTTTTGTGGTACGTGGGCCTCTCACTGTTGTGGCCTCTCCCGCCGCAGAGCACAGGCTCTGGACGTGCAGGCTCAGCGGCCATGGCTCACGAGCCCAGCCGCTCCACAGCATGTGGGATCCTCCCAGACTGGGGCATGAACCCGCATCCCCTGCATCGGCAGGCGGACTCCTAACCACTGTGCCACCAGGGAAGCCCTCATTACTACAGTTTTGTAGTATAATTTAAAATCAGGGATTATGATAACTTCGGCTTTGTTCTTTTTTCCCAGGATTGCTTTGGCTATTCAGGATCTTTTGTGGTTCCATACAAATGTTAGGATTTTCTGTTCTATTTGTGTGAAAAATATCATTGGGATTTTGATAGGGATTGCACTGAATCTATAGATTGCTTTATGTAGTATGGACATTTTTAATATGTTTATTCTTCCAATCCATGAGCATAGAATATCTTTCCATTTCTTTGTGTCCTCGATTTCTTTCAACATCTTATAGTTTTCAGCATACAGATCTTTCACCTCCTTGGTTAAATTTATTCCTAGGTATCCCATTCTTTCTATTGCAATTGTAAATGAAGATTGTTTTCTTCATTTCTATTTCTACTGGTTTCTTGTTAGCTTACAGAAACCCAACAGATTTTTGTATATTGATTTTGTACCCTGTAACTGTACTGTATTTTATTCTAACCTTTTTTTGGTGGAGTATTTAGGGTTTTCTATACATAAAATTATGTCATCCACAAATAGTGACAATTTTACTTCTTTTTTTCCAATTTGAATAACTTTTATTTCTTTTTCTTGTCTAATTGCTATAGCTAGGAATTCCAATTCTATGTTGAATAAGAGTAACAAAGTTGGCATCCTTGTCTTGTACCTGATATTAGAGGAATAGCTTTCAGTTTTTCACCATTGAGTATTATGTTAGCTATGGGTCTGTCACACATGTCCTTTATTATGTTGCTGTACATTCATTCTATACCTATTTTATTGAGCATTTTTATCATAAATGGGTGTTGAATCTTGCCAAATGCTTTTTCTGCATCTATTGTGATGATATGCCTTTATGTTTCATTTTATTAATGTGGTATATCACTTTGATTGATTTGCAGATGTTGAACTATCTTTGCATTCATGGAGTAAATCCCAATGGATCATGGTGTATGATTCCTTTAAAGTACTGTTGTATACAGTTTGCTAATATATTGTTAAAGAGTTTTACATCTATGTTCATCAGAGATATTGGTCTGTAATTTTCTTTTTTGTGTTGTCTTTGTCTGGTTTTGGTATAAGGGTAATGTTGGCCTCATAAGATGAGTCAGGAAGCATTCCCACCTCTTCAATTTTTTGGAAGAGTTTGAGAAGGATAGGCACTAAATCTTCCTTGATTCTTTGTTATAATTCAGCTTGAAAGCCATCTCATCCCGGACTTTTGTTTTTTGGCAGGTTTTTGATTACTGTTTAAATCTCCTTACTAGTGATCAGTCTATTCAGATTTTCTATTTCTTCATGATTCAGTCTTGGAAGGTTGTATGATTCTAAGAATTTATCCATTTCTTCTAGGTTATCTAATTTGTTCATAGTATCTCTTATAATTCTTTGATTTTTGTGTTATCCATTGTAATTTTCCCTCTTTTGTTTCTAATTTTATTTATCTCAATCTTCATTTTATTTATCTCAATCTTCTCTTTTTTTCTTAGTAGTCTAGCTAAAAGTTGTCAATCTTGTTTTTCTTTTCAAAGAGCTAGCTGTTAGCTTCATTGATCTTCTCTATTGTCTTTTTAGTCTCTATTTCATTTATTTCCACTCTGATTTTTATTATATTCATCCTTTCACTGATTTTGGGCTTCATTTGCTCTTCTTTTTCTAGTTTCTTTCAGTATAGTGTTAGATTGTTTAGTTGAGATTTTTCCTGTTTCTTGAGGAAGACCTCTATTGTTATAACCTTCCCTCTTAGTACTAATTTTGCTGCATCCCATAGATTTTGGCATGTCATATTTTAATTCTCACTTGTCTTCTTTATTTTTTATTCCTCTTTTGACTTCTCCTTGACCCAATAGTTGTTCAGTAGCATGATGTTTAGTCTTCTCATATTTGTGATTTTTCCCAGCTTTCTTCTAACAGTTTTTAGTTTCATGACATTGTAGTTGAAAAAGATGTTTGATGTTATTTCAATCTTCTTAAATTTACTGAGACTAGTTTTGTGTCCCAACATATGGTCTATTATTGAGACTGTTCCTTTTGCATTGAGAAGAATGTGTATTCTGCTGCATTTGGATGGAGTGTTCTTCATAAATTTATTAAGTCAATCTGGTCTAATGTTTGATTTAAGACTGATGTTTCCTTATTGACTTTCTGTCTGGATGATCTATCCATTAATATAAGTGAGGTGTTAAAGTCCCTACAATTATTGTTTTGATGTTAATTTCTCTTTTAAGTCCGTTAATACTTACTTTATATATTTTGGTGCTCCTATGTTAGGTGCACATATATTAATAAGTGTTATGTCTTTTTGACTGATTATTCCCTTTATCAATATATAATGTCCATCTTTGTCTCTTGTTACCGTTTTTGGCTTGAAGTCTATTTTGTTTAATATAAGTATGGCTACCCTTGTTTTCTTTTGTCTGCCATTTGCTGGGAGTATCATCTCCCATCCCTTCTTTCTTCACTTTTAAAATGAAGATTCTATTTGAATAATTTCTAGATTTCTACATTTAAGCTTGCTGATTCTCTCTGATTTTATATGGTCTGCACCATTTTCAATGCTTTCTATTGCATTCTTCATCTCATCTATTGATTTCTTCAGCTCTAGAATTTCTGTTTGATTCTTTCTTAGAGTTTCAACCGCTTTGGTAACATATCACTTTTGTTCATTAATTTTATTCCTGAGCTCATTGAACTGCCTTTCTGAGTTTCCTCATAGCTTGTCGAATTCCTTCATGACAGTTAATTTGAATTCTCTAAGTGTTAGATCACAGACTTGGCTTCTGGAGATTTGTATTTTTTTTTTCTTTTTGTGATACCATGTTACCATGGTTTTTCATGGTGCTTAATGATTTATTCCTCTGGTGGCTCATTTGAAATAGTGAACACATTTCTTATTTAGTTAAAACTTTTTTTTACTTTGATTCTAATTCAACAGGTTGGTACTTAGAGGCTTGTCTTTTGTTTTTCAGTAGGTGGCACTATAGCACAGTTTTTGGTTTCTCTTACCTGAGCTGCCTCTGGCTACACTTGAGAAGTGTCACTTTCCAACCTCCACCACCTCTGCCAGAGGTGTCACTGGTGGTGCCCTTGGTGTCTCTGTTTGTGCCTCACAGGTATCTTGCTGCTACCAGGGTCACTGCTGACATGAGTATCACTGCTGGGGACAGTGAGATGGACTATGCTGTATCCAAGTTCTCCTTTATTGTGGGCACTGCTACTACAGTGGGGTGATGGGGATAATGGGGGGGGTGGTTCAGGATCAAAGGTGTCTCCACTGCTTCTGGAGTTGTCAGGTTTGTGGGCACCACCACCACGGGCAGAGGCCAGAGTCACAGGAGTGCCAAGGCTGGAGGGACCAGGGTCTCAGACCCTGTTGCTGCTGCTGCCCAGTTCTCTGTGAGCAGAGGTGACAGAATCATAGGCTCTGCCTCCACTGTTCCTTCATTCTGCCTTCTCTGAAGTCCACCCACCTTCAGATGTATAGACATGCAAATCTCTCTGTTGTCCTGGTGTACTGGGCAGGGGAACCTTTGTTGAGTTATAGATGTCTTACTAGTTGTACATTGAAAGAATGAAGGAAAGGAAGCTTCTCACACCACCATGATGCTGACATCACTCTCCTTGACCATGTTCTAGATAGATGAGTTTCCCATACAGCTAAATTCCAGAAAGGTGAGATGTATTTTCTTATAACAGATTAAAAATAATCTCTTACCTAATATATATGGATATAACTTTTTATACTTAAAACATTTTTATTATAGAAAATTTTAAATATAAACAAAAGTAAAGAATATACTTGACTTCCCATACACCTATCATACAGCTTTAGCAACATTTACATCATGGCCAATCTTGATTCATATACCCCTCATACCCTCCAGATTTATGCTTAAGCAAATCAGAAACTTCAAATTATTTCATATGTAAATGGAAGAATAGATAATATCTTTTAGAGATCTCTAAAAGACAATAAAGCTTAACATATATATATACATATATATAAAATTGTGATACTATTATCATACTTTAAAAAGATTAATTTGGGTAAGAATTCTCAAAAGAGAATTCATGTATTTGCTAAATAACATATCTTGAGTATATATCATGTTCCAGGCCTACCTGAACATCTTTAAGCCTCAACCAATACATTTTCTGTGCATGTGTGAAGAAATTTCTCTGTAGTAATAATTGGCAGAAGTGGGATTTCATGATTTCAAAGTTATCCAGTTACAGACACAAGCAAAGGATGCCCTTTAGAAAAGATAAGTCTCCTAGCTGGAATTCACTTTGAGTCTCTGAAACCTCTTACATGATTAGGGTCTATCTCATAAATTTAAACACCTATAATTCTACATTCAAATTACATAACTATTTCTTTTTTTTTCTTTCTAGCAGCCTCTAAGCTGGTTGTTATTTTAAAGGTTTTTTTAAATTTGTGTTTATTGTTGTGAATTTTATATCTGTGCCATTAAATATCTACACTTCAAATTATTATCAATAACATTCCTATTATTGCAGCTATTTACAACTTGCTTGTTTACAATCTCTGTATTATCCAGGATGCAACAGAATTAACTTACTCTAAGTTATTAAATTTTTCCTTCTTATCAATGTTAACGTTCTAGGACTGAAAACAAGGACTTAGAAGATAGCTACTAATTGCCAGGATTCAATCCTCAAGTATGTTAATAATTCCTAGAAAGTATGGTCTGGCTTATGAACTGGAAGTCAGGTTGTGATCTGTTTCTGGCACCATGACTCTGTCTTGTGTATCATTTACTGCATATGTGCCTCACTATCCTTGTTGTTAGAAGGGGGGGTAACAAGATAATAATACACATCCCTGTGTTCCACACAAAAATATTGTAAGAATTAATACTCAGAAAGAACTTCTGAGCTTAGTGAGAAAAGGCACTTTAGAATATAAACACCATTCAATTATTCTTATCACTGTGAGCTAGAAAAATGCCAGGAAGAAATAGCATGATTATTGTGGCATGCATTAAGCCAAATAAGAGAGCAGACTAGTGGGGAATCCCATCAAAGATAAAAATTACTTTGACCAATCCTTCCTTCCCTCTAGCCACTGAAAGAAATTATTTTTATAGCCATGTTTAAATGATACCCTAACTTCCTTTCATTTTGCTTAAAATCTGTGATACAGGAATTGTGCTTAAATGAAATTTCCATCAGCTTTTACATATTAAAAAAAGCAAGTACATTTTAATGCACATATTGAACATTAAATCATTTTCTGCTGCAGTTATTGCAAGTAAACAGTAATTGTAAAAGAGATTCTTTTTGATGAAACAAAATGAAACTAGACTGCTAATGTTCACCTCAGATTTTCTCATCATTTCATTAACTGTTCAACTAGGAAAGATAGTTTTATAATGATGGGCAAGAAAATCATACTCATCAATATGTATCCATATTCATATGTTGGTACACTAACTCTGGAACCTTAAAATAAGAGCACAGAAATACGTGAAATGCATATGCCCCTTGAAATGATTTGTGAGAACTATTTTATTTGTTCAACAACTGTCTCTTCATTCACAGTATTCAGACACCAAATTCATTAAGAAATATAACAAAATTTAAATAAAAATCAGTTTGTTTTTCCACAGACTTTTCAGAAAACAGGAATTTGACAGACAAAAATTAGTGGAACAGATTAGATTCCTTGTGTATTAGCTACAAACTTCTGTTCTACTTTTGTATCGACTGTAAACTCAAACCCTGTCCCTCCCCATTTACTCTTTGTATCTTTATAAAATATTTTTCTTTACATTCAACTCTTTTACTTTTCTACATATGGCTTGCCCCAAACCTTAAAGTAATTATGCAGTTTAAGACATTGTGAAACTGTAAAGATTCAGCCTGTTTTAAGCAAGAATAATAAAGCAGCAAAGCTTTGAAAAGACAGTTTCAGCTGGTACAGACAGGGAGCTGAGAATGCTACTGCTGAGCTTGCATTGCCCCCTATAGTTGCTCTCTGACAGTTACGGAGGAAGAAGCAACATGCTCTGTCCTCTAAGTGTACAGCAGCATCTGGGTACTACACTTTGAGTTTCAGCTCAGTTCTGAATAAACACCTTATAGCATGAAATCATCGATCCAGATGCTAATATTTTGGAAATGTATATGCTTTATTTCAACTCTTGTTAATGCAGTAAATTAACAATATTTCACTGACTTAATCACTTTAGTACACATTGTCAACATTACACAAATTTTCAAATTATGGTAGTGAAAATTCTTTCATAAAACAAACAGTTTGATAGTTACTTTCAAGTATGTAGCTCTCTGAGGAAGACACTTCTTTTTTCTGAACTCCAATTTTACGTCTTGTCAGTGTGGTACCATCTAGCACTGAGTCTCAAGTTTAAGTTGTGCACAAACCTATATTTTTACTTCCAAACTAGATGGTGAGTTCAGTGAAAGCAGGGGCTATGCCCCATGTCATTGTATACCCACACAGTGATAGCAGAGTGCTGCTATCAAGAAAAGCTGCTCCGCTCCCTAACACCATACACAAAAATAAGCTCAAAATGGATTAAAGACCCAAATGTAAGGCCAGAAACTATCAAACTCTTAGAGGAAAACATGGGCAGAACACTCCATGACATAAATCACAGCAAGATCCTTTTTGACCCACCTCCTAGAGAAATGGAAATAAAAACAAAAATAAACAAATGGGACCTAATGAAACTTAAAAGCTTTTGCACAGCAAAGGAAACCATAAACAAGACCAAAAGACAGCCCTCAGAATGGGAGAAAATATTTGCAAATGAAGCAACTGACAAAGGATTAATCTCCAAAATTTATAAGCAGCTCATGCAGCTCAATAACAAAAAAACAAACAACCCAATCCAAAAATGGGCAGAAGACCTAAATAGACATTTCTCCAAAGAAGATATACAGACTGCCAACAAACACATGAAAGAATGCTCAACATCATTAATCATTAGAGAAATGCAAATCAAAACTACAATGAGATATCATCTCACACCAGTCAGAATGGCCATCATCAAAAAATCTAGAAACAATAAATGCTGGAGAGGGTGTGGAGAAAAGGGAACACTCTTGCACTGCTGGTGGGAATGTGAATTGGTTCAGCCACTATGGAGAACAGTATGGAGGTTCCTTAAAAAACTACAAATAGAACTACCATATGACCCAGCAATCCCACTACTAGGTATATACCCTGAGGAAACCAGAATTCAGAAAGAGTCATGTACCAAAATGTTCATTGCAGCTCTATTTACAATAGCCCGGAGATGGAAACAACCTAAGTGCCCGTCGTCGGATGAATGGATAAAGAAGATGTGGCACATATATACAATGGAATATTACTCAGCCATAAAAAGAAACGAAATTGAGCTATTTGTAATGAGGTGGATAGATCTAGAGTCTGTCATACACTACCAAACGTAAAATAGCTAGCTAGTGGGAAGCAGCCACATGGCACAGGGAGATCAGCTCTGTACTTTGTGACCACCTGGAGGGGTGGGAGAGGGAGGGTGGGAGGGAGGGAGACGCAAGAGGGAAAAGATATGGGAACATATGTATATGTATAACTGATTCACTTTGTTATCAAGCAGAAACTAACACACCATTGTAAAGCAATTATACTCTAATAAAGATGTAAAAAAAAAAAAAAAAGATCACAGCCTTCCATGGGAGTTTGCTCCCAGTTATTCAGCTGTAATTAGGAGAAAACGGTTTGATTTACCCACAATCATCTTCTCTCATTCTCCTTGTTCTAGTTCCTAGAGAATAGACAGGACAGAGTTTCCTCTAAATTACATCCTTTTGGGTTTGCATTTCCTGCTTGTACCAAAATAAACACCATGCTATGGCAAAATTAATTGTAAAAAAGCTGCTCTATCAAGTGAAGATTATTGATATGTTTGTTTGAATTTATTTTATTACTAATTTAATTGTCTTAGGTCCAGTTCCCTAGAAACAGAGCATGAGAAAGTAAATTGGATGCACGAAGTGTACTAAGGGCATGATTTTTAGGCAAAGCTTGCAAAGGAGGGAGAAAAACAAGAGAAAAAAGAACTGAGCAAAGATGTGGTCTCAGATAAAATCTAGCCTTGGCCTGGCCTGATCCTCAACATGGGTGGAACGGGAGTCTGAAGCATAAATTGCACTGCAAAGATGCTCCTCCTTGAGACAAGAGAGCCCGCCTTTTGTACCCCTTATTTTGGGAGCCATTAGCTGTGGCCACCCCTGGATAGTGGCAGTTGTGTAACCTGCTGGGTGAGGCAGTAACCTCAACTGAGGGCAAATCTCCAGAGAAAGGGGCAGCTGTGAGCTGTGAGTGGCCAATACTCCTTGCAAATGGGGGACAATACAAGGGCCAGTAAAGGGAATCTGGGCTGAGCATCTACAGCATCCATTTCATTTCTCTTCTTTCTTACATAAGATTTACTCCCATCCAGGCACAGATTCTCCAGGATTCTCTGGTCACAATTCTTGAGGAAACTTAGTAGCTGCTGCTGTTGGTCTTATGGCAAAAACTAGTACTCATCTTCCTCTTCTATCACCCTTTCTATATTCCTCTGTCTCTCTAGCACTTCCACTGGACTTGGTAGCTTACCTAGTGGAGTAACACAGAGCCTCATCCCTGAGGGTTGAACCCCTGTTACAAGGACATCATAAGGAAGGTCGTGGTTGCTGTACTTGCCCATTCACAGTTACAAATGAGCATGAGAGGACCTAGATACCTCCCTCCCCCACCCTAGGGAATCAAATAAGTGTCAAACATGTTCTTTCCTGCTCCTAGATGTCCTGACTCCCAAGGAAGACAAGGGTCAATTACTCTTGCTCTGTGTTTACTGGTCTACTGCCACTAGGTGCCCAAAACAACCAGGTAGCAGTTGTACCTTTCCATTTACTAGGAATTTTACTGTGTCGACAGGTGAAGGACCCCATCGGGAAAGCCAGCTCCTCTAGACATACAGAGCTTAAGGTTTCAGGGTCAAGAAGCACAAAGTCCCCAAGCAGGTCAATGGGAATGATAGTGAGTGGGACCACTCCTTCTTTCACCCCTTAGTTCCCAAAGCCATATGTATTAGTTTTCTAGGACAACAGTTTCTGGATAGTACAGGAGGTGATTAGATCAATCGTTCCCATGGTCATGTGCCCACTTCTCTAACTTCTTTGCAAAAAAAAAAAAAAAAATCTCTTAGTGTGAGATGTTATTACACAGGACTTCATGCCAGTAAATCAAACACTCCATGAGCAACTGGAGTATGATATTGGTCAAAGTCCTGTGGGCAAGAAATGTGAACCCGTACAAGTCAGTCCTGGTCAGGATAAAGTCTGCCTCTTTCAAGATAGAAAGAGTCCCATTAAAAAATGGCAGCCAGGGCTTCCCTGGTGGCGCAGTGGTTGAGAATCCACCTGTCGATGCAGGGGACATGGGTTCGTGCCCCAGTCCGGGAAGATCCCACATGCTGCGGAGTGGCTAGGCCCGTGAGCCATGGCCACTGAGCCTGCACGTCCGGAGCCTGTGTTCCACAACAGGAGAGGCCACAACAGTGTCTCAGACACATTCAACACTAATCTCTGTTGCTGACATGTCAGGCATTCAGGAGCAGCAATTGGCTAGACAGATCTTGGTGAGACAGAGAACATGTTCTTGGGCATATACATAGATTTCATCTCTGCCACCATGGGCCCTCTATTCACATGCTCATGATGCCATCATTGTCATGGTCAGGGAGAGAGGCTGACTGATAATAATTGGCCAAGTCATCCTGTCCATTTGGTTGTTTAGTGATTCTTCTATAAAGGTTCCACACTGGTGTACAATAAAAAGAGCTTCCTTTCCGCTCCATTTACATATCTCCTTCCAGACATCTTTATTTAACCTTGATCTCACACTACTGCTCCTTCTAGATCCCTTGGCTAACCATCTAAATTATTTATGACTGCCTATGAATTGATGAATATTATTACTTCAAACCATATCTCTCTTTACACAATAACTAGGATCTCTGCCCAAAGCCCTTCCACTGGTAGGTTTCCCTTCCTTCATCATTGTCTTTCAAAGCCACTCTTGAGTGGAAGTATAATGCATCAGCTATTCATTTTAGGGTTGCACCAACATATTGACTTATCTGTGAACCAAGCTCAGATTTTGTATTCCCTTCTGTCACCTACTCACCGGAAACCCCTATGAGGTCTGTCACAGGGTGTCTTCCCATAGACGTAGACTCAGTTCTAGTATTTAGAATACTGGATGTTTTGTAAGAGTCCCCTTGAGATCAACACCTATGAAAGGGAGAAGAAGAAAGCAGGATTGGAAAGAAGTCAAGTTCTAAAGCAGCCTTTGCCAACTCCATGGAGATGTCTGGATAAATACCTCTCACAGATACCTAAACTGACCCTTCAGAATTAGCCTGAGTTAGGCCAAAGTGACCACACCTTTATATCTGCATTGATTGGTAAGAGACATGACCATGAGGGAGGCAGCTTTATGCAGCTGAAGCAATCCCTGGAAGATATGAGAGCTGAAGAGTATCTTTTCACAGCACCCCTGCAAGATGGGACATTAAGCCCTCCATTGAAGAGGGTTCTGAGAAGTCCATCAAAAAGCCATTGGTAATGAGCTGAGGCAAAGTTGCTGACACAACAGTGATAGGTAACAGGGAGTTCTAGCTACCTTGTTTGTGCAGCTCTCAGGAGCCCTCTGGACCTGCTTGAGCTTACATATCCTGGGTATGTCACTCCCATATAATGGGTTGATGCTGGGTGGGCCAACCCTACCCAATCTTATGTCTTGGTAGTCTGACATAACCCAGCTCATGATGAGAAATTCTTGCTGTGTGGTCACTTGAGATCCCACTGTTAGATGCTTCAGCTCTAGGAGGGCCCACTATCATGCCAGTATCTGTCTGTAGAATGGTATATAGTTCTTTGCTGCATACAGCATGTCCTTGCTCCAGAAGTTCAGGAGTCGAAGTTGCAGCTCTTCTATTAGGGCTTGACAGAATCTCCATATAGCATGATTTTCTACCATAAAATGGTATTTACGGAGTATGTATGAACTATACATGAGGTCTTCCTGGCTATACGGCTAGTAGTGGGCTACTTGAACCACAGCTGGACCACCTGCCAAGTCATTTTTTGCTCTAGGCCTTTTTAAAATCTAGCAGCTTCTAGGTCATATGAGGCATGGGTTAGAGCAATATTCCCAATTGAAGAATATTCTGCCTGAAGAGGTCTACCAAGAGATATGATTCTTAGTAGAAGGAGATGCCAGGTGCAATAACTTGTCCTTTATCTGGGAGGGGATGTCCTGTCATGACCTTGACAATAGGACCACTCCCCTACCAAAACACCAAAAACTGTACCACTGAGGCAGCTTCTGAATATTAGTAGAGTCTATCTTCCACCCTGTGTTACTTTGGAGATGTGCCTGCATGTCCTAGGCCACTGAACCCCCGCCCCTCTGAATCATGCCATCGCTAAGTATTTGTGAGGTTTATCCTCCACCCTCTGGAGCACACATGTTTTACCAAGGAACCAATAATTATCGCCACTTCTGGTTCAACAATATATTGAACCAACATGATATTCTGTGGGATATCCATTCTTGATCTCGTATATGATATTCTGTGGGATATCCAGATGACCCATGCCCAACTGAAATATAAGACAATTTCAATATACGAAATATATTATGAGACATTTAACACAGCTACAAGGACAGTAAGTGTATATTGTCTGTCCCAAGTCAGTGTTAACTGCTTCTGATCTTCTTTTATATGCATGGAAAAGAATGTATGCCAAATCTCAATAGCCATATATCCAAAACTGTGTTAATCTGCTCAACTAAAGATATCATATCTGACATAGCTGTCACACTGGTTAACTTTATGGTTAATTCACTGTCATCTTTTATGATACATCTGATTTTACATGGATCAGATAGATGAATTAAATGAACATATAATGGTACCACAATCCTTACAACTTTAAGGCTTTGAGAATAGATCTAATCTCTTCCATTTCCCTGTGGATACAATATTATTTTCGATTATTTATATTGGCTGAGATGGGGTTAGTGGGGCAGTTTCGTGGACTTTCACTTTCACTGAAGTTGTTCCTACTAAACTACTCACAGAACTATAAGAGAGTTCTGCCAACTGCTAAGTATGTCCATTATGATTATATGATTATATACATCCTGGGCTGAGATTAAGCTTTACTCTTGAGTTCTGTGACTCATAATTAAGTCTTATGCTTGGTCTTCAATCTGTCTGCCCTCCAGCTGCAAGAGTTGAAGGTTCTTTTAAAAGCTGCCAAAGAGGTTCTCTCACTCTCATACTTGGATTTAAATTAGTGACTGATTGCCTTGGGCCTGTTATTTCATCTCTTCAAAGCACCAGTGGTATTCAGAAATAGCCTCCCAATTCCACAGTCTTTATAATTTATATTTCTCTTGTACCTCTGAAATGCCAGAGATATTGCACAAGCCAGTTCATCTCCTTCTTCCCATATCCTATCCCAGCTGACCTCAGTGACAGCTGTAGCAATTGCACTGTGTTACATGCCAGAGCTATGCAAACTCCATCTACCTACCACCAGTGATGAGGTATTTGTTACAAGCCAGACTTCATGATTCTAACTCCAGAATCTCATTCTTGGAGTCTGCTTCCTTAGACTACCTTTGGCACCATCTTTGGTCAGTTTCCTTGATAACAGAGCCCAATCCAGAGTTTCAGATGGAAGAGGAAGATCTCTTCAAGAATAGTTATAAGATGCTGGGCATATACCCGGAGAAAACCATAATTAAAAAAGACACATGCACCCCAATGTTCATTGCAGCACTATTTACAATAGCCAGGTCATGGAAGCAACCTAAATGCCCATCAACAGACGAATGGATAAAGAAGATATGGTACATATATACAATGGACTATTACTCAGCCATAAAAAGGAACGAAACTGGGTCATTTGTAAAGACGGGGATGCATCTAGAGACTGTCATACAGAGTGAAGTAAGTCAGAAAGAGAAAAATCGCATATTAACGCATATATGTGGAACCTAGAAAATGGTACAGATGAACCAGTTTGCAGAGCAGAAATTCAGACACTGAAGTAGAGAAAAAACCTATGGACACCAAGTGGGGAGTCGGGGGGAGTGGTGGTGTGATTAATTGGGAGATTGTGATTGACATGTATACACTGATGTGTATAAAATGGATGACTAATAAGAACCTGCTGTATAAAAAAATAAATAAAATTAAATGAAAAAACAAAAAAAGAATAGGTATAAGGGTGGGAGTGGAACAGTAAAAGGAAGGAGAAAGAGCTCATCAGGAATGTGGTTTCAGCATTGGCATTAGTAATATTTTTTGGATATGTCTATTCAGACAAGGAAAACAAAAGCAAAAGTAAACAAATGGGACTACATCAAACTTTTTTAAAAAGCTTTTGCACAGCAAAGGAACTTCTAAACAAAATGAAAAGGCCACCTACTGAATAGGAGAAGGTATTTTCAAAACGATATATCCAATAAAGGGTTACTATCCAAAATATCACACTTGTCAGAATAAATATCATCCAAAAGACAACAAATAACAAGTGTTGGTGAGGATGTGGAGAAAAGGTAACCCTTTATACACTAGATGAGAATATAAAGCAGTGCAGCCACTATGGAAAGCAGTATGGATATTCCTCAAAAAAATTAAAAATAGAACTACCATATGATCCAGCACTTCCACTCCTGGGTATTTATCCGAAGAAAATAAAAACACCAATTTGAAAAGATATGTGCACCGCTATGTTCATTGCAGCATTATTTATAATAGCCAAGATATGGTAACAGTCTAAGTGCTCATCAATAGAAAAATGGATAAAGAAGATATGGTATATACATGTATATACAAAGTAATATTAGCCATAAAAAGATAATGAAATCTTGCCATTTCCAACAACATGGATGGACCTAGAAGTGAAATTAGCGATTATGTGAAATAAGCCAGACAGAGAAAGACAAATGCTGTATGATCTCACTTACTGTGGAATCTTAAAAAAAAAACCCAAAAAACAAATGAATAAACATAGCAAAACAGAAACAGAGTTATAGATACAGAGAACAAACAGTTGCCAGAAGGGAGGGAAGTGGGGGGAGGAAAGAAATAGGTGAGGGAGATTAAGAGGCACAAACTTCCAGTTGCAAAATAAATGAGTCAAGAATATGAAATGTGCAGTGTGGGGAATATAGTCAATAGGTATGTAATACCTTTGTATGGTGACAGATCGTAACTAGGCTTATTGTGATGATCATTTTGAAATGTATAGAAATATTGAATCACTATGTTATGCAAAAGGAACTAACATAGTGTTATAGATCAATTATACTTCAAAAACAGACAAACTCAGAAGAAATCAGACTTGTTACCAGAGGAGGGCATGAGGGCGGGAGAATTGGACGAATGCAGTCAAAAGGTACAAACTTCCAGTTATAAGATAAATAAGTTCTAGGGATGTAATGTACAAATGATAAATATAATTAACACTGCTGTGAGTTATATATGAAAGTTTTCAAGAGAGCAACTCCTAAGAGTTCTCATCACCAGGAAATTGTTTTTCTATTTTTTTAAATTTTGTTATCTATATGAAATGATGGATGTTCACTAAACTTATGACAATTCACGTCATGATGTATGTAAGTAAAATTATGCTGTATACCTTAAATGTATACAGTGCTGCATGTCAATTATATTTCAATAAAACTGAAAGAAAAAAAAAAAGAATGTGGTCTCAGGTAAAGTCTAGCCTTGGGCTGATACAGGCAGATTGCAAGGAGTCTGAAATATAAATCTCACCACAGTGTTGTCTCCCTTTGAGTCAACGAAGCTAGACTTCTGTACTCCTGTATCAGTCAGACATAGTCTAAATGCCATTCCTGAAATGGGGTAAGGAGTGTCACAGCCCACTGGCTAGACTGCTTCCATCAACCAAGGGCATTTTGTAATAGGGAAGAACAAATCTGACTCCATATTGGATCTGTTTCTTTTACTTTAACCTTTGTATTCTATTGCTTTTGCTATAAGTTAATCACTAAAGGGATGTTGCCTATAGCTTGAGGTATACATAATGGCCCATCTCCAGGAACCTTGCCTCCCATGCCTGAGCTGTAAGTTAAAATAACTTTGTTTAGCTCACAGAAAACATCCTGACCAGGCCCATCTGTGAATGGCTGCAGGAAAGAAGAAATTAACACATCCCCTTTGGAGTCTGGCCAGAATCAGGAAATATTTGCAACAACTTACTGCCTTTTTTTCCCCTTTACCTCCTTATCTCTCCCTCTATTCTATGAAAGAAACTAGCATCCAAAACCAGGTGAGAAGGTTCTTTTAGACACTAGCCCACCATCTTCACGGTCTTCAGGCTTTTTAAATAAATTTACTATTCCTTGCCCCAACAACTCATCTCTTGATTCATTGGTCTGTCGTGCAGCAGGCAGTATGAGCTAGGACTAGATAACAATTTCTCAGGGTACAGGAGGTAGGGAGTGGGGGCTAGGAGGTGAGAGTGGGTTGAGAGCTGTGATATATTTGTAGCCAACACTGCTAGCAGCTGGGTATGGGTGCAAAAGCCCAGAGAAAGAGATCTAGGCAGGGACCATAGATTCTACTAAGCTAAAAAAATTACTGACCCTAGCATTAGGAATAACTTTCAATTAATGACCCCAGATAGTTTTTTTATATAGTAAGTTCGTCCAAGATCTGTTTGGGCATAGAAAAAATATATAATATATACAAATGTTTATATAATCAAAGATTCATGAAGAAGTTTCATAAGATCACATTGAGGAATCAGAATATTTGCTTGGAGTAACTTATAAGATAACATCAAACTGAGGGCTAGAAGTTGGCATCACATAGCACTCAGCTGGAGAGGACATTCAGAACAAATTCATTTGGCTGCCAGCACAGCTCCCTTCTTGTCTCCTTCAGGAGTTGCTGCCAGCGAGCAGCAACTCAAACTCTATCTGAGTCTAGGTGAGGAACTTATAAGGTAACCAATTCAGAAAGTCAGTGCTTAAAAAATTAATTATAACATTACTGGCTTCATCCTGATGACAGATAAAGAAGAGCTTCTCTTGAATCTATCAATAAATTGTTAGTATCTAAAAAACCAAAATTCTATCTAAAATATATCCTAAAAAGCAAAAATCACAATTCTATCCACAGAGTAAAGAGCAATAATCACATTTCTACCCACACGGTAATTCAACTACTGAATCTGTTCTTCACAAAACTAAAGTCAAGAAAGCTAGTCTCCTGTATATATATATCAAGTAGGATATAGAGTATCCTACTCTATATCAGCACAGTTGTTTAGCATTCCTTTGGCATGACCAAAAAAAAAAAAATCAATGGCTCCCATTAGCCAGTCCATTCCTAACAAGGACATTAAATATTTTCATCCCCTCCCTCCCCATTAAAACTTAAAGAAAAAATGTCTCATATTATAATGATTTTAGTCTGTGCTTTCCCTATAAAATCCCACTGACATGATGAAAAATAGAAAAGCAAATTTTAAAAAAGAACTTAACATTGCTAAAATGCAGAAGCCATCAACGATCAAGAAACATTAATTTTTTTCCGGAAGTTGTGAAGGAGAATGACTAGACTAAAGGAAAGGTTGATCGATGTTGATTACCCTGTTATTCAACATTAGAAAGGAAAAGAACTCAGCCTACTAAGTGAATGCTTAGCTTTCTCCAACAGGACGCAGGAAATATCCAAGTTTCACACAGCAGGGTATAAAGCAAAGACCTTTAGATTGAGTCTGTCTCCCAGAAGGACTGGCCACTGCTTTTTTTGTTTTTACTACAGCTGGTGGGCAGCCTGTACTAAGTGAAGTTTGTATTTTATTATGGTGTTCTTCAACAAAGACAGTGAGTAAAAAGGGGACAGGGGTTTGCAACATCTCAGCTAACTTTAAACCATCTCAACAAGTCCAAAATGAAAAAAAAAGACTAAGTTGAACTGTGAACTCCTATAACACACTAACCATCATTATTGCCCTCTTTTCTTCTTTCCTACTGGCAACTGCAGCTTTGAACTTTGTTGGGCAGCCCTAAGTTCCTACCAACAGGAATTGGAGAAGAGAGTGCCAGTAAGGAGCAAATCGAAGGATTTGGAAACTCAGCTAAAGGCCACAGGCAAGTGAGTCTCAGTTTTCTACCCCAGGCTTCACAGGGGTCAGAGAGTTTTGGAATATTTCAGAGTAAAAGCTGCTTCACTGGATCCTTGAGCTGCCTACTGATGGATCTCACCTACTGGACGGTCCTCTATGGTGAACTCCCCCACCCATCAAAGTCCACTCACCATACCAGCACAGAGTCCACCACCAATATCAAGCAATGTTTATAAAATAGTAACAGACATTTCTTGAAGACTATCAATAAACAATCGTTCAAATAAGGAATACTGAGGAGTTGTTAAAAGAGATGAGTTAGAGCCAAATTAACTAAGATAAAAAAATTGCCAAGACATTAAGGGAAAAAATAGGTATGAAAGAGTCTTTAGAGCATGGTTACATTTTTATTTGAAAATTTTAAGCATGTTTAAATACATACAATGTATTATATGGACACAGAACATAATGCAAGCATAGAATAATAGCTGAAATAAAATGTAACAAAATGTGCATTGTGATTGCATGTGAGTATTAATATTATAGGCAATATTTTTACTTTTTATATTTTTATTGTTTAAATATTTACTTTTTAATCAGAAAAAAAAAGTACAGATTTTTCCATTTATGGTGGTAGCTTATCATATGGAACTGATAAAAAAGTTTGATAGTCTATGGCTGTGCATATGTATCCTCTCTTGAATATGTGTTCTTTTTCTTTTGTCTTAACAATATCTTATGTAGAAGTTGAGAATCCAATAGAAAGAAATTCTGACCATTAGGCAAGACAGAAAATCTTGCCTCACTCTTGAAAGAAATGGCTCACCATTCAGGCTATATATTGGTATAGCTCTGGCAAAAGTACAACATTCAAGGACAACTTTAGTGTTATGGTCCTACTTCTTTTATGTGACTGTGTTAACAGCAATTTACATCTGTGAAATTTGGTTATTTGGTTATTTCCATAGCATAACCTTCAGACATCTATTTCTGGTAATAGTGGATTAAGTAACTCCTCCTAACACCCCTGCTAAAGACACTAGAAAACCTGAATAAACATCAGAAAAAGTAGATAAATATTATTTGAATGTATTAGAAAGCAAGCAAGGGATTGAAGGCCAAGAATGGGGAGAAGCTGAAACCTAGACAGGTAAGCCTGGCAATTAGGGCCACTTTTCTCCTAGGGACATCTGCTGTTTCTGAAAATTTGGTTAGGAGTCAGAGTCAACTACAAGTAGCTCTCTCAGGGACTGATGCCCAACTTTAAATCATCTTGATCCTTGAGCTTGGGTTAAGGTTATCCCAGATTGCTAGTTTTTCTGACTGCCTGACAGAAGCAAAAGTAAATCCTCCCTGTAGAAAGACAGTCTTATCCTAAGCTTCAGGAAACTTTTATAAATTGTCATCTGGGATTATTTTCATTTTGCCTGATGGGCATTTGGTATTTTTTGTAATATGAATCTGCTGATGATGAAGGCCTGCTTGATTAAAAATAACTTCATTTCATTTTTATTATGGAAGGATATTTTTTCCCTTGGAATAGAATTCTAGGCTGTTAGTAATTTTCTCTCAGTGTCTTAAAGATATAATCCCTCTTTGTTTCCATTGTTTATAATGTAGTGTCACCAATGCTCAAAATTCAAGGTAGCTTGAACTCCAAAAGCCATTCCAGTATTCTCAGTAAGTCAATAATAAATGGGCTAGGTAGACTTCTACAATAGGTCTCCATTCAATATCTCCACTTCCCTAACATCCACTCACTCATCAGTCCACTGCAGTGTGGCTTCTATCCCCAATATTATTCTGGAATTATTCTCATTAAAAACAATAGTATCTGTCTTACATGCCAAAGAACATTCAGTAGTATTATTGTTGCACAGAAGCATTGCCCACAGTCAGTAACATTTTCTTTTATGCTAGATTCTCGTACAAACACACTCTCTTGGTTCTCTTCATCTCTGGGCATTTCTTCTTCCTCAGCTTTTCAAACTCCTCTTCCCTTTACAGCCTACATTTTGGCCATATTGACAAGTCTTTTGCTTCCTCAATGCCACACAATCTTCTGGCTCCTTGTGCTAGTATCTCTCTGCCTAAAAAAGCCACTCCTCCTATCCTGGCAAATTTTTTTGTCATGTTAAGTATTTTCATCTTGGTTCTCAATTTAAATTTCCTCTGGAAAAAGTTTTTTCTATATTCCCAACACTACGTTAGGAGCTCCCATTTTTTGTTACCAAGCATTGGTTGTAGTACTTATATTTTACCATTGATTATTTGTTTAATTATATTATTTCTTGCTAGGATATCATCTCTAAGAGGCTAAGGCCACCTACTTGTTCACTACTGAGTCTCCAAAGTCCAACACATTGCTAGCCTCTAGAAGGTGAAGAATAAATATTTACTGAGTGAATAAATCTGCTCTGGTCTTTCCATGTCTCCATGTACCATGCCAGTTCCCCTAATCAGCTTTCATTATTGAATTTCTACAAAGGCCTCCAAACATGTCCATATCTTTCTCCTGCTCACTTATATCCTAACCTACACATTGCTTTCAGATTAATGCACTCCATTTGGCCTTTAAATGTTATTAAATATTATTATCCCCCTTCCCTTTCCACCAGTCCTGGGCAATCTCATCTATCTATTCATACACACACATACACACACACACACACACACACACACACACACACACACATGGACACACACACCTTCAAATGTAATATGTTATAGTCACATATTTATTAAATATTGAGGTACTCACAGGCTTGAAGATAACATGTGGTTACTTAGAAAAATGGATGATACTGAGTTAAATTGTGGAAAACATCTTATAGTTACCTATTTGTAACATAAATGTGCATTTGTTATACTTTCAACATTTGTTACATAAACAAATTATAAGATAATGCCCACAACGTAACTCATTATCTTCCATATTTCTAAGTGCTCACCTGTCATATTCAAAGCCAGGAGTCTCAATTTCCTCATTATTAAAATATGAGTAATGATATCACTTTCCATCATTTTAGTCCCTTTCTTTCCTTTCTATTTAAATATTCCACAGACAATCTTGGCTACTCTGTCAAACACACAATTCATTAACTTGATCACATCACCAAACTTTCACCCTGTTTTTTATAAATTGCATCATTGTTATGGACTAAATTGTGTTCCTCCTCCCAAGCTCTTAGGCTGAAGCCCTAACCCCCATTCTGACTGTATCTGGAAGCAGAGCCTTTAAAGAGGTTATTAAGGTTAAATGAGGTCATAAGGGTAGAGATCTCATCCATAGGACTTTATAAGGACAGATGTCTTTATAAGAAGAGGAAGAGACACAAGGGATGGACATGCCCAGAGAAAAGATGATGTGAGGACACAATGAGAAGCCAGCTGTCTGCAAGCCAAGGAGAGAGGCCTCAGGAGAAATCAACCTTGCTGTATCTTGATCTCTACTTCCAGGCTCCAGAACTCTAAGGAAATAAATTACTGTTATCTAAACCACCCAGTATGTGGTATTTTGTTATGGTACTTTTAGTAGACTAATGCAATCAATCGCTATGTCACCAAGTCAAACCATCTCATATAATCCAGGACAGGTCCTTCTCCCTTTACCTTGGTATACAGATTTATTTAAGATTCTTATCAATATCTTCCTTCTAAATATGGCTTAATTTTGCATTTTTGTCTTTATCCGCACTTTATCTACATAGGTCCAAATTTCTTCATCTGCCTGAACTATAGCCCACTCCTAACTGTTCTCTTTCACCTCCAGTGTTGGTCCCCTTTATTCTGTACTCTACCTGCTACCTAGATTACCTTTCTACAGGACGACAAAGGTGGCTGACTTACTTCCCCCTCTTGAGCCTCTAATCTCCATGAGCTACAGGACAAGGGGCAAATGCCTTATTTTGGAATATGTGGTCCTTTGAAATTGGACCCAACTGAACTGTACAGCCTTTCTCCATTACTATTTCTGCAGACTCCAGCCACATGAAAAAGATCATAGCCTAGCCAGCCTTCCTATATTGGACTCCAATGTTTGCTCATTTTTCTCTTGACTCAGCGAAGAATTTCCAACATACCTGAACAGAAAAGGCTGTTCACTTCACTATGTGGTCATCACTGTTTATTCTTTTATAAATACCTCTGTTATACATTCATAGAATGCAGTGAGTACATTTACATGGCTATCTCACTAAACTATGAATCTTTGAGAACAAGAACAGCATATAATTCATAATCATACTTTGTGTATTTAGCATTTGGGCCTGACCATAGTATTTGACAAAGAAGTGTTTCACAAATGAATATATAAAATATTAATTAATGGTATTAAAGCTTAACTCATTTTTTTGAGTTCAAAAGTCTTTAAAAGGGGGAAGGGTGGGCTTCCCTGGTGGCGCAGTGGTTGAGAGTCCGCCTGCCGATGCAGGGGATACGGGTTCGTGCCCCGGTCTGGGAGGATCCCACATGCCGTGGAGCGGCTGGGCCCGTGAGCCATGGCCGTTGAGCCTGCTCGTCCGGAGCCTGTGCTCCACAATGGGAGAGGCCGCAGCAGTGAGAGGCCCACATACGGCA
>NW_006794406.1:2017843-2064521 GCF_000442215.2 Lipotes vexillifer | reverse complement strand
CAGATGTAGAGAATGGACTTGAGGACACGGGGGGGGGAGGGTAAGCTGGGACGAAGTGAGAGAGTGGCATGGACATATATACACTAGCAAATGTAAAATAGATAGCTAGTGGGAAGCAGCCGCATAGCACAGGGAGATCAGCTCAGTGCTTTGTGACCACCTAGAGGGGTGGGATAGGGAGGGTGGGAGGGAGGGAGACGCAAGAGGGAAGAGATATGGGAACATATGTATATGTATAACTGATTCACTTTGTTATAAAGCAGAAACTAATACACCATTGTAAAGCACTTATACTCCAATAAAGATGTAAAAAATAAATAAAAATAAATAATAAAAATTTAAAACAAAACAAACAAACAAAAAAAGTCTTTAAAAAATTCTATTGGTATAGAATGAAGATTGGGCTTCTCATTCGAGTATTCAAGACACGCTGCAGTGGACAAGAACTATGTTTTTCTATCTTTATGCCTCTGTTTACAGTGTTCCCACAGCTCAAATATTACCTCCCACAAGCTAGAAATAAGTACATTTTTTTAAACATCTTTATTGGAGAATAATTGCTTTACAATGGTGTGTTAGCTTCTGCTGTATAACAAAGTGAATCAGCTATACATATACATATATCCCCATATCTCCTCCTTCTTGTGTCTCCCTCCGACACTCCCTATCCCACCCCTCTAGGTGGACACAAAGCACCGAGCTGACCTCCCTGTTACTATGCAGCTGCTTCCCACTAGCTATCTGTTTTACATTTGGTAGTGTATATATGTCCATGCCACTCTCTCACTTCGTCCCAGCTTACCCTCCCCCCCCCGTGTCCTCAAGTCCATTCTCTACATCTGTCTTTACTCCTGTCCTGCCCCTAGGTTTGTCAGAACCTTTTTTTTTTTTTTAGATTCCATATATATGTGTTAGCATATGGTATTTTTCTCTTTCTGACTTACTACACTCTGTAAGACAGTTTCTAGGTCTATCCACCTCACTACAAATAAGTCAATTTCATTTCTTTTTATGGCTGAGTAATACTCCATTGTATATATGTGCAAATCTTTTTTTTTCCTTTGAGGTTTCTTCCATAGATTTTATTTATTTATTTTAACATCTTTATTGGAGTATAATTGCTTTACAATGGTGTGTTAGTTTCTGCTTTATAACAAAGTGAATCAGCTATACATATACATATATATTCCCATATCTCTTCCCTCTTGCATCTACCCCCCTTCCATCCTCCCAATCCCACCCCTCTAGGTGGTCACAAAGCATCGAGCTGATCTCCCTGTGTTATGTGACACATCGTCTTTATCCATTCATCTGTCCATGGACACATACGTTGCTTCCATGTCCTGGCTAGTGTAAACAGTGCTGCAATGAACATTGTGGTACATGACTCTTTTTGAATTATGGTTTTCTCAGGGTATGTGCCCAGTAGTGGGATTGCTGGGTCATACAGTAGTTCTATTTTTAGTTTTTTGAGTAACCTCCATACTGTTCTCCATAGTGGATGTATCAATTTACATTCCCACCAACAGTGCAAGAGGGTTCCCTTTTCTCCACAACCTCCCCAGCATTTATTGTTTGTAGATTTTTTGATGATGACCATTCTAACCAGTGTGAGGTGATATCTCATTGTAGTTTTGATTTGCATTTCTCTAATGATTAGTGATGTTGAACATCCTTTCATGTGTTTGTTGGCAGTCTGTATACCTTCTTTGGAGAAATGTTTATTTAGGTCTTCTTCCCACTTTTGGATTGGATTGTTTGTTTTCTTGATATTGAACTACATGAGCTGCTTGTATATTTTGGAGATTAATCCTTTGTCAGTTGCTTCGTTTGCAAATATTTTCCCCATTCTCAGGGTTGTCTTTTGGTCTTGTTTATGGTTTCCTTTGCTGTGCAAAAGCTTTGAAGTTTAATTAGGTCCCATTTGTTTATTTTTGTTTTTATTTCCATTTCTTTAAGAGGTGGGTCAAAAAGGATCTTGCTGTGATTTATGTCATGGAGTGTTCTGTCTATGTTTTCCTCTAAGAGTTTTATGTGTCTGGCCTTACATTTAGGTCTTTAATCCATTTTGAGTTTATTTTTGTGTATGGTGTTAGGGAGTGTTCTAATTTCATTCTTTTACATGTAGCTGTCCAGTTTGCCGGGCACCACTTATTGAAGAGGCTGTCTTTTCTCCATTGTATATTCTTGCCTCCTTAATCAAAGACAAGGTTACCATATTGCGTGGGTTTACCTCTGGGCTTTCTATCCTGTTCCATTGATCTATATTTCTGTTTTTGTGCCAGTACCATACTGCCTTGATTACTGTAGCTTTGTAGTATAGTCTGAAGTCAGGGAGCCTGATTCCTCCAGCTCCGTTTTTCTTTCTCAAGATTGCTTTGGCTATTCGAGGTCTTTTGTGTTTCCATAAAAAATGTGAAATTGTTTGTTCTAGTTCTGTGAAAAATGCCATTGGTAGTTTGATAGGGATTGCATTGAATCTGTAGATTGCTTTGGGTAGTATCGTCATTTTCACAATTTTGATTCTTCCAATCCAAGAACGTGGTATATCTCTCCAGCTGTTTGTATCATCTTTAATTTCTTTCATCAGTGTCTTATGGTTTTTTGCATACAGGTCTTTTGTCTCCTTAGGTAGGTTTATTCCTAGGTATTTTATTCTTTATGTTGCAATGGTAAATGGGAGTGGTTCCTTAATTTCTCTTTCATATTTTTCATCATTAGTGTTTAGGAAAGCAAGAGATTTCTGTGCATTAATTTTGTATCCTGCTACTTTACCAAATTCACTGATTAGCTCTAGTAGTTTTCTGGTAGCATCTTTAGGATACTCTATGTATAGTATCATGTCATCTGCAAACAGTGACAGCTTTACTTCTTTTCCAATTTGGATTCCTTTTATTTCCTTTTCTTCTCTGATTGCTGTGGCTAAAACTTCCAAAACTATGTTGAATAAGAGTGGTGAGAGTGGGCAACCTTGTCTTGTTCCTGATCTTAGTGGAAATGGCTTCAGTTTTTCACCATTGAGAAGGATGTTTTCTGTGCCTTAGTCATGTATGGCCTTTATTATGTTGAGGTAAGTTCCCTCTATGTCTACTTTCTGGAGGGTTTTTATCATAAACTGGTGTTGAATTTTGTCAAAGGCGTTTTCTGCATCTATTGAGATGATCATATGGTTTTTCTCCTTCAAATTTTTAATATGGTGTATGACATTGATTGATTTGTGTATATTGAAGAATCCTTGCATTCCTGGGATAAACCTCACTTGATCGTGGTGTATGATCCTTTTAATGTGCTGTTGGATTCTGTTCGCTAGTATTTTGTTGAGGATTTTTACATCTATGTTCATCAGTGATATTGTTCTGTAGTTTTCTTTTTTTGTGGCATCTTTGTCTGGTTTTGGTATCAGGGTGATGGTGGCCTCATAGAATGAGTTTGGGAGTGTTCCTCCCTCTGCTATATTTTGGAAGAGTTTGAGGATAGTTGTTAACTCTTCTCTAAAAGTTTGATAGAATTCGCATGTGAAGCCATCTGGTCTTGGGCTTTTGTTTGTTGGAAGATTTTTAATCACAGTTTCAATTTCAGTGCTTGTGACTGGTCTGTTCATATTTTCTATTTCTTCCTGGTTCAGTCTTGGAAAGTTGTGCTTTTCTAAGAATTTGTCCATTTCTTCCAGGTTGTCCATTTTATTGGCATAGAGTTGCTTGTAGTAATCTCTCATGGACCTTTGTATTTCTGCAGTGTCAGTTGTTACTTCTCCTTTTTCATTTCCAAATCTATTGATTTGGGACTTCTCCCTTTTTTTCTTGATGAGTCTGGCTAATGGTTTATCAAGTTTGTTTATCTTCCCAAAGAATCAGCTTTTAGTTTTACTGACCTTGGCTATCGTTTCCTTCATTTCTTTTTCCTTTATTTCTGATCTGATCTTTATGACTTCTTTCCTCCTGCTAACTTTGGTGTGTTTTTTTGTTCTTCTTTCTCTAATTGCTTTACGTGGAAGGTTAGGTTGTTTATTTGAGATGTTTCTTGTTTCTTGAGGTACGATTATATTGCTATAAACTTCCCTCTTACAACTGCTTTTGCTGTATCCCATAGGTTTTGAGTTGTCATGTTTTCATTGTCATTTATTTCTAGGTATTTTTTTATTTCCCCTTTGATTTCTTGAGTGATATCTTGGTTAATTAGTAGTGTGTTGTTTATTCTCCATGTGTTTGAATGTTTTACAGATTTTTTCCTGTAATTCATATCTAGTCTCATAGCTTTGTGGCCAGAAATGATACTTTATATGATTTCAATTTTCTTAAATTTACTGAGGCTTGATTTGTGACCCAGGGTATGATCTATCCTGGAGAATGTTCCATGGGCACTTGGGAAGAAAGTGTATTCTGTTGTTTTTGGATGGAATGTCCTATATTTATCAATTAAGTCCATCTTGTTTAATGTATCATTTAAAGCTTGTGTTTCCTTATTTATTTTCATTTTCAATGATGTGTCCATTGGTGAAACTGGGGTGTTGAAGTCCCCTACTGTTATTGTGTTCCTGTTGATTTCCCCTTTTATGGCTGTTACCATTTACCTTATGTATTGAGGTGCTCCTATGTTGGGTGCATAAATATTTACAATTGTTATATCTTCTTCTTGGATTGATCCCTTGATCATTATGTAGTGTCCTTCTTTGTCTCTTGTAATAGTCTTTGTTTTAAAGGCTGTTTTGCCTGATATGAAAAGTGCTACTCCAGCTTTCTTCTGATTTCCATTTGCATGGAATATCTTTTTCCAACCCCTCACTTTCAGTCTGTATGTGTCCCTAGGTCTGAAGTGGGTCTCTTGTAGACAGCATATGTACAGGTCTTCTTTTTGTATCCATTCAGCCAGTCTATGTCTTTGATGGGAGCACTTAATCCATTTATATTTAAGGTAGTTATCAATATGTATTTTCCTATTGCCATTTTCTTGATTGTTTTGGGTTTTTTATTGTAAGTCTTTTCCTTGTGTTTCCTGCCTAGAGAAGTTCCTTTAGCATTTGTTGTAGAGCTGGTTTGGAGGTGCTGAATTCCCTTAGCTTTTGCTTGTCTCTAGAGGTTTTCATTTCTCCATCGAATATGAATGAGATCGTTGCTTGGCAGAGTAATCTTGGTTGTAGGTTTTTCCCTTTCATCACTTTAAATATGTCCTGCCACTCCCCTGTGGCTTCCAGAGTTTCTGCTGAAAGATCAGCTGTTTACCTTAATGGGGATTCCTTTGTATGTTAATTGTTGCTTTTCCCTTGCTGCTTTTAATATTTTTTGTTTGTATTTAATTTTTGATAGTTTGATAAATATTTGTTTTGGCATGTTTCTCCTTGGATTTATCCTGTATGGGACTCTCTGAGCTTCCTGGACTTGATTGACTATACCCATACCCATATTAGGGAAGTTTTCAACTATAATCTCTTCAAATATTTTATCAGTCCTGCTTTTTTTCTCTTCTTCTTCTGGGACCCCTAGAATTCGAATGTTGATGTGTTTAATGTTTTCCCAGAGGTCTCCTAGATCGTCCTCAATTCTTTTCATTCTTTTTTCTTTATTCTGCTCTGTGGTTGTTATTTCCACTATTTTATCTTCCAGGTCACTTATCTGTTCTTCTGCATCAGTTATTCTGCTATTGATTCCTTCTAGAGAATTTTTAATTTCACTTATTGTATTGTTCATGGTGGTTTGTTTGTTCTTTAGTTCTTCTAGGTCCTTGTTAAACGTTTCTTTTATTTTCTCCATTCTATTTCCAAGATTTTGGATCATGTTTACTACCATTACTCAGAATTCTTTTTCAGGTAGACTGCCTATTTCCTCTTCATTTGTTTGGTCTGGTGGGTTTTTCCCTTGCTCCTTCATCTGCTATGTATTTCTCTGTCTTCTCATTTTGCTTAACTTACTGTGTTTGGGGTCTCCATTTCGCAGGCTGCAGGTTCATAGTTCCTGTTGTTTTTGGTGTCTGCTCCCGGGGGTAAGGTTGGTTCACTGGATTGTGTAGGCTCCCTGGTTGAGGGGACTGGTGCCTGTGTTCTGGTGGATGAGGCTGTATCTTGTCTTCCTGGTGGGTAGGACCCCATCCGGTGGTGTGTATTGGGGTGTCTGTGACCTTATTATGATTTGAGGCAGCATTTCTGCTAATGGGTGGGGTTGTGTTCCTGTCTTGCTAGTTATTTGGCATAGGGTATCCAGCACTGCAGCTTGCTGGTCGTTGAGTGGAGCTGGGTCTTAGCATTGAGATGGAGATGTCTGGGACAGCTTTCGCTGTTTGATATTATGTGGAGCCAGGAGGTCTCTGGTGGACCAATGTCATGAAGTCGGCTTTCTCACCTCAGAGGCTCAGGCCTGACACCCAGCGACCACCAAGACCCTGTCAGCCACAAGGCTTAGAAGAAAAGGGAGGAAAAGGAAGGAAAGAAGGAAGGAAGGAAGGAAGGAAGGAAGGAAGGAAGGAAGGAAGGAAGGAGGGAAGGAAGGAAAAAGAAAGAAAGAAAGAAGGAAAGAAAGAAAGAAAAAGGAAGGAAGGAGAAATAAAGAAAGAAAGAAAGAAAGAAAAAGAAAGAAAGGAAGGAAGGAAGAAAAAATAAATAAAATAAAATAAAGTTTTTAAAATAGAAGACAAGTTTTAAAAAGAAAAAAAGTAATTAAAAAAGAGAGAGAAAGAAAGAATAGAGCAACCAAACCAAAAAGCAAATCTACCAATGGTAACAAGCAGTAAAAACTATACTAAAAAAATAAAACCAAACAAAACTGTCAGTCAGAACCCTAGGACAAATGGCAAAAGCAAAGCTATACAGACAAAATCACACAAGGAAGCACACACATACACCCTCACAAAAAGAGAAAAAGGGGAAAAAAAGAGAAAAAAATATATATATATATGAAATAAAAAAAGGAAGACAGCAACCAAATCAATAAAAAAATCTACAATGATAATAGCTCTAAGTACTAAACTAAGGTAAACATAAAACCAGAAACAAATTCGATGCAGAAAGCAAACCCCAAGTCTACAGTTGCTCCCAAAGTCCACAGCCTCAGTTTTGGGATGATTCCTTGTCTATTCAAGTATTACACAGATGGAGGGTACATCAAGTTGATTGTGGAGATTTAATCTGCTGCTCCTGAGGCTGCTGGGAGAAATTTTCCTTTCTCTTCTTTGTTCACACAGCTCCTGGGGTTCAGCTTTGGATGTGGCCCCGCCTCTGTGTGTAGGTCTCTTGAGGGCATCTGTTCTTTGCTCAGACAGGACTGGGTTAAAGTAAAGTAGGAGCTGATTAGGGGGCTCCGGCTCACTCAGGCTGGGGGGAGGGAGGGGTATGGAATGCAGGGCACGCCTGCAGCGGCAGAGGCCGGTGTGACGTTGCAAAGGCCTGAGGTGTGCCATGTGTTCTCCCTAGGAAGCTGTCTCTCACGGAACCCTGGCAGTGGCGGGCTGCATAGGGTCCTGGGAGGGGAGGGGAGGAGAATGACCTGTGCTTACACACAGGCTTCTTGGTGGCTGCAGCAGCCTTAGCGTCTCATGCCCATTTCTGCTGTCCGCGCTGGTAGCCACAGCTCGCGCCCGTCTCTGGAGCTTGTTCAGGCGGTACTCTGAGTCCCCTCTCCTCGCACACCCCAAAACCCCAAAACACCCCAAAACAATGGTCTCTTGCCTCTTAGGCAGGTCCTGAGTTTTTCCCGGACTCCCTCCCGGCTAGCTGTGGCGCACTAGCCCCCTTCA
The DNA here is from genome assembly GCF_000442215.2 of Lipotes vexillifer. Classification (NCBI taxonomy): domain Eukaryota; kingdom Metazoa; phylum Chordata; class Mammalia; order Artiodactyla; family Lipotidae; genus Lipotes; species Lipotes vexillifer. The sequence goes on along the minus strand of NW_006794406.1, from coordinate 2,056,799 downwards.
GGCTGTGTTCACACAGCCAACCCCAGTCTTCTCGCTGGGGTCTGAACCCAAAGCCCAAGCCTCAGCTCCCAGCCCCCAGCCGCCCCAGTAGGTGAGCAGACAAGCCTCTCGGGCTGGTGAGTGCCGGTCGGCGCCGATCCTCTGTGCGGGAATCTCTCCGCTTTGCCCTCCGCACCCCTGTTGCTGTGCTCTCCCCCGCGGCTCCGAAGCTCCCCGCTCCGCCTCCCGCAGTCTCTGCCCGCGAAGAGGCTCCTAGTGTGTGGAGACCTTTCCTCCTTCACAGCTCCCTCCCACTGGTGCAGGTCCCGTCCCTATTCTTTTGTCTCTGTTTATTCTTTTTTCTTTTGCCCTACCCAGGTAGTGGGGAGTTTCTTGCCTTTTGGGAGGTCTGAGGTCTTCTGCCAGCGTTCAGTAGGTGTTCTGTAGGAGTTGTTCCACTTGTAGATGTACTTTTGATGTATTTGTGGGGAGGAAGGTGATCTCCATGTCGTACTCCTCTACCATCTTGAAGGCTCGAAATAACTACTCTTAATTTTGCCTTCTTAATAAAATCTATTTCCATCTAATAATATAGTTATTTATTAGTGTGTGCTAATACCTCTGTTAGACATTAAGATTTTTAATGTAAAAATCCATATCTGATTCATCTTCAAAGAATTAATGCCTAGTCCTGTTCATTTACCAGAAACTCAGTAATATCATTGTGACATCCACTTTATGAGTATTTGTTGAGTATATCAGTCTCTTTCAAACATTTTGATCAAGTCTTCTCATAAAAAAATGTGTTGTGCATACACCCATATTATATATTTAATTATTTGGAAATGAAAACATGTATTAATATACTAATACATTATACGGATTATAATACAATCAGAAAAATGTTTAAAAAAATTAAAGATAAAAAATAAATATAAATGGAAGTCCTTAAATTTTTTCCTGTATCCCATTACTTTATGCTTATGTATGTTTTGTGGGGTAAGCCCTTCTTTGGAGATCACTAACACATTATTCCCATTATATGATAACACAAGAATTATTAACAACCTGCACTAGTACTGCTTTAATCATCCAGTGTTGTTGAGAAATGAGCATTCTGCATAGTTTACTTCCTATGTAATGGACGTTTAACCCATAACAGGAAAGGAATCTGGCCAGCTGCCAAGTTGCTCATTGAATGCCTGCCATATGTCAAGCACTGTGACACATCCTTTGTGTCCATAACCTCATTTGGTTCTAAGAACAATCCTACAAAGTTTAAGTCCACTTTACAGATAAGAAAACAAATTTTCAGAACATTAAAATATTCATGACAGTCACAGATGAGACATAGGATCTGAATCCACATGTGTCTAAACTTATACCCTAATATACCCAGTATAAATTCTTCCTAACACACCTAGTCACAGCAACTTTTAAACTCACAGGTTTAACCTCTCTTTAAAACACATAGGTTTAACCTCTCTTGACATTGTCCTCAACCTGGCCCTCTGGCCTGTTCTGTGGCAGTCTACGCAGGCATGGAGGCTGAGGAAGGAAAGAAGCCCTAGCTCACAGACACCGATCCCCAACACTATAAAGAGTATCCTAATGCCCTTTGCACTGATGACATTTCATGTTGTCAACTCACTTTCACATAATCTGTCTCACCATCTTATAGCTAAAATAATGCATGTGCAGATGCAACACTTCTTTTTTGCAAAATTAATTTCTGAATCAAAAATTAAAGCAGAAAAAAAATCAAATAACCTTATCTTCTTGAAAATTATATTGCTGTAATTTTTCTTATCAATGTCTATTGAGCTTTGAGCATCAGTTAAAATGGGTTTAGTTTTTGCCTATATAAACTAATAAAAATAGTCATCTTTTTGACTTTCACTTTTTCTAGGCTACTTACTTCAGATAACAAGATGGAACACTTGACCATGATTGCAAAAATCTAGCACAATATTTTAAAGAACTTTATCATTAGAACATAGTACTTCAGAAAATGTAAGTCACAATTTTCTTCAAATTATACTTTTCAGCACATTTTTAGGCAGGAGCATTAACTTTATATGCAAATCTTAAGAACTACAATGATATTTAAAAGCTAATAAGAATTTCTCAAGAAATATGTTCTGAAAAATATACTAGGACAAAAAAAATTATAAATATTACCTCACATTAGCAGAATTGTACAAATATTTAGCAGAAGAATATCATGGCTGTTCTTAGATGGGTTTATGATAATAAAATGATTTTTCACTGAGAATAACAGTGTAGGAGTAGAAAGAAAAAGTTAGTATTATATATTTGGAAGAGTTTGTTCCTGACATTTTATTTAAATGGTGAATTTAGCCCATATAAACAATACTCTGTTCAGACTTAGAACATTTGATTCTCTATTACTTGCCATGATAAATTTTGGCAAATAATGGCGAATCAGGTGAGTTTCAACATTATGGAACAATTGTTTAAAAAATTCGCTGCAATTTCAAAAATTATTTTATAGCTTTATAATTTCCTATCTCCTATACTCATATTTCTCTATTGTTCATGCTACATATCAAGCTCTAATTAGAAATTCCAGAGAGTTTACTTACATTTTTGTTTAAAATGTTTTGCTTTTTAAGTAGTACTTGGAAGAGACTGTTAACATATTATTTCCTCACATATATTCTTCCCTCTCCTAGGAAGAAACCCTCAAGTTTGAGATGAGCACACAAATACAACTTCCTGGCTGTGTCCACAAGGGATTGGGGGTGCCATATACCTTCTTTTTTTCTCACTACTACGTGGAGTGCAGAAAAGGCAGTGAGCCATGTGTAAGAGGGACACAAGTGAGGTGGCAGACAGAAGGAGCTTCGGGTCTTGGCGCTGTGAGATTTTGTTCTGGCCCTCGACCAACTCTTTTTCTTAAATGAGATAAACCTCATTCTGCTCAAGCCACTCTACTGGGGGTTTCCTATTACAGAATCTTTTTTTTTTTTGTCCTTAAAATTACTGGCAGAGATAGAAGCAGATTTTTCAACTGAAAACCAGTTTTACTAGAACACAAGCTCACAGCAGGTAAGAGTTAAATAGATTTTTCTTACTTTAGAATACAAAACAAAAGGAAGAAAAATGAAAAACTATGTTCATACATGCATTCCAAAATTTGCTAATTAAACACATGCTTATTTGGTATTAAAAATGTCACGTTTCCTGCCATGAGTTGCAATGTAGAGATGAAAAAAGCATAGTCCCTGTCCTTAAGCATATTATCATCTAGCTGAGAGGACACACAAATTGTCAAGCATTAACTATTCATTTATTCACTTTTTCACTCATTCCAATGGTAGTGTGAGCACAGAAGTACAGAGTAAAAGTGGCCCAATTCACTCTGGTAGGTGAAAAGGATATTCTTTTAGAATATAGTGCCTGGAGTGAATTTTAGAATATGAGAAAGAATTACTCAGGAACTAATGTTGAGGAGGCACAGCAAAGAGAATTTGGGAGAGGAATCATGGCCATTTGAATTTTATCTGGATAGTTATCAGCTCCTAATTGATGACTCAAGTAAGATAAGGACTGGAAAGTCTTAAGTACATTGGGAAATTAAGTGGAGTGCATGAAGGTGGGGGAAGATCACCAGGGCAAGTGGGAGGGCATCACAAAACCAGATTGCCATAGGTTGTTGTCTGAGGAGTAGATGGACACAAAAATAAAGAATAGACTATTTCAGGATGCTTGGTTGTGGAGAACTCACACCTGTGCCATTCAAACTTTCAATGAAATTAGTTTGGTATTCCCATCAGTGGATGGGTTTTGTAACACAGCTTAGGTCAGCTGTTATGAATAACATCAGAACTCCAACTGGAAACTGCAATTCTTTCTTTGCAATTTTGTATTATGGCTCATTGTGGCATTATGAAGAATCTCTTCCATACTGGCAGACATGCCTCTAGAATGGTGCTACCAGAATGTAGTAATAATCTAGAAGGCTACTGACATTAGTATAACCTGGCTTAACTTTTCATTGCTGAGTTGTGCTAGTGTAGTGTGTAAATAGCACAGCACCTGGATGCTTAATAGATAGGTAAATCTGCAAACTGTTATATATAGAATAGATAAACAACAAGGTCCTACTGTATAGCACAGGGAACTATATTCAGTATCCTGTGATAAACCATAATGTAAAAGAATATAAAAAAGAATGTATATATATGTATAACAATCACTTTGCTATACAGCAGAAATTAACACAACATTGTAAATCAACTATACTTCAATAAAAGAGAGAGAGAGAGAGAGAGAGAGAGAGAGAGAGAGAGAGCTAAATCTGAATGGCTACTTCCTATTTGACTCCTCTTTTCCCTTTACTTTCTACAACTGTCAGTAAACTATGGCCTGCAAGTGAAATCCAACCTACGGCCTGTTTTTGTATGACTCTAAGCTGAGAAAGGTTTTTACATTTTTAAAGAACTGGAACAACAACAACAAAAATATGCCACAGAGATTTATGTGGTCCACAAAGCCAGAAATATTTACTATCTGGTCATTTGCAGAAAAAGTCTGTCAACTTGTGCCCTAGAAAATGATAGAGTTATCCTAATACCTCTGCTTTCTGTCCTTTCCTTTCACAATCTCGTCTAATTTTAAGAGGGCTTATTGTTTAATAGTCTCTAAGACTATTCTCCATTTCTAATCTGTCACTTTATTGACTGCTACTCAATTCTTCTTGTTTTTCCTATATCACTTACCTTCCATCTTCTTTCCCTCTTGTGTCTCCTAAAATCCTTGACCTCAATATAGGGAAGCTGGGCATTTAATAACCCTACACAAAAAAGTATTTCTTGTTGGTGAATAATTACAAAGTATCAGAAATGTAATCTTCAAGTATTCATCTTACTTTTTACTGCTTCTTCAGGTCAAAAAACCAACAAACAAGAGAAAGTTGAAAAAAATTTCCCCACATTTCACGCCTTCCTTCTTTATCTAGCTATTTCCCTCACTCCTTTTTCTTAATTTCACTCCTTTTATCTTTGACTATCATTATCCTAATTAGCTCTAGTCCACTCACTTGTTAGCAATTATTTCAACTCCATGTAATTGAAGAAATTCTTATTTTTTTTTTTACTTGAGTTTCTGTGCATGTGTGTTTGAAATGTCAAATGTAGTCATACACATCTCTTAGAACTTTCTAAATTATGTTTCACTTTTTAAAGGTGAATTGAAGCTACAGAAAAGTGACCTGGGCATTTTCCAATATGGGTTTTCTACTGTTTTCAGAGAGTAGGCTTGGTAATTGCCAATGATCAACATAAAAAGGAGCTACCACCACAGTTTTCACATTACAAATACTTCCCTTAAAAATATTTAGTGGTATCTACTTCAACTTTTTTTTTTTTTTAACTTGTTAATGCTCAAAAAATATGTGTGTTTTTCTCAGACCTTTCCATTGCCACAGTCTTGTATAAATGACAGGGCAATGTAGTCCTAAAAGTCCAACACTATAAGTGTTATGAAAAAAAGTGTGTTGTGCAATGTTCTAACTTCCACTTACTCCATAAAGACAAAGACAAGTTCTCTCATTATTGAAGTAATATAGAATATATTCTGGTTATGCAAAAATAAGAACTTCAAGCCTGAATGGCAACAACATTTCTATGTAATGAGCCTGTTTATACACACCAAATTTAAATGTCTTAGGTTTTTTACTGGTATCTTTTATAGGCTAAATCAAACCCTAAGGATGTAATCAAATTAAAAGGATTAGTACTCATTAATAAGCTGGCAGTAATATTTCATCAAAAGTTTGCTAAGTCTCTCTCTGCAAAACCAATAGATAAAAGCAGGCAGTGCATAAAAGTGTCTGTCTACTGCATTAAAACATGACGAAAATAATATTTCTTAACATTGCCAAAGAACCATCTATTTCTGAAGATCATACCAGTTCCCACTGCATAGGCCAGTAAGGGTCATTAAACACCAATGGGTCTCTGAGTCCTTCTTCAGAGTCAATGACATTGTAGACTTCACTCGGGATCTCATTTTCTTCCACACAAGGTCTGCAGGGCAAAGAAGGCAAATGAACTATGAAAAACATAATCACTGCTTTTACTGTTGCTTTTTTTGTCATAAAAATTCCATTTATTTAAATTCCATTAAAAAGCACATTTGGCTGCCAAGAGTATAAATATATACTTTTATTATAACTTAGCATTTTTCATTTTCAAAAAAAATTCTGACATTTGTTTGGATAAAAATGCTAAAATATTTTCAAACTACCTGCTTTAGCTAACCACTTTCTACGTGTTTGTTGCATATAATAAATGCTGGAAAAACAAGTGATTTAGAATGCAGTTCAAAAACTGTATATATTTCCCATTATAAGTTATCAGCTTACACTGATCATTATCCTTACTATGTCATGTGCCTGCCACTATGACTTTTCCCAAAATACAGCTCTTAAGGGAGTGATTTAAATTACTTGAGCTGTAGTGGAAAACATTTTTTAAAAATCTCATTTATCTAATTGCTGTGAAGTATTTAATAAATCATTAACCGAGCAAGTGACAGTATTAGAAATTCAGAAAGGCTCTTTAACATAACGTTCTCCTTAAGACAAAACTATAACTCAGTCATTCACATTTCCCTGTGCAATTTGGAAGATTACCAAAACCAAATATTGGGGGAAATAATTAAGCAATGACATTGACAATACCACTGTCTTAGAAATAAATTTAAATTTAGTAAAATTAAAGGTAAAATTAAACTATCAAATACTAGAGTCATTCTTATTTAGGAATATATACAAGATTAAACCAAGATGATAAATTTATTAAAAATAGAAAGTATATCTAATTTCATTATCGTCCCAACACTGTGCACATGAGGTGTTTGGGAATTATTTGCCAACTTATTTCCAGAGTATTGAAATGGAATAGCCAAGTAGCAGCATTTACATAAGATGTCTAGGAATGCTCTCTACAACATCATTTGCAAAAATAATAAGCTGGAAACAACTTAAATGTCCATCAATATGAAATTGTTCAAAAATCATGTTATATTCACATAATGAAATACTATTTAGCAGTGAAAAGAAACTTGATCTATAGATATCAACTGGATCCATTTGGATAAATTTCAAGAATTGTAAGGAGAAGACAGAAGAATACGTATGCTATGTTATCATTTATATAAAGTTTTAAATCATCCAATAAGGACCTACTGTATGGCACAGGGAACTATATTCAATATCTTGTAATAATCCGTAATGGAAAAGAATCTGAAAATATATATATATAAAATACACACACACATATATATAGTATTTGAATCTAAACATATTTAAGAGACTCCTCTGAAGAGGGCAAGGAGGGGACTAGTTTTAAGGGAGGGGCACACGAGGAATTAAACTCTAGTGATTTACTTCTTTAAAAAACCTGAAGCAATTATGACAAAATTATGAGTTTAACAAATATAGATGGTGTGTGTCTGTTATACATTATATTGGTGTGCATATTTTATGTGTATTTGGAATATGTTATAATGAAACAAAACACACATACACAAAATTAGTGAGACCTAGCTGTTACATTAATGAGCCAAAAAATGGCTTCTGTACATTGGCCCTATGTTGTCTATTTCTTCACAGCAGCTCGGCACTGTAGCTCCAAAGCCCACCGAAAAATCCCAAATTTTTACGCATCCAGTTGCTTTAAATGTAGCCCAAATAAGCAGGTTTTAGCTTTTTAGAGACTTCCTGCTTTGCAAACCACACAAAACTGCACCCAAGATCTGTTAACCATAGATCAGATAAACTCTGTGGCTATAAAAGAAAGACCCCAAACTGCTGCTGCCCTTCAGAGCTCTCTGACCCAGAGACTCTCCATCATGCTGCTCAGCAACATCATCTAGACAAGTAATCCCCTTCCTGATCCTTCTCTGATTTCCCTTGCCCTCCTCCTCTTCTAGATATGGTACCCCAGCCATTGCCTCTGGAAGGTCTCCTGCTGTGAGGGACATTTCCCCAAGTGAAAGCCTGTCAAAGCACTGCCCAAATAAAACTCATTGTGTGCTACTGCCACCTCATGGTCATATCTGTTTCTTTGATCAGCCCCCAGATCCCTCGAACTCAATACACCAGGGAAAAGAACTAGAAAATATATCAGGATAATTCTAGATTCTATTCTCCAACTTGACCCTTTCCGTAGTTAGAAGGGTTCAAATAACATTAATGTAGCTAAACATGTCCAGTCTTTGATAAGAAGAGGATCATTATTTCTCCAGGAATAGTTTTTAGCTGTGAGGTTTTAGAAACTTTTTGGATGGCTATTTAAGGGACTGAAAGATTGTAGCATGGAGTATGGTGTTCACAAGGCCTCACGGCATCTTCTCAGCCTGCCCTGCTGCTTGCACTGTGAAGCCCTCCACCCTATGTCATTGCGATGACCACAAGGCCTGTCAAGCAGCAAAGTGACAGCATTTGAAACTTATGTAATAACAAATTTAAGTAGGAGAAGAGAAAAGGAAGTTTTATCAAAGGTAAGAACTTAAAAATACTAAAGCAATGACAATAAAAGTGGAATAAAAGAAAGCATAAAGCAGTAAAGTAATAAAAATTAATAAATGGAAGTTAATCACTAAAATTAATTAAAAGTACTTAGCATAGAAAAATGTTAATCATAATTTCATTTTCTCTTTCACTTGTATGTTCATATAAGCATTCACGGATGAACACTTAAGAAAATGTGAAACTGGGACAGGGATCAAGAAAATCTCTTTATGACCCTCTGTACCCTTTGAATTTATTTTATACCAAGTGCATGTACAACCTTTACATTAACAAAAATTTTAAGACAAAACAAACATCAAAATCTCCTAGATTTTCAATGGAATTTTAGAATCTATATTTTAATAAAATTTCTAGTTTTTTAAAAGCTATTTATATCCAATAGAAAGTCAGTGGGCTATATGTATCCCAATGTCCAAAATTTTGACCTCTGCTCTGTATCTTCAAAATTCTACTGCATATAATTGGAATTCAGAAGTGTAGGAATCCTATATCTTGAGACAACAAATAATAATAAAATAGGTTACTTCCTCCCAAGATCTGATATAAATTAACATTATAATGCATTGAATCTGAAAATACCCTTGTTTTGTTTAGCTCAAAATAAAGTGGGTCTTTTTTTCAGAAAATTATATTTTAATGTATATACTTCTATCTTCATATCCCATTCAATTACTTTCTCAGGATTAACACTGAGAGGAAATCTAAATATTTGGAATCTAAACAGCTTAGCCTTTCAAAATATTTTTCTCTATACTTATATTTTAGCACATTTGTTAAATTGCAACATTTTCATATCCCTCTTCCTGACTCCTGAACACACTGACCTGCACTGAGTCTGTGTGGGTGACACTGAGATGCAATGAACAACAGGTACCTTCCCCATCTTGAATGTCCCTGAAGAGCACCTGCTATCTTCAAAAATGATTTAAGTGACCCAGGTTTGAGGCATCCCACTTCAATGATTATATTTCTTATTACTGAAGAAAACTGTGTGAAAGCTACATCTTCTCTGTTGGATCCAAATTCACAGAACTGCATAGCTGAGATTCAGAGCCCTAAATAGGATGTCATATAGGAAAATGCCAAACTGGCTCCAAGTGATGATTCCTTTTCAATTTTTGAAAACAGTAATGTTAACCATTGCATCATTATCTATTATCCTTCTGCTAGATGTTTTATAGAAAAGCTCTATTTTGGAACTCAGTACATTATTTCACAATTATACTAGTTTTCGTTAATCATGCATGCGTATACTCAAGCACACACACATACGTACACAGCTATTTAACAACCAAATGAAGATACAAAAAATTTTAAAAATAACTTAGCACATATACTCTTTTTATTTCTTAACAAGTTTCTTTTACTTTTTTTTAGGGAAGTAAATGTGACAGATTAAAAAAAAAAATTGGCCCAGAGACTATCTTTGAGACAGCCATGGGAATAATCTGCTATAGAGAATGAAGCCACAGCCATGATACAGTTAGAGGTTTGGGAGCCTCGCCAAGAACAAGCTGATAGGGCCTGCAGACCAACCTCAGTTTGTGCAGTTTTCAGGCAGATAATAGCTACATGATTAGAAGCCACTTCACTGACTCACCTGAACCCTATTTCCAGTTTTCCTTCTCTGCCAATCTCACAGCATGGTTTAGAAAATATTTTTTTTTGAAGAGATACCAACTTATTAACTATCCACCTGACAGTGTACACAAATTTGCATCCAAGCAGGATGTCCTTCTACAGGAAATTGTTAAGACTTTAAAAATTTTTAAGCAATAATGCAAATATACTTCACTGAAAAAAATTTGTCTAAAATAATAAATATTTTTATTCTTCCCCTTTGTTACATACTACAAAAAACAATCAAACAAAAAACTTGTGTATTCCCTTACAAATTATTAAATCCATGTGCTAGAACAGGGGTCAATAAACTTTTTCTGTAAAGAACCAGAGAGTAAATAACTTAGACATTATGGGCCTTAATAGTCTCTATAACAACATTCAACTCGACCGTAGTAGCCAGAAAGCAGCTATAGACAATGCATAAATAATGGCCTGAATTCCAGTAAAGTTTTATTTACAAAAACAGGTGCAGGCAGGATTTGACCTTTGGCCTTTGGACCATAGTTTGTTGACCTCAGTGCTGTTCTATAGTATGATTTTATCAATGACACAGCTGATAACTATAAAAAGGAACATCTATTAATAAGTATAAAGGAAAAAATATCGATTTCCTACTGAGGTATTTGTGTAATTTGATCTTAAACTATGGCATTAAATTCCAGAGATGAGGTTTCTGAAAAATGACAAGAATTAAACAAATACACTTCTTTTTAGTTCTTCTGCTTTTGGTCTTTCTATTTATTCTTCAAAGTTTTTGTTGTGTTTAAAAAATAGTAACCGACCATACAACTAGAAAGAGGGAAAACTAACATTTCAAAGGTCAGCACTGCTGACAATTGAGTTCTCTGTCAGGTGAAATGGGCATTGACTCATCACAAGAAAACAGAAGTGGATGTTTCCAATGAATGCCCTAGAAAGTATGTTTTTAATGAAAGATTAGTCAATAAATGCAAAATGTACTTCTTCCAAAACTTAAGGTTCAAAGTAGAAGCTTTCTAGAAGAGATTTCTAGAATGCATCAGATATTTGTTTAGCTCCTCAAACCCATAGCACTGCCTTTATTTACCATCCATGAAGCATTCTCACAGCCAAAATGCAGTGCTTAGTAAGCATCTTACCCCAGATGGCTTGAAGATGTACAGTAGCACTGAAATTACAATATGCACCATGACTTGTTTGGTCATCCAACTTTGGGAATGGAGCACTCTTGTCTCTATAATGAGCAGTCTGATGTCCCATGCAGTTTACCTGTGGTAAACAGGAGTAAACATAACTAACCAAATGTTGGCATATTAGTGAGATGCAAACAGAAATATTTTTCTTTTTTCAAGAGGCTTTAAGCAACAACTAGTCACCACACATAATTTACTCACATTTGTACTTTCATGCAGAATAGTATGCATTTAAAATTTTTCAGCATAAATTAGAATTTACTCCAGGGCAACAGTTTCTCAAACTCAACATCTTACTAAAGAAGCCAAAGAGTATAAGTCCAAGAACAAGATTTGTTTCACTTTTGCTTTTCTAATTGCCAAAAATATCTCTTCCCTCAACTTCGTTTCCTCCAATTCTAATGATTCTAAATCAACCAAATAAATATTGGAGTTTGGGTTTTTCACATAAAAAACCAGGGGTATTTACACAAATCCAAGCATTTTTTTTCATGCAACCATGTGACATTACTATTAAAAGCACTTACAAATGTCTTACCATTGTATGTCTCCATGCAAATAGAAATAACATGATTAAACATTCTCTATATGTATATATGTATTATATGGCAAGATACAATTGAAATCAGGTGAAAGGAAAACTTTTAGGTAATTTCTTTAGAAAAGTCCCTTTTCCTATGTTGCAGTTGTATATTATTCCCATCTTTGTTTTGCCCCTAATACTCTGTATTTGATAGAAAATGAAAGGGAGGCAGGCACACTGACATTCCTCTTCACATTTCAGGGGCTTCTGCCTCTATTATGAGTGTCCAATTTGGTTGTAATATTCATTTTTAGAGATGACTATTCAAATTTTGGATTCCTAAAACTATCTCTAAAGTCTGATAAAATATGCTTCCCTTACTTTCTAAAAGAATATGACATATATACACTACCAAATGTAAAATAGCTAGTGGGAAGCAGCCACATAGCACAGGGAGATCAGCTCAGGGCTTTGTGACCACCTAGAGGCCACCCCTATCCCACCGATAGGGAGGGTGGGAGGGAGATGCAAGAGGGAGAAGATATGGGGATATATGTATGTGTATAGCTGATTCACTTTGTTATAAAGCAGAAACTAACACACCATTGTAAAGCACTTATACTCCAATAAAGATGTTAAAAAAAAAACCAAAAAGAAAACCCAAAAAAGAATATGAAAGAAAGGTCCAACAAGTACCAGTGCCATTTTTTCAGACCTTCAGATTATTCTGGGAAAAAAACCCTGTGTTGCTAATTAGAAAACATTTTCTTTCTCAAAATTAGTTTAAAACAAAATTCCTTTTTCTGGTTCTCTAAGAAAATAATAAAAAGCACAATGTTGAAAAAACAAAACACTTGGGCAAAGGCAAACCTCATAGACTACATCCAGAGTCTACTTTACATGATGTACACAATGTCCACAAATGTTGAGGCTTTTTTGAAAAGCATGTTTTTCCTTCATATAAAGATAAAAAGAAAAGCTTTTAGGTCATGGGCTATGGGGGGAAGAGATAATGTCTCCAGTGCTTTGATGTTACAAGTAGCTCTTCATTACAGAAGATTTCTGGTGGCATAATAAAGGTCCTGATAAACTGAGCTTGAATATTTAATAACCAGCTTCTAAATGGAAGCTTTGTGACTTTCCTGTCCTTTGCACAGCAGAGCAACCATATATGTATTATGAACAAATAACAAAGCTTTATCATTTTAGTGTAGAGATTTTAGTATTTAAAAATACGATGTTACTAAAAGGGAGAACATTATTTCTATATTTCTTAGGAAGATTTCTGTATAGAAATGCTTCTAAAGTACCAATTGACAAGAAATTAGGATAAAATAACCCACTTATAGTTAAGTGCAACATATAAAATCAGTTTCAAACTTTTATGCATTGTATGTAAACAGAAATTATAGCCAATTGAATGACACTCAAAACTCTGATGCGTCACCCTGTGTTAGTTTTGAAGTAAAAGGTAAATCTAGGTGAAGTTTTACAACTTACATGTAAACAAGTTGCCTGAATTTTAAACTTCGGCATTCTAGACATAAGAATTATTTAAAGAAAAAAATTGTCAGGTCTCTTTTAGGAAAATAATACTTTTGATAAAATTCTATATACATGAAAAATCAAAAAGCTAACAGAACTAAAAATGAGAGATTATAATATCCATATAAGAGGTACCACCACAAATCATCACTGTTTGGCAAACTCCCTTCAAGACCTCTCTCTGTGCATAGATAGATGTGGGCATGTATAGATCACGTATATATAGATACGGGTATAGATTAAATTGGGCATATGTACATAGGGGAATATATAGGCATATATAGATATGGGCATATACAGATCAATATAAACATCTCCTAATTAGAGTCATATCAGTATACACAGTACTATGTGACCTGCTCTTTTTCTTACTAAGAAAAATGTCCTCTTTCCAAGTCAATAAAAATACATTTTTAACAGTTGATACAGCATTCATTTATACCAAGACTTGCTTTTGCAGTTTCTTGGTGGTGGACACTTAGTAATCATCTTTTTGTAGCACAATAATAAAATGTTATTTATGTACCGGTTGATTTATAGTGCATCTCTTTCCAAAAAGAATTTATGGTGGCTTACAGTAAAAATATAAGTAAATAAAGAAAATATGATTTAGCACCAAACAAACCAAAAATAAACAAATAAAACAGGAACCAACAAATGAAAACAAGAGAAAAATATGATTCTCCTGGTAAGCGAAGTTTTGAATAAAAGTCCTTACTGCAGGGTATCAAAATTTATCACTAAAATACCTATGAAAAAAATACAAAAGGAAACTAAATACTAAAAACAAGAATCAACAGCCCATTGTCCGAATCTAGGAAGAATCTCTACTAACTTCAAAAGTTACTGAATTAGATCATGAAAAACAATGGCTCACAATTATCACCACAAGTGACACAAGAAGCAACAGATATTCTGACCATAAAGAAGAGAAAACAACATGTTAGTTTTTGCAATAGAATATCTCTGCAAAGAAACACAGCAAACTGGTACAGTGATTGTCTTTAGCTGGGGCAAGTGGAGAACACTGGGAATCAGGAAGAAGGGCATTTACATTGATGTCCTTTCATGTCCTTTGTACTTCTACCACACACAGAAAAAGGTATTTTCTCACGAAAAAATAAGATATAATGTCTAAAAATTATTAAGCCAAATACAGAAAAATTCAGGTTATAAAACTATAAGTAATTAATATCTCAAATTTAAGGAAAATAACTATATATGCATTTGAATGAGTGGATGATGGGTGGATTATTTATTTTCTTCTTCCTCCTTTCTAGATATTCTTCCACTCTTCTACCATAAACATATTATTGTTGTATAAGCAGAAAAATTCATACTTAAAAATAACTACAACTAAAACTATGAAAAAATAACAAAAAACCCACTAAATGTAAAAACTTATTAATTCAATCAAAATTATATTCAAAGAGGGAATTCCCTGGTGGTCCAGTGGTTAGGGCTTGGCACTTTCACTGCCGTGGCCCTGGGTTCAATCCCTGGTCAGGGAACTAAGATCCCGCAAACCTAGCAACACGGCAAAAAAAAAAAAAAGGGAGACATAAACTATAATTCATTCATTTTCATTATTTCTTTAAAAGAAAAGGTACAAAAATAAATGAAGTCAACTTGAAGAGTTAGCCAAAGAATTTAAAATACCAGTGTAAAACCAGGCAAAGGAAATAATATACTATATAAGAAGAAATTTTAAAAAGATAACCATTAAGGAAAAAAATCTAAGACATCTTTTAAAACATTACAAAAGCCCTTAACAATTATAATTAAGAAAAAAGTGAAACCTAAAAGAAAGGAGAAATATACAAAGAAAGTAAAATCTCTGCTAATGGATCTTTGAATTCATCTCCCCTGTTTCCCCTTGTCCATTCCCCCATAGTGGTTTCCTTGCTTTCTCATGCCAGGCACATGCTTGCATTCACACTTGTTCCCCCTACCTAAAATTCTTTCCCCAGACATAAGCACAATTCACGTCCTCAAGCACTTTAGGTCATTATTCAAATTCACCTTTCAGTGAGGCCTTGCCTATTAAAGATATATATTTATATTTATGTTTATGTTTATACATACACCACATAAACACACATATATTTTTGTATAGTTGAATAGAAAATATATTTGATATATAGATTTTTTTTAATCTGTGAGATTTTTAAAGGTGACTTTATCACGTAAATACTCTTTCATACATACTCTTTTCCTTAACAATATATAAGAAAAACCTTTAGAAGACACTAAACATTTTTGTAAAATACTAATTTTTAACAACTGTGGTATCCAATCGATGGATATAACATAATACATTTAAAAATTAACAGTCTGGGGCTTCCCTGGTGGCGCAGTGGTTGAGAGTCTGCCTGCCGATGCAGGGGATGCGGGTTCGTGCCCCAGTCCGGGAGGATCCTGCATGCCGCGGAGCGGCTGGGCGCGTGAGCCATGGCCGCTGAGCCTGCGCGTCCAGAGCCTGTGCTCCGCAACGGGAGAGGCCACAACAGTGAGAGGCCCGCGAACCCCCCCCAAAAAAAAAAAAATTAACAGTTTTAACTTTTATTAGTTTTCTATTTTTTATTGAAATAAAATATGAAAGAAACATTTTTATGAATTTATTAAAAATTTAGTGATTACCCATAGTGAGCTAGAAACATTGCTTCAGCACAAAGGAAAAGAGGCAAGAACAAAGATGCAGTCCCTGCCTCAAAGAGCTTAAAATAGTAAGAGAAGATGGCAATGATGCAGATAAAGATTTAAAAAAAAAACCCATAATTATAACCGTGATATAGTGCATCATGGGAAGAAATGGGTAAGAGAATCAACCGCTACTGGATACTGAGGGAAAATCATGATGAGGAAGCAACATTTCAAGGGAGACCTGAAGGGTGCCCAATGAAGGAGAGTGTTCTAGGCAAAGGATTTGTGTACTGAGCATTTCTGTGCATTGCATAAAATCTTCTTGCAAGTTTTTACTCCCTTAGGATAAATAACCAGACATTAAATCACCAGATCAATGGGCATGGCTATTTTTATAGTTTTTGATACATACAATCTAATTTCCCAACATTGAGTTTGTTTCAAGATATAACCCCACCAGCAGAGTATGAAACTATCTATTTTACTGTTCCCTCGCCAGCACTGGGTATTGTGTTTTAACCTTGATTTTTAAATTACACTATGAGAATATAATTATTTTTGAAAATTAATAAAGTACGTAAAGTGTCAAAAATGACTAATGAGCTTACGGCTCTCAAATTTCCACCACCTAGTAATTACTACTTTGAACATTTTACTGTATATTCAAGACACTCCTCTATATAGAGATACACATTTGAAAGGTATTATTGCCCTTGTATTGTGGTGGTTTTCTACTTAATATATTAGAAGCTTTTTCTAGAAGTATAACTGTGCATCAACATTTTCGGCTTCATATGCTTACTACAGTAAGTTTAGTCAGTACCACATTGTTATTTTTCTGGAATTTTACTATTAAGTCTCTAAGTTTAGATTTTTAAAAAATACTTGTTTATCTTGCCTGTGGCTTTTTGAGGTTCTTAAATCAGTGGATCAATGTGTTTCAGTGGTTCTTAGACGTTGTCGGTCATTGTCATTTCAAAATTGTCTGCATAATTTTCTCTCTCTTCTGGGATACAGATTAAACGTGCTAAGTAAGTCCTATTGTCAGGTTCTCTAGCTCTCTTACTATTTCCTGAATTTTCTATATTTTTCTCTCTCTACATTTCATTCTGCATAGTTTATAATGACCTATCCTGAAGTTCAGAATATATCAAACATACGTAATTTGCTTATAAACCCATTTTTTGAGTTCTTAACATCGACTCAGATTTTAGTTGTTATAATTTCAGGTGGGCTTTTTTGCATAATTATATCACTTTTTATAGTTTTCAGATTTTACTGAAATTTGTAAGCTTAGCCTTTATTTCCACTAACATGGAAAAAAATAATTGTTTCATATTTCTAACATCTGGAGTGCAGAGGTCTGTTTTTGTTCTTTGCTCTTTCTGTTGATTGTGGCTTATGCTGTCTCGATTCATTTTATACCTCATTATCTTTGGTTGTTTGCTAAATGTTTATTTGAAAACCTACTTTTATAAGTAATTTGAGACCCAGGAAATTATATATTCCTTCAGAGGGAAACTTCATTTCCTTCTGCCAGTCATGTAAGGGTGGTAGCCATCTGACACCGAGGCTTAAGGTTTTGGGACCATGTGGATAACCGCTCAGAGTACATTTCATGTTCCCTATTCCCAAGGGGAGACAGTCTGTCAGGGATCCAGGCCAGAGTAGGGGTAGTTCCCTTTGATAAGGACTGAACTTCAATATCTGATTCACACTCTACCGAAATTCCAGCTTTACAACTTAGGTATAGCCAAAGACTAACTGGGACATACCTCTTTAAAATCTATTGTTTTCTCTGTTCTTTGTCTGGTATTTTCTTGCCATCTTATTAACTACACGATCCATTTAGGAAGATGTTTTTCATTGCTTCCAGTTTTTTTGTTTTTTTTTTTTTTAGGGTGAATTGGTCTACATTATCAATTCATCATTATGAGAAACAGAAGTCCCCTACACTTAATTTGAATTTGTTTGAAATTAATTTTATTTCTGTAACAGAGAACAAACCTGACTACTATTGAATCTATTCCTTTAGCTTTAAACTTTGTGCTCTGTTGCCTTGGTTAGTCTTGCTGGCTCTGACCTTTTGTAAAAGAATGTTGCCTAGAGCCTGAAATATACAAGATAGCCCATACTCAAGGCTCTGACCTTTAAAGGTATAACACTTTTCCATTCATAAAAACATAAAAAGTTGCAGAACAGAGAATAACATTTGTCTTGTCGGAGGTTTATAGGAACACTGTGACCAGATCTAGTTGGACAGCTAGCTGCAAGAGCAAAGGATTCCCGGACCAAGAAGTTTGGCAAAAAACCAGCCACATATCCCTTCCCTTTTGGTATAAAAGAAGCCTGAAAAATACAACTAACTATGACATATGAGTATAACAAATTACTAGATTAAAAAAAAAAAAAGAAGAAGAAGCCTGAATTCTAACTTGGGTAAGATGGTTCTTTGGGACACTAGTCCACTATCTTCTTGGTCTGCTGCCTTTCTGAATAAAGTCGCTATTCCTTGCCCCAAAAATTCATCTCTTGATTTTTTTGGCCTGTTGTGTGGCGATCAGTACAAGCTTGGACTCAGTAACATTCCCACTTGTAGTTGTTGTTTTACTCTGTAAATGATGTCATCGTGAACATTGCTTTAAATACACTTAGTGTTCCTCTGGGTATTTCTTTATATTTCTACAAATAAATTGTTGTGTTCAAATAGTATGCATTTTAAGGTTTGGACATGTATCACCAATTTACCCTCCAGAAAGAATATGTTTATTCTCTCTTTAGTTTTTCATCAGAAAGTCAATTCCTCCCAGCTCCCCTCTCCATCCCACATTCACAGACATTTACACATATGAGCAGGTAATGATTTTTCATTTTTGGCAGCTTGATAGGTATATAAATATAAATATAAATGTATATTTTCTTTTGAAGTGTTTATTTATTTCACTTCTAGTGAGACTAGCATATTTATTGAACATTTGTAGTTCTTCATTTGTGTATTACTTAATCAAATTTTCTTAATCATACAAGGGTAGTCAATAGACAATTTTATTCCTATTTGTACTATTACAGATTAGGAGATACAATTACAATGTAATTATATAAAAAGGTAAATTTTAAAGTAAATAAAGTAAATGTAGTCATAATGAATGATTCCAATAATATGACATTCTGGAAAAGGCAAAACTATGGGGACAATAGAAAGATCAGTGGTTGCCAGGGCCAGGGACTAAGAGGGAGGGAGGGACGAATAGGCAGAGCACAGAGGACTTTTAGGGCAGTAAAAATACTCTGTATGATAATAGTGGATACATGTCATTATACATTTGTCCAAACCCATAGAATGTACAACACCAAGAGTGAGCCCTCATGCAGACTATGGACTTTGGGTGATTATGATGTGTCAGTATAGGTTCATCAATTGTAACAAATGCACTGCTCTGGTGGGAGAAGTCAGTAACAGTGAAGGCTATGCATATGTGGGTGTAGATGGGAAATCACTATACCTTCCCCTCAATTTTGCTATGAATCGAAAACTGCTATAAAAAATAGTCTATTAAAAATAATAGGGCTTCCCTGGTGGTTCAGTGGTTGAGAGTCCACCTGCCGATGCAGGGGATGCGGGTTCGTGCCCCGGTCCGGGAAGATTCCCACATGCCGCGGAGCGGCTGGTCCCGTGAGCCAAGGCCGCTGAGCCTGCGCGTCTGGAGCCTGTGCTCCGCAATGGGAGAGGCCACAACAGTGAGAGGCCCGCGTACCGCAAAATATTAATAATAATAATAATAATAATAATAATAAATAAAACAAAAAATAAAGTAAATGTAGTCAATAAAAGAAAAATAACATGAAAATCTGAGGCTTTAAATAAAGGAAAGTAAGACCAGAATTAACTATTTAATGCAAGAATCAGCAAACTTGCAGCCTACTTTTATTAATAAATCCTGGCTGGAATACAACCATACACATTCATTTATGTATTGCCAGTGTCTGCTTTCACACTACAATGCCAGAGCTGAGAAGTTGCTACAGACACTGTACTGCCAGCAATGCCTAAATACATGAATCAAGAATGACTGGTCTTTGACAAGGGGTTAATATCTAAAATATACAAATAGCTTATACAACTCAATATCAAAAAGACCAAACAATCCAATCAAAAATGGGCAGAAGACCTAACAGACATTTCTACAAAGAAGACATACAGATGGACAACAGGCACAAAAAAAGATGTTCAACATCACTAATTATTAGAGAAATTAAAATCAAAACTACAATGAGTTATCACCTCAAACCGGTCAGAATGGCTATCATCAAGATGTTTACAAATAATAAATGCTGGAGAGGCTGTGGAGAAAGAGGAACCCTCCTACACTGTTGGTGGGAATGTAAATTGGTCTAAATACTATGGAAAACAGTATGGAGGTTCCTTAAAAAACTAAAAATAGAGCTACCATATGATCCAGCAATCCTACTCCTGGGCATATATGCAGAAGAGACGAAAACTCTAATTCAAAAAGATAAACGCATCCCAATATTCACAGCAGCACTATTTACGATAGCCAAGACATGGAAGCAACCTAAATGTCCATTGACAGATGAATGGGTAAAGACAGTGTGGTATATATATGTACAATAGAACATTACTCAGCCATAAAAAAGAATAAAATATTGCCATTTTCAGCAACATGGATGGACCTACAGAATAGTAAGTCAGAGAGAGAAAGACAAATATTATATGATATCACTTACATGTGGAATTTAAAAAATAATCCAAATGAATTCATTTACGGAACAGAAACAGACTCACAGACATAGGAAACTAACTTATGGTTACCAAAAGGGAGGGGGGAGAGATAAATTAGGAGTATGGAATTAACAGATACACACTACTATATATATAACATGGATAAGCAACAAGAATTTACTGTACAGCACAGGGAACCCTAGTCAGTATTTTGTAATAACCTATAATGGAAAAGAATCTGAAAAAAATACATGTATATATAACTCAATCATTTTGCTGTATACCTGAAACTAACACAATATTGTAAGTCAACTATACTTCAATTAAAAAAAAAAAAAGAGTGATTGGTCTAAATTCCTCCTAAATGTGAAACACTAGCAACATGCATACTAAACTCCATCACAACCCTCACCATTAATATTATCATTAATCTGGATAGTATTTAACATTGCTCTATAATTACATATGAAAGGTAAATAAGCAATATAACTGTTGAAGAGGAGGAGAACAACACTCTTGTTTGCATCAAATATGAAAACACAAGAGAAAATAAGAATAAACGCTGAATTAGTAACATAATTCTGTCATTGAGTAGATATCTATATAAACAAAATCCCACAGCTTTCCTCTACTTTATCCTTAACCAGTTAGAAGATGAAAATGGGGAAATGCTCTTTTTAATAGCCATAAACACATAGGCTATTTTTCAAAAACACGCTAAGGAAATCTGTCGTTTCTTTACAAATAAAACTGCAAAATGAATAAAGAGACACACCAAGTTTTAGACTGTGGAAACCTTAATATCACCAAAACAGCAATTCTTTCTAAGAACACTGAGGTGTTAAAAACAATTTCAGATTTTTAAAAAATGATTTTTAAAAAAACAATCATTTTATTACCTGACAGATGAATTTAAATTTTATCTGCACAAATGCACCGGTTTGAAAGCTAACAAAAAACTAAACTTTTAGTTTTCATCTTGCAATTACTTCCTTGAGACATATAGACATATAACATTTTTGACAACATGATTTATTAGCACTTATTTGTTTGTTTAAAAAATATTCATAAGAGCCTAATATGTGTCAGACATTGCATTCAGTAAATTCACAAACTGTGTAATTTTGGCTATTTTTCATTAACTGCTGAGCTCGGTTAATCAACATTAAATATAAACATTTGTTCATTAAAAATAAAACATACTATATATAAAATAGCTAACTAATAAGAAACTACGGTATAGTGCAAGGAACTCTACTCAATACTCTATAATGGCCTATATGGGAAAAGAATCTAAAAAAGAGTGAATGGGCCTTCCCTGGTGGCGCAGTGGTTGAGAGTCCGCCTGCCGATGCAGGGGACACGGGTTCGTGCCCCGGTCCGGGAAGATCCCCCATGCCGTGGAGCGGCTGGGCCCGTGGGCCATGGTCGATGAGCCTGCGCGTCCGGAGCCTGTGCTCCGCAACGGGAGAGGCCACAACAGTGAGAGGCCCACGTACCGCAAAGAAAAAAAAAAGAGTGAATGTATGTATATGTATAACTGATTCACTTTGCTGTACACCCAAAACTAACACAAGCTAACGTACATTTTAAATCAACTATACTCCAATAAAAATTTTAAAATAAAATAAAAAATAAGAAAAATTAGATGTGTCACAGTTAACATCTAGAAACTACTAGTTCTATAAAATTACGAGGAATTTTAAACAATGAATACTAAGTATTATCAGTTATTAATGGTGATAAATAATTATCATTAATTCCTAATTTCTAAGAAATAATCAAGTTTTAAATAAGTTAAATATCTCAGCTGAAACATATTTGAAGATTTCATTGAAATTAATAGGTTTCTTAATTTAACATATTCCCATTGCAGAATTATGTATTGTATATGTATAGGATGATGCACAGTATATATTTATTTTATTATCTCCTCATAAATCATCCCCTTCCCCCAGTTTCTTTTCAGTTGTTACTCTTTTCTGAACTGACTCCAATTTTCTGACATCTTTCCAATATTGAACTTCCCAGAAATTTATGTGATGTTCCTGCTAGGTGCAGCTGTTCAGTGGCAGAATTTATACTAAGGCAGTCAGATCCACAAAACGTCAGTTGAGTACAACAGTGTGGGCAAAGGTCCTGCAGTATGCCATACGGGCCAATTCTGGTAGGTCTAATTTCTTCTAAAGAGACCAACTACAGGAAGGAGGTTGAAGAGAAGGATTAGTGAAGAAAGGAAGCAGTTAGAGTGAGTGGGACATGGAAAAACAATAAAGAAAGCAAATTTCACTAATGACTAATACTTTAGCCATTTGAAGAATATTTTAATAATATATGTTCTCTAGAATGTTTTCTTTCTAATCACTATTATTCTGCATACAAAATTACTTACAGAGGATTTTTATAACTTTCAAAGATTATTGTGTGGTCATTGGTTCATAGCTATTAAAAGTTGTTTTTTTCTTTTTGTTTTTACCTCCCTATATTTTGGACCACCAGTCATCTCCTCCCCAGTTGTCAGCCTCACCTTTTTTCACCTTTACAACACTAGAATTTTTGCAACAGCAATTGAATTTCTCTTTCTAGCCTGTTAGTCCCTGTACTGACACCACACAAGCACACACACATGTGTGCACACACATACATTCATGCACTTCCCTTGTTAGTCCAACCTCCTCCATTTACACTCCTAATGTCTGCAATCTCAGTTGCTCAGACCCATATTTACAAAGAAAATGCACATCTAAATCTATGCAGTCTCTTTTTTCAATAAAGAAAACTTTATATGAGTTCACCTGTTATACTACAACAACTTTTCAAACATCAATTTTTCATCTTGTTATATAGTTGGACCTCCATTAGACATCTAATTGAGGAAGAGAAAAAAGTATTCCACAGACTATTCAATAACAGTAGAAATAAGCTAATACAGTTCCTGAAGAACAAGAACCATATGTGATTTTCCCCTTCAGTGCCTGACCAATGTTCAGTGTCTGATAAATGTTTGTTGAATAAGTGAATTTAAGAGATCTAAGGAAATCAAGAAAAAACAGTTACTGAGAAACAGGTTACCATAGTGGTTAAAAACAGACTCTGGGCCCTAGTAAAATCCCATCTACACACTTACCACCTCAAGTGAGTTTCTGAACCTCTCTGTGCCTCAGTTTCCTCATCTGTAAAATGGGGGTAGCAATAGTAACTACTTCATATGGTTATTTTGAGGAGTACATAAACTAATGCATGTAGAGTATTTAGAACTTGGTAAGCATCATATACATGTCAAACTTTTCGTAGAGTTTTCAATCTTCCCTTAATTAACAAAACTGACTCTTCTATACAACTCATTTGCCTATCATTTCTGGAGGAAAATGGCTGGGTCTATAAAGGTCATTCTACCCTCACTTTCCTAACATTTTATGGAAACCACGTGTTTTTGAAATGGGTTGTTTGCTCTGGGCTAAAATGGAGATACAAAGATGGCAAAATGTAGTGGTAAATGAACCAATGGAGGAGCACATTTACTGAAGTAAGAGAGCAAATGGACCAGAAAATTATGTAAAATGAGTTACAAGATATTCTATTTAGCCTAGTGCATAAAACATGGGGTGAGGAGTTAGAAGATTTAGGTTTGAGGTCCAACCCCGATACTTAGTAACCCCTTTATTTTGCACAGGTTAACCTTTCTTAGTATCATTTTTTTCACATGTCATTATGCCACAAACCATGGCACAGGGTTCCTGTGGTAGTAAATAAAATAATTAAGTTAAAACATACATAAACCAAAAATTTAGTCTTATATACTAAATTCTGAATAATTTATATAAGGTATACTGGTCTTTTTCTTTCAACTTTTCTATTTAATTGATTCCCCAACTAATCTTGAAACAATACCAAACCTATTTAAATATTGTTCCTAACTCTTTTTAGACATATTATTTGCCACAATACATTATGAATACTAGAGTTAATAGTCTATGGACTGCAGTTCTGTGAATCCAATTGTTATATTTCTTTATATAAGTCATTCATTTTTAATTAAACCTCTGTTCTACAAACATATTACTGCACTTCAAAACAGAATGATTTTAATAGTGTTTGATTTTCTTTGTCATGCATTAAATTGTATCAACTCTTGATGAATAGCACAATCCAAGAGAAACAGGAAGGGCAATCTGTGAACACACGGTAGTGGCTCTGTTCAGGCATCCAACAATTGCACACCTAAGGAGCGAAAGGCAAGGTACTAGGAGCAGGGGACTTAACATAGACAAGATCATCCTGGCCCTGACCTACACAGAGTGCAATCTAGTGAAGGAGATTTATAATTAAACAAGATATTATGAAAATCTGTAAGAATAAATGATATGATAAGGCAGTACAAATCATCTTTGGAAGCCAAAAGAAACATAATTTGGAATAAAAAAATCAGGGAAGGTCTCCTGGAGGAAGAAACTTCATGCGAAGATCTGAAGACAATCAGCCAGGGGGAAATAAAGATTATATGGCACATTTAAAGAAGTAAAACATCCTGAATATTGGTAGCATAAAAAGTGATGGGGAAATGTCATAAATAGGAAAGCAGGAAATAGATTATAGGGCTCCTGCAGATCAGGCTCAGGAATAGTGGAAATCCATTTAAATATATTAAACAGGAGCATGGTCTGATCAGATCTGTGTTTTAGGAGGCTAGCTTTGGCTACTTTATAAAATATGGATTGGTTTATGAAAGCTTTCTAAAAGCAAGATGGTTTTGAGAGAGATCAACTGGGATTCTACTCTTGTATCCCAGGTGGGAAATGATAGTGGTTTTGACAAGGGTAATTGCAGTGGAAAGCATTATGATGGAAAAGTGTCTGAGCTTGATGATTCCGTCACTGATTCATTCAGCCATTCATTTAACCAGTACTTATTAAAAGCCTACTCGGTCAGGCAATGAGCTATTGCTGTGAACACAGCCTTAGACAAGACATGGATGCCTTCATTTGTTTATAGTAGAACAGAATAATTAGGTAGGAACAACTAGCTTATTGCCATTTGAGAAATAAAATGGTTCCTTCCCTTTCACCAAAGTATATTTCCATCCAAGTGGAGATGTCCAACAGGTCACTAGATAAGGGGGCCTAGAATTCAGGAGAGAGGTTTGGGACTGATATATAGAGTAGGGAGCCCTCAGCACATGGATGACATTAAAAGATGATTCCAAGAAGAGAGGGCACAGTGATGTGAGGAGAGGAAACAGGACAAAGGAGTAAGGAATGCCAATATTTAAGGTGGGGGGGAGCAGCCCTTAAAGAAATATGAGAAGCCATGGTCAAAAATGGAAAGAAAGTTAGGAGATTGTGGTGTCCTAGAAGCCAAGGAAAGAGAATTTCAAAAAGTAGACAGTGTTCAACAGTGTCAAATGCAACTGAGAAGTCAAAAGTGAGAATTTTCTAAGCATTGGATTCATTGCAACATAAGCCACTATGACCATGTGGAAAGTAGTTTCTATGAAATGGTAGATTGAACATGAAATTTTAGTGGACAGAAGTTAAGATCCTACATTTTGTAAATTAGTATCATGTATGAATTTATAATATCAGAGAAATATTTGGCACAAACATCTTAACTACATGATTGTTTCCACAACTGCATTCCACCCTAGATTTGCTCTAGAGTGTCCGTGTCCAATATGAAGACTGGTACCTAGAAATGAATAGGATTCCAGTTATGACCTGACCTGCATGAAATAGGGTGGAGCCATCACTTCCTCAATCTGTAAATTGTACTTTATTAGACATTGATATTATGAGAATTCTTATTAGTTTCTGTGGTAAGGACAGGCTGGTTCATGGTAAGGACAGGCTGGTTCAGTCTCACTGGTAACTCATGAGAAGCTTGTTACCTTGTTATTGACTAAATCCTTTGTACGTTTATTATGCTCTTTCTCTATGACCCTTCATTTTTATGTTGTCATTTTATTCCTAATTAAGTATTTTTATTACAGATTCAACCCATTGCTCAACTAGGATCTCTTTGGAGAAATAACATATTTACTTAACAAACACATTGTAGATTTTACTATGCTAAGCAATGCTAAATTTTTTGTGGAGCTTCTTTCTATTCTGCCTTCACATTACCTCTGAAAGTGATTAGCATGCAATTCATTGTCTTCATCCAAATCATTAATGAAGATATTGACCAAGGGATGACCAAAGACAGAGCCCATAGCACACCATAACAAATCATACTTTTTACAGACATCAATCCATTAAGAAGCATATTTAGGATATAACCACTCAATCAATAAGTTACTAACTTGCCTGCCTATGCTATCACATAAGATACATGTCCCCAGACTGTTCAATAGTTTAGCATCAGACACTCTTAAATGCCTTGTTGGACATTCATTACGTTACACCAATTCTACCATGTTTCTTTGACTGGCCTGTCTAGTGAACATAGCAAAAATAGTAATAACCATAATATTTTAGTAGAACTTGACCCAAGCTAGTTCATAGTGGTTATCACTTTATTTTCTATCTATCCATGAATTATTTTAGATAATATAGAATGCCTTAAGTTAAAAACTGTAGGTCAAAAATGTAGGTCTACAGTTTCTGGAGTTGCCTTTCTTTCTAAGTTTGAAAAATATACAAAAAATTGGAACACCAATCTTCCATAGCTTCAGTTTTCTACAATACTGCCTGGAAATCCTATCAGTGTTCTGGGATTTAACTCATCTACGTAAGGAAACATACATGTATTTAGATTACGTATTTGCTCACAAAAATATGTTTAATTTTCTTAGGCTTAAGTTTTTTCTAACTACATTATCTCCCATTTATTTCCAAAAAAGAGAAATGAACTTGATAGTCTTTCCACCTTCTCTCTGCTTCGGTACTTTATATTAGAGTTCCCTGGAAGTCCATACCATCTTTGTTGTGATGTTGAGGACTTTTCCCCCACAGTTTATTTAGAAAAATAGCAAAATTGTTTTACATTAATATGCACTTGAATTCAACTTTCAGATATTTTTCCTAAGTTGCTTCTGTTTCAGAACAGTTTTTATTATGTCAGGAATAACTTGAATATCCCTGATGGACTTATTGGGAAGACTGCATTATCTATTATTCAGTAGGCTTGCTTGAGCTTCTCAAAACCATTGCTCTGGATAATTAATAAATAAACCTGCCAATAAAATAATTCATGTGGAACCGACATCAAAGTAAATACATTTATTTGCCAAAATTTTCTAGCAGGAGCATTATTAAAGGAGGCGCTATTATTTTCTTTTTAGTTGGTTTAGGACCCAACTTACCTAGTTCATCAAATAAAATACTTCTTTTCTGTTAAAGTCATCATAAGAGGACAGAGTGTAGCATTATTAAAAAGTGGTTCATTGCTTGTTATGGCAATGCACCTTTGAAGGGCACAGAAATTATTTTAATTGGATAAATTAGATGTTCTTTGTGTCCATATGGAGTGTTGAATTTAATGATTTGGTTGAATGGATGTCAGTGTTTCTGTTCAATCTTTCAATTAAACTAATATTAATCTTACATTTTCTAAAGAAAGCTTAATAGCACAAGATAACTGTGATATCTCCAGGACATACAGTAAGGTCACTGGATATAAATGAGCCCACATTGTTTTTCTGAATAATTTTGTAGCGAAGAGGGAAGCTGTGGAAATTGTAGTTACCTTAGCTTTTCTCCCTTTCAGTCTCTTCAGACCAACACTAAAAGATTTATGTCTTTCTTTTGTTACATTGTTATACCTGGCACAGTTACCCTACTTCATAAAGATTATTTGTAAAGTTGTCAGTTAATTTCTTGTTTTGTCTGTTTTAACTCACAAAAATCAAGATAGACTTTCAACCAATGCTTTTTAATTTCTGGAAGGTCTATTAAAATTATAATGCCTTTCTTTTCAATTAGTTTTGAATGCCTTCAAAACTAATTTGATGTGATTTGTACAATCACATATCATCACACTAGGAAACAGATTGGGCATGCGTTTTCTTTAAGAATTATATGAAAATATAAAGTTATAAAATACTGAAATAATTTTACATTGCTCATAAAATTGTAAAATTTTGAGAGTGCTTCAGTTTGAAAATGATTGGGGTTCTAAAAACATGACTCAAAGAGGTTGTAAAATTACAAGGACACTTCAGCACTCTGTGAGCATTTCTATCCAGAGGTGATCGACAGCACAACTTGCTGAGCAATTTGCCTGGTATTTGTAGGAAAGCCTTGGTCTTTCAAACTGAAGAACTCTTAAAAATACGAAGAAACTCCAAAAATTTTAAATTGCAGCATGTAACATACATGCCCCCAAATCCAATTCATTCTCTAAATAAAAACATTATTACTTTTAAACTATAAAAGGCTTACCCACAACAGAACAACAATCTACCCCACCCAATTCGAATGCCAAGTCACTATAGCTGTTATGTCTCCCAATCTGGGATATTCTGACATGAGGAATTGTTCATCAAACAAGATTATGTTATTCTTTTAAACTCCTCTTGGGTTATTATTTTGAAATTATCTCTAAATTTCTTGCTGAGGATCCTGTGACCTTTGGAAGCCATTCTGAATTTAGACAAATTATGTGTACTTGTATATAAAATACAAACTATGTCTTCTCAAAAGTTATATTTGTAAATAAAGCTAAATGTTCAAGGAATGTATTAATTCCTCTGAGTCTATTTATACATCTATAAAATAGGGATAATAATGTCTACTTTAAAAGTCCGTTGTGGAGTTTTGATACATAAACAGCCTACTACACTGCCTGATATGTAGTAGATGTATAAAAAAAAGTTGCTATTTTGATATCACCATCATTATCACTATAATAATCATTGCAAACCTGAAGTTTCATGTTATATAGGAAATATTTGATTTCAATTGTAACTGTAATGCAAATTTTATCATCTTGAGCAGATTATTCACATTTTGGGGCCTTGTCATAAAATGTTATCTGGACTGTGGAAATTTTTTTCTATTTAATTTTTTTTCTTTTTCTCAACTGTATTATCTGCTTTTTATGTTAAATATACATTACCTATACAAAATAAGAACAAATACCATGTACAATTTTGCCAAGCATACTTGGCACTTGTGTATTTACAAAACCACACTGACAGGCAACAGAGAGACAACTGTATGGTGTCTCTAGGGAAAATGAAAACAGAAGACAGCATCTAAAGAGATTCATAAGTTGCATGAGATACCGATGATAAATGAAGATTATGAAACATCTCATGAGTCACAAATCCCTTCTATACCCTCAGACAAATGTGAGTTGGGAGGAAGACTTCTCTTCTCTATGTTTTCCACTATTACATCTCCAGGGGCTAGAACAGAAGATACTGAGGTATAGACGGTGCTCAAACACTTTTGTTAAATGAACGGCCTGGATGAGGACTGGCATTCCAAGTCAGCTGGTGAGGCTCAGCTATGGAGAATGAGACTTGGGTCAAGATGTCTAAGCCAGGTCTTTTGATCCTAAGTCCCTTTTCTTTAAATCTTAAAGTCCATTTATCCCTAACAGCTGTATGGATAAGTAGCTGAAACTTAAAGAGAAAAAGGTGGTCCTCATGGGCCACCATTCAATAGAGGTGGAAGAGGTTACACAGAGAATTAGAATGAAGGAAACTGGCTTAAACCTCTTGACCTAAATTATGTTCACCAATCCAATTTTTCCGGTAGTGGAGATTATCAGGCACATGCACAGTAATTAATAAATTGTTCCTTTGTTCCTCATTAGACTACTGTTCTTTAACAGATCTTCTTTGAAAAGAAGCCTAGACAGAAGATGGAGTTACCGGCAGGACTTGAACTCCAACACATATTGTAAAAGCATCAAGGACAGGCATACAGTTTAGAGGTGAAATAATTATCCAGAAAGAATCTCTGGAATGAGTCAAGACAGAGTTTTAAAAGGTGAGTAGGAGTAATTAGGTAAAGAGAAAGGGAGACTTTCCTGCTAAAAGATACCTCAACAAAGTGACAGAGACAAAGCATCATGTGAATAGGGAAACGGACAAGCAGGTTTAGAATGCTAAAGAATAATTTACAAGACAGAGAGGGATAAGAAATAAAACCAGTGGTACAGGCCAAATCATGAAAAGCTTTGAATACCAAGCAAATGAACTTAGCCTCTACTCTATAAACAATGAAAAACCATTAAAGAAATCTAAAAAAGAGAGAATACCAGCAGTTAGGTAGGAGAGAGATAAAGCTGAAACAGGAAATCAGTTTGGAGACTGTAATAGTCAAAGACAAAAAAAAAAAAAAGAAAACCTGACTAAATTTGACTATCAATATATAAAAAATTGATGACTGTACCAATACATATTTAATCAAATTTTGACAATTTTGGAGTACCACTCTTGGAACCTTTGAATTTAATCCAAAGGGGAACTGAAAAGACATGATTCTAAACAACATATAGAACCACAGAAGAATGTGGATTTTATGAGTTTACTGGACTGCACTGTCATTGGCAGCATAGTCTGAGTTGGAGAAACTTTGGACCTGGGACTTTCTGCTCTACCAGAAACTAGGAATTCTACTGAGGTGTCAAGGCAAATGGCTGAAAACAGAGATGGGGTATCCAACACAACCGTGAAGGGATCTAATAACTGCTACTCCACGCTTTCATCAAATGACAAATTATGATTGTCTAACTGGTGGCATAATGATGACATCATCTGACTTTTCCATGCATTATTTTATTCCTTTGTATGATATTTGAAATGTCTGTGAGCAATCATTGGCATGCTGGGGACCAATTTAAGAGCATGAATGTTTACATGAGGAATAGAAAACTTAAAAGAATCTATAATTATCTGGATTTTGTTTAGCAGATATGAGGGCAAAACCCAGTTTAATTATTTATTTCGTCAGAGCCAATATTATATAAAACTGCTGGTGTGCCTCTGAAGATCACAACCAATCTCCCATTTTTTCATGTCCCATGGATGTGTTTGTGAATTTGTTTTGTTTTATTTTAACAAGTCTTGTTCCAAATAAGAGCTGAGTCTATTGTCCTAGGCACACAGCGTAAACCTTACCTTTCTTAATAATATTTTATTATTTAAAAATTGGCTTAAAATTAAACATTCATAAATAGTTTGATTCATGAAAGTAAATTTGAGTTTTTTTAAAAAAATTATTAGAGGGGCTTCCCTGGTGGCGCAGTGGTTGAGAATCTGCCTGCCAATGCAGACAACACAGGTTCGAGCCCTGGTCTGGGAAAATCCCACATGCCATGGAGCAACTGGGCCCGTGAGCCACAATTACTGAGCCTGCGCGTCTGGAGCCTGTGCTCCGCAACAACAGAGGCCGCGATAGTGAGAGGCCTGCGCACCGCGATGAAGAGTGACCCCCACTTGCCACAACTAGAGAAAAAAAAAAAAAAAAAAAAAAAAAATTATTAGAGTAAATTAACTGAATTTTTAGAAATTTTGTAACAATGTATACCATTTGAATTTCAGAATTTATCATAAAAGGCAAAGATTTGAGAAAATAATATAATTTCTTAAGGATAATGTGTTAGAATTCATACTTTGTGATAGAACAGGAAGTCCTAAGTCCAGAATTTCTCCAAGTTTTTATTAGTAGTTAAATTTAGAGTCTATATTTCTAAAATAGGTGGAATATTTTATACAATTACTAAATACAAAGCTGTATTAGAGATAGGATTACTATTTTATTCAAGATTCACAATCTCTAAAATTTCTAGTATCTCCTAACTGCTTAAAAAGCAATACAAATTGTTTTAAGTACACATAAATTGGTTGCAAACTAATTAAGACTCTTAAAATAATTAAAATTAAAACTGACAGAAAACTCAAAATAATAAACATTTTATTTTTAGAAAATCCATTCCTGTTAGAAATACATATACATGATATTTTCTGCATTTCCACCTTCCTCTAATTCATCACTGTAAACCTTCACAGAATTTTTGATAGTCTGGTGTTCATTTACGACATTTCACAGTTTCTTAAAACTCATTATCTCCACCATTATTTTAGCTGCTTACTGGAGAAAGCATGCAGACCCATCCCTGAGTATTTTCCTCATAAAGAAATAGAAATGTCTCAGATACTGAGAACAAAGCTGAAAACAGAGAAATAAAAGATTTCTCTGAAGATTCTGATTGTGATTATTTTACATGTGATAGTAGTGTGACAGAATATGGTTTCCCTCTAAAATATCAGAGTCAAAAGATCAAATGATTTATTTTAATTTTTCAAGATTATTTGGCACTTTTCTTCTCATACAAATGTGAAATCACAAATATCACAGCTAAATATGCACCTAAAATAGTAATATCATCCAAACACATATTGTATATAGATGTTTTTCCCATCAAATCTAAGAATGCCACTCCCTATTCTGTAGACGTATTTGGAATTATTTCTCAAACAAAAAAGAAAAGAAAGAAAGAGAAGAAAGCTTTTCTACACAAAGCTAATAAGCAAGAAATCTGTGTCATTTGTTTATAAATGCAACTGTGCATGATTTAACTCATCAATCAATCATTCATGTTTATTGAACACCTATTATGTGTAAATCATTGTTTCATAACTGAGACTTGGGAGTGCCTCAACCAAATCAATAATTCAACTGTGAAAAACAAGCCCAGAGGTGTACCGATTCTTTCTAGTTTTCTATACCCTAGATTGACATTCATGCTATTAAATTGGCCCCTGGCGTTGTGAGATTTAATTAATCCATTAATTCTAAAATCCCAATGAGATGTGTGTGTTACAAGGATATTTGCTAGGGTGGCTAGGGATGCATCCACAGTGTTTCATTCGTTATCTAATCTTTAGGATCCTCTCACATCCACAATTAAGGGAACAGGTGCCCTGATCTTTCAGAGACAAGATACACTAGCAGTTGCTGGGCTCAATTGCTTTAGTCATTCTAGGTTTAAGGGTATCATGATTCCCATCTCTCTATGAACCACAATTCTTACTAAACTTATTTTTTTGATTCCTCTAGACTAATCACAAATATTTTACCTACTGCAGAGTAGCTTTTAGCCCAGCTTATTTAATTTACACATGGCCTATACCAATTCTCCTAAGATGACTCATGTGGTTTGACTCAATTAACCACACTGTTCACCAAGCACTATAAAAGTAAAAGAAGTCTGCTTATTTGCATGCTGTCAACCAAAAAACTCAAAATATGGAAATGGCACCCAACTGATCACTCCCAAATGTCTTACACTTGACCCTATAGCAGAATGTTCCTATAATGTGTATTTATACCCTTGAGCTGGATATGGTTTATAATTAATGCAGTATAAACAGCAACTCTTGGATCATGATCCAGCTTCACAGGACCCTTATCTTCCTGTCCAGCAAAAGCAAGAAGAGAGTAAGGACAGAGGGCATTATCCAAGAAGGATATCTGTAAGATCCACTATAGCAGCTGTGATCTGAACAAGTTGTCTTCAGTTTACCCCAGTTCTTGACCCACATTGCTTATGGTGGTCCATCTCAGGAAGACTAGAGCAGTGTGTTATGAATACTGCAACGGGGAGGGAGAGTGGCTTATTTTCTCCTTAGTTCCAGCCTAAATATTATTAGCTCAATTGATCTATCTTACCTAAAGAGACAAGTTTTTACATAGGATTTTTGTCTCAGTCATATTGTCTACCCCCCAATACATCTGCTATCCTTACTCTCAGAAGATGGCCTATTTCTCTGAAATAATAGAAACAATTAGCAGAAACCTTCCATAGACTTCCACTACCAAATCAACCCACTAATTTGCATCTAGGTACAAATACTCTGCCTTCCCTCCTTTTATTATGGCTGTGATTTTGACGTTATTTAATTCTAACACCTTCACCTATGTATTAGATCCTCTTACCTTAGATCCTCTTACCTTCTCAAAGCTATTATTCTAGAAATTCTCCTCTTTATCCTGCACTATCAGTTTTTTCTCTTCTGGTTTATCCCAACAGCACAGAAATAAGCTGTTATTTCTTCTTTCTTTAAAAACAAACAAAACATATGGTCAACTAATGTTTGATGGGAAGCCAAGAATACTCAATGAAGAAAAGACAGTCTCTTCGATAAATGGTGCTGGGAAAATTGGATACTCACATGTAAAACAATAAAACTAGATCCCTATTTTATACCACTCCCAAAACTTAACTCTAAATGGTTTAAAAACTTAAATGTAAGACTGGAAACCATAAAACTCCTAGAAGAAAACATAGGGAAAAAAGCTCCCTGACATGAGTCTTGGCAATGATTATTTGGATATCACACCTCTAAAGCACAAGAAACAAAATAAAAAATAAGCAAATGGGACTATGTCAAACTAAAAAGCTTGCACAGCAAAAGAAATGATCAAAAAAATGAAAAGAAAACCTAAGAAATGAGAGAAAATATTTGCAAACTACATATCTGATAATGGGTTAATATCCAAAATATATAAAAATGCATACAACTGAATAGCCAAAAAACAAATAATCCAATTAAATATGGGCAAAGGACCTGAATAGACATTTTTCCAAAGGAGATATATGAATTGCCAACAGGTACATGAAAAAGTACTCAAGATCATTAATCATAAGGGAAATGTAAATCAAACTACAATGAGATTTCACCTCACACCTGTTAGAATGGCCATCATCAAAAAGATAAGAGATAATAAATGCTGGCAAAGATGTGAAGAAAAGGGAATCCTTGTGCACTGTGGGTGCAATTTTAATTGTTACAACCACTATGGAAAACAGTATGGAGTTTCCTCAGAAAATCAAGAACTATCATATGATCCCACTATTCCACTTCTGGGAATATATCTGACAGAAATGAAAACACTATGTTAAGAGATATCGGCACCCCATGTGCAGCGTTATTTTACAATAGCCAAGACATAGAAACAACTTAAGTGTCCATCAACAGATGAATGGATAAAAAAGTTGTGGTGTATATATCTGTACAATGCAATATTATTCAGCCATTAAAAAGAAGGAAACCCTGACATTTGTGACAACATGAATGGACCTTGAGGGCATTATGCTAAGTGAAATGAGACAGAGAAAGACAAATACTGTATGATCTCACTTATATATCAAATCAATTAAAAAAAAAAACTCATAGAAAAAGAGATCAGATTTGTGGTTACCAGAGGGGGAAAGGAGAAAGGGAATT
The DNA here is from genome assembly GCF_000442215.2 of Lipotes vexillifer. NCBI lineage: Eukaryota > Metazoa > Chordata > Mammalia > Artiodactyla > Lipotidae > Lipotes > Lipotes vexillifer. The sequence goes on along the minus strand of NW_006794406.1, from coordinate 2,020,829 downwards.
GGATGAAGGTGGTCAAAAGACACAAATTTTCAGTTTATAAGATAAATAAGCAGAGGGGATATAATATACAACATGATGATTATAGTTAACACTGCTATACGGTTAAGAGGGTAGACCCTAACAGTTCTTGTCACAAGGAAATTTTTTTTCCTTTTTTCTTTTTTTTTGGTATCTATATGAGATGATGGATGAGAACTGAACTGTGGTAATCATTTCATGATATATCAAAGTCAAATCATTATGCTGTATACCTTAAACTTATATAATGCTGTATGTCTATTATATTTCAATAAAACTGGAAAACAAAACAAAAAAAAAACACCAATTGACACCACTTTCTATTTCCAGCTACCAGATCTTTTCTATAATCCCTCTGCAGCAACACTCCTAAAAGGTGCTGTCTATTTGCATTATTTTCATTGTTTCTAATTATCTTCACATTCTCACTGGAATCCATTCCTGAGTTTTGTCCCCATGATTCCACCAAAACTGCTCTGAACATGGTCAACAATAACCTTCATATTGCTAAACTCAGTGTTCAATTCCAGTGCTCATCTTATTTCACCTATCACAGTATATTTCATGCTTGAGAAGATGAGCTTCATTTGGCTTCCAGTAAACCATAATTTCCTGGGTCTCCTCTTAAGTCACCAGCTTCCCCTTCTCAGTCACCTTTACTAGTTTCTCCTCATCTCCCTGACCTTTTAGTATCGGAAGCCCCAGTGCTCAGACCATAAATACTTTCTTTTATCCATCTACTCTTACTTCCTTAGTAATCTCACGCACACTAATAGCTTTAAATACCATCTCTGGGATGACAATTCTTAAACTTCTGTCTCCAGACCCAGCCTCCTAACTGGACTTCACATTTTTATACCCAACTGTTAAATCCATATCTTTACACGGATGCCTAATATAAATCACACTATAACATATAATAAACCTAAATCATTTTTTTCAACAAAACTTGCTCCTACTTCATAGTTCCCTCATCTCAGTAAATAACTCTATACTTTCAGTTGCTCAAACCCAAAGCCTTGCCACTTCCATCTCTCATATCCCATAATCAATCCTTCTGTAAATCTTGTCAGTTCTGTCCTCAAAATAAATGTCAGACCTAACCTTTATCACTATTTCTACTGCTACCATTCTGAACCAAAATATCAATATTTCCCATTTAGATTATTGGAATATTCACTTAACTAGTCTCCCTGCTTCCACCATGGCCCACTAATGTCTATTCTCAATACATTGGCCAAAGTGATCCTTTTAAAATGGAAATCAGATGACTGACGTCTGAGACACTGAGCCACGTTGGTTTTCTCCTACTTCAGTGGTTCTTTCCTCTCAATATTCTGTATTCAGTCTGCTCTTTCTCCAAAACTCTTACTGTTGGGGTGCCACAGAGCTCAGTCCTTGGTCCTTTTCTATTCTCTCTGTACTCAATTGGTGATTTCATCCAATATTGATGCCATAAATATCATCTATAGTCCAACAACTTCCAAGTTTATATCTCTAGCTTGGCTATATACATCGAACTGCCTGCCTGGTTCTTCCAACTGGATATAAAATATATACATATCAAATTCGTTATTTCTGAAATTAAATCAAATTTAATTTGCCATGTCAACTTCATTCTTCAATTGCTCACCCCAGAAACGTGGAGACACTTGACATCTCTTTTTTTTTCATAACCTGTATCTCCAAGTTAGCAGCATCAGCAAAACCTGAAACCTTGCAAAAAATGCAAATTCTCAAGCCTACCCCAGTCCTACTGAATCAGGAACTCTGGATTGGGCCTCAAAATCTCTGTTCAACAAAGTTTCTAGCTAATTCTTCAAGTTGATTCCAGATATTTACTCAAGTTTAAGAGCCACTGTGCAAAAGAATACTGAGAGTCTTAGAACTGAAAAAAACTTAGGAGCAAAGGCTGGTTCTTCAATTAAAAGTTAAGAGTTCTTTGTAGACCACTGAATAATCATAGTTGCTACTGTTAAACCTCACAGGGTTCTCATGGAGTTTGGGTGAGTATGGATGTGTCATGGCTAGAGCATAGCATATGAGGGATGATGGCCTAGGTTGAAGGTCTATTCTGCCTTATTACCTACACATTCTTCACTAAAGTATTTTACATCCTTCTCTCCTGTGAAATAAGGAAAATAATACTTAGCTCACAGAGTTATTGGGAAGATTAAAAGAGGTTACAAATTTAATAACATCTAAAGCAGTATTAGCATATAATATTCATCAATAAATGTTAGTTTCTGATGACTTTACAGTGAAAAGTTCCACTCTGGCCTCTCTGTCAGAAGCATCCTCTCTATTTCAAAAAACTAAGTGTAAAGGCCAAAGGCCAAGGAATGAAAAAAGATCCTTTAGTAATGCTCACATTTGTTGAGAATAAGAAGAACTGATTCATAATTCCTCATTTGTCCCTTATTTCAGGCAACTCCTGAAATCTTACCCTGTCCATAAAGCCTGCCCATCTCCTGTCTCTCTCTAAACATGCCACTTTCATGATAACATCAAGTATTCCTTCTACTCTCTTCACTGACTCAATGGCATAGAATGTGGTTTTCTGTATTTGTTTATTTAATTTATACACTTGGCCAATGCCTATCTTCTAGCTTTGTGCCTTGTGTATAAAACATCATTAATCCTATATATCTTAGGGAAAGGTCCTTGGTAGACAGGTCTTGCTTTTCTTGCCTTTATTTTCATAATGGTCATAGAGCACCATGTAAATACAGACTTAATTAATGGTTTCTAATAGATGATCACAAATAAAATAGAAATAAGCCAAAATTATAAATGTATATAGTTCCCCTAACTGTAAGTTTTATCCATATGTTCCCTGAATTCACAAAATTCCAATTCGTCTCCAGCTATTCTCCTTAGTGCTTTGTAACTTAAACAAAACATATACCTAAAAGATCTACTGAAAAGGAAAAAGACATAAAAATTAAATTGAGAACCTAAATCAGGC
>NW_006794406.1:1917843-2012843 GCF_000442215.2 Lipotes vexillifer | reverse complement strand
CCCAACTAATTTGCATTTTTGGAAGAACTGCATTTTCTGAAGGATAAAATGTGTGTTATTTTTGCTTCAAGACAGAGGGAGCAAGTAAAAAGTGGGGGTGACTAGAAAAGTGAAGTGTCATACTAGATCAACAAGTTGGAAACATAATTTAAAGCCATTAAATATGCCTACTTAAAATATGGAAACATCTTCTTTTTGAGTTCAAGGTCCTCTGGTCCTCAGAAATTATTTTTAATTTGACACAGAATGTTTTGTAGGTTATAAAGACAGCATAGAGAATAAATGAATTTTTATTCAATGTATAAATATACAGATTTTAGGTAGCTCTTTTTCTCAATATTTTCAAGTGAGGTTATATAATAGAAAACTAGAAATGTGCAAGTAAAAAAAGGGAGGAAAATAAGTTATGGTTGTTGATGACCAAAAATATGCCAAGATGTGAGAAAATTGTTTGATTAAAAGGCTCTTGGATGCCAATCCTCTTCCTAACCCACTAGAATCGTTCTAAGAGGTTAGCATGCACAGAGCATCATCTTGCCCGTCCAGAACATTGCCATTAATTTATGATTCTATAGCTAGCAGAAACAACCTGGTTGCAAATTTACATGCTCTGGGCATCAAATAAACTAATTAAACCGATCTATACAGTAATTGTCTTCTACTGTTTACTGATTAAAAAGCCCTTGAAATAATGAGAATTCCCTGCAGTAGGAAGGTTTGGACCCATGGGCTATGATGACTACCAATGGTCTCAGAACTCCTCCTGGAGGACACGAGGTTAAGAGGCAGTGAGGAGGAAGAAAATGCCTGGCCCACCTCTCGGCAGTCACTGTTCTTCTGAGCCTCTGACTCAGAGACAGTGTGACCTGTTTCAGAGTTTAGAGCTCAGATTCTCCAAGGTCACCAACAATACTCCTTAACTAAAATTTCAAGGGAGCTCAGAAGATTCTTTAGATAAATGTCTTACACAGGGGCTAAAGCTCTAAGGGAAAGTTAGCTATAAATATAACCCTATAAGAATAATAGGACACACTTACTCAGCTTGTCCATAATTTATACTTTTTTTTCTAAAATTTGTTTGATTCTGGTTCAAAGAATTTATGATTCTGGCAACAGCATAATGAGGAATGTTAGTGTTCACAGTTAGACAGAAAAGAATTTCTAATGATTTTCAGAATTGTGTGACTGTCACCCTATACGCTAGGAATCCTCAACTACCAGCATTTGGGGTAATATTTTCTTAAATTTCAAAATGACATATGAAAGCTAAAAGAACATTCTGAACACTTTTCATAACATTTAGAGTCCCCGGAACACTGAATAACCCGAGCAATGTTTTATGTTCACTTTCTGTACATAAACACTTTGCACTTGAAAAGACAGTATGGTTTGAACTATTCTAGTGTAATGTTGTTTTAAAACTTGTATAAATACCTACCTGGTTGAGAGTCCCTGCCAACTTTTGGCATGAATTGAATCATCACTAAGAAATTTTCCCCAAAAAAGTATACAATGAAAATTCTTATGTAGCCATTAGCTGCAATTACCTCTTATAGTAATGTCTAATCTCCTGTAAGGTACTAATGCTCATTCAAAGCCAAAAGGACAGATTCCATTTTTCAGCAAAATATAAACCCTTAAATCATTAGTAGCTGCTGCTAACAAAATGACAGAGCATCCTTTTAAAGTCTGAGTGTTAGTTCTGTACTCAAATCCCTCATTAGCTCTGATTCATAACTAGACAAACAAGGACGATATTACTGCTTTGAAGTGCAATACTATCCTATCATGATTATTTTTGCTTTAAATTTATCTCTTTTTGGGGGGTACCCAAATGTAAATTGTTCTTGTCTTTTGGACATGTATTCAGATTTTAGGAAAGTAATTTATGGTGAATAAAAACAAATAAATTATTAAAATTTCTGTTAGAATTAATGTCCCCCTCCTTAGAGATTCAATGTTTGGACCAATGTAGATGTTTTAAAAGTATGGACCAATGTAGATGTTTTAAAAGTATCTGTGCATTATACAATAATAATGCTTGACTTGCCTCTCCCACAGGATTATTTTGAACATTAAGGAAGATAAAGTATATAAAAGTACTTTATACATTGTAAATAAATAGAATTTAAAGGACTATTTACTGTTATTTTCCAAATAACATCCTTAACATATAGAATATATCTGTATTAATTCTATTTCCTATTATTTTCAGGTGTTTACCCATCAATATTGATATGCCAAGTTCATCTTCCTTTACTCAGCATGAGAGGTTCAAGGAAGGCTCACCAGAGAAATCTGGAAACTTCAGCTGAGACTTCTAGTTGTAAACTTCATCCTGGATGCTATCAACAATACAAACCACTAAAATGCTTTTCTGTGTTAAATGCTTAACAGTACAGTTACTTAATTCTCAGGCTAATGTAAAATGATCTTGAGACTTCTTTTCAATATATAACTATGCCACTCTGAAGAGTAAAACGGACCAAGGCTGTCACTTTAGAAAGCACAGGGCAGAGCTCCTAAAAAATGAGACATAGAAAGGTATTGGAGGAACCTGAGAAAATACTCAATGCATGATGAGCTGCTGATGGAGTTGACCCTGGGCAGACAAGGAGAAATTTAGGTCACATGAAGCCCAGGAAGCAAACAGGCCCACAGTGTGAAGCAGGGCTGCTGCATTTGATAGGAATTTTGTGCCCTGAGCAATAGCATCCTGTTAAAAGGGTACAGTAGGAATGAAATCCTGCTCACTCTTCTCACACTCTTGCTCCTTGTAGCTGCCTTGTATTCCTCTTGAAAACATTTTTTTCTTAATATGCTCCTCAATTTGTATGCTAGGAGGCTGCTGGTCCTTACTCAGAATGGCAACTTTTTTTCTAATTCTTCCAGCTAGAGAGAGAGTATTTTTTTATAATTTGCAGAAAGGTGCAAGATAGATTGGTGGTGGCTCTGGGCTGAAGACAAACTCAGTAGCCTAACTATTGCTTCCAGGGAAAAGATCAAGTGAAAGGTACATCCCTAAAGTGGGCCGTCATCCCACAGAGAGTCTATGAAGTGGCTGTGAGGCAATTTGTGAAAACTAAGAACCCTGAAGTTAAATGAATTGTGTGTATCAAAATAATTCCCAGTGAAATTATAAAATTCTACTTTAGTACTTGAAAAGACCCCAGAAGATCATGGACTGGGGGTAGGGTGAGGGTAAGAAACATGTTAGTCTCCCAGAAAAGGAGGTAACTAGTCCTTTTTTCCTTAAATTCTTCTCTCCCACACTAGCTGTAAGTTTCATGACAGATGCTATGTGTTTTTGACCACTATATACACTTGACCTAGCAGAGCTCAATAATAGTTGCATTATGCTCACTGTGAGCCAGGTACTATTCTAAGCACTTTACATTTAATAACTAACATTATACAATATTCCTAAAAGGTACGTCCTATTATTATTATTCTTAATTTGTAGATAAGGAACTGAGGCATAACTGAGCTTAAGCAACCTGATGATTAATCACACAGGTAGGGCTGGGATTTGAACCCAATCAATCTAGCCTAGCCCTCTAGTCTGCCCTCTCAATCACCTCTATATTATTCTAAATAAATATTTTTATGAATAAATGCATGAATGAATGACCTAATTGAGTAAATTCAGAGAACTATTATGTAATCTTAACTACACTGAATTTTAAATTATTTTTGGTCTCAGGGAAAATTTCAATTGGATACCCAGTGCTTCAGAAGTTGTGCCCCCTGACTTATATTACATTGGAAATACAGACAAATGAGAAAATTTTCATAGCAGAGTGTCTCCAAGAACTGTGATGAGAAAATATAATCAGCTATGGGAGCACAGAGCTAGGGTGTCCAGTCCAGTCTTGTGGGGGGCAGGGTGGGAGTCAGGAAAAGCTTTAAAGATGAAGGAATATCTCAACTGAAATGAGATAAAAAGGATGATCAAGATAAAAAGGAAGGAGGGATGTTCTAAGCGAGTAGGACAACCAACTGGATAAATAGTAGAGCATTCCTGAGGAACAGAAAAAAAAAAATTAGTATAGGTATAGCATAAGGTGTGAGGGAAATAAAGCAAAAGATAAAGCCTACAAAGAATGGGTATCAAATCTTAAAGGGTCTGAAAAACATAAAGAGTTTGGACTTTACTCTTAGGATTCAGAAGTCAGCAGTAGATTTTGTGTGGGGCAGATCAAAGAAGTGATATGGCCTGATTTACATTTGATTACTGAGGCTAATGTGTGGAGAGTAGAATGGAAGATGCCAAGGCTGTGGGCTAAGAGTTAGTTTAAAAAGCTGTTCGAATACTTATGTATTACACATGGTGAGTTTGAGATGTCTGAAAGATAATCAAGTAAAGATATTTAGAAGAATATTCAGTCTCTAGGGACGGAGCTCAGCAGAGAGGTCTGAGCTAGAGAAACTGATATAAGTCCTCAGTCTAAAGATGGTCTTCAATACTCAGGAGTAGGTGAGGATTTCCAGGAAGAACGTGTAGTAAGAATAGTCTCCAAGTCAGAATCCTAAGAAATGTCAACATTTAAAGACTGGATAAAAGAAAATAATCTGAGAAAGGGAATAGGGTGTGTGTTTCCAAAGCCAAGGTAAACTAAGTCTAAATCCATCCACAGGCCAACTAATATAAAGTTGAAAATATCCACCGCAATCAGTCCCAAAGAAGTTCTTCGTGATCTGATTGAACTCAGTTTCCCATTGGAGTTTTGAAGACAGAAATAAACTGAGGAGTAAGTACAAAGTGAAAAATACACAATTTTTTCAAAAATTGTGACCCTTAATAGGAAGAGGCAGGGCAATAGTTGGAGGGGGGAGTCTGAGTTTAGGAACAAATTGTTCTTTTTAAGATAGCAGAGATGTGAGTATATTTGAGTACCCATGGCAAGTAGTTGATGGAGAAAGGGTGAAGGTACAGGAAACAGAAGGGATAATCACTATAGCAAGAGACCTGAGAAGTCAAGAAGAGAAGGAATCCAAGATTCTGGTCAGGGAATTGGCCCAGAAAGGAGAGATCATATTTGTTCAACAGTAAAGGAAGAGGGGAGAGAATAAGAAGGAGAATGCATATGAGTGTGAACTGTCAGGAAGACAAGAGATTTTTCCTTTGATGGGTACAATTTTCTTCATGAAGGCAATCAATTTTGGTGTCCTTGTGCTCTCTGGTATCTTCTTTGTACATATTCGATGGATAGAGAGAGAGAGAGGAGGGGGGGAGAGATCAACCTGTGTTAGGCAGTATATGCACATGCATATATATATATATACACACACAAAGCCTAACATATCTTAATATCCTATTATATAGCATCTATTATAATACCTCACATATAATATAGGAAATCGATAAATACATGGTGATTAATTTTGTAAAATGTCTCATTTTATACTTGTGCTAACACCTGAATAAGGGTATGTCAATTAAACTTAAGTGAGAATGGGTTCAAAGTGCTTTTAAAGTTATTCTTCTTGTATCTACCACGTGCAAGAATAAAAGCAAAATAAAACTTGGAGACCAAGAATATTATTCTAATATTTCTATTTCTTGGAGGGCTATAAATTAGATTGCCTATTACATACAAAGTAACAAATTTTGCTGTTTGTTTGCTCCATGCAGATTTATGTTTAAAAATAATAAAGAATTATCCAGTGGTGTATATTAAAATATGCTCAATAAATCAGTTCCTTGTTTATGCCTTAAAATAAAATAATCCTCATTCCAGCTACTAGCATACTCTCAATTGCATATTATAGCTTAAACTCTTAGTACAATAACCATGAGACTGTTAGGCAAAGGTACAAATAAACCTATATTTGCTACTGGAAATTTTTGAAAAAAATAATTTGAGACTAAATTTCACATTCTCTTTTTCATTTAAAAAATGGTGCATGTGTGAGAGCCCAACAGTTAAACAATTATACCATCAAACATTGTTTTAAAGTTATGTCTTTTAAACAAAGCAATTAAGGCAAAGCTAGGCACCCAGACTCTGACAACTCCTCTGACATCAGTTGTAAGGGTTGAAGTCACAAGTTTCTTACCTAATTTGAGTTTTGCATACAAAATTTGAATTAGGCAGTTTTCATTCAATTCCCTGTCCCCTTTCTCCCCCTAACTTTATTGAACTTCAGAACTTCCTTTCAACTTTTGCTGTCTCTAAAGAAGTTCAATTTTCAGTCAGGAGCAAACTTATTTCCTTTCTCATGCAATTCATTATAAACGATGGAAATCATTTCATACTCTTGTAGATGGCAGGTCCGTGTTTCTCTCAACTCAAGTAGGTTGAGTTCACTAGTCTCAAAAGACCTTCAATTGGTCTTTAGGGTATCATTACACTACCTTTTATTTATATATGACTTGCTGTCAAAAAATTCTAGATGTTTAAGGTAAATTTGTTTAAGTTAAAATTATCTTCACAACATTTCAGTAAAGTAGTTGGAGTCTTACTATCATTGTGAAGATGAAAAAACTTGTTTCATTTTTATGTGAAATGCTAGGGCAGAACCCAAAAGACCAGATCTCCAGATTGTTAAATAGGTTATAGACACACACTTCTTAACATTTTGACTTTACCAAGGGTTGCCGGATTTTGCAAATATAAAAATAAAGGAGGGGCTTCCCTGGTGGCGCAGTCGTTGAGAGTCCGCGGGAAGATCCGACATGCCGCGGAGCGGCTGGGCTCGTGAGCCATGGCCGCTGAGCCTGCACATCCAGAGCCTGTGCTCCGCAACGGGAGAGGCCACAACAGTGAGAGGTCCGCGTACCGCAAACAAAATAAAATAAAATAAAGGACACATTTAAATCTGAATTTCAGATAAATAATGAATTAATTTTTAGTATAAGCATATCCTAAATGCAATATTTGGGATATACTTATACTAAAAATATTTCATTACTTACCTGAAATTCAGATTTAACTGGGCTTCATGTATCTTACCTGGCAACCCTAAATGCTTCTCATCTGAGAAGAAAAATATTGATAACACTGTTTTTTAAATGATTCTTCTGGCCTAAACAAATATCGCAAACTCACATTTCCAAATTTCTATTGAGAGTTAAAATTAGAAATTTGCTCAGAATTCCTTTTAAAAAAATTCTTGAATCTTCCAAGCTGAGATTCTTATAACCAAATGCCTATGTTGGCAATTGTAATTATTTATTTTAAGCATGAAAATAAAATCCAAGAAAGCTTGACCCATGATAGCTTAACATCAATACCCAAAAGGGAACTCGGGAAAATAGTCAAAGAACAATTTTCAAACTCTTATAAAATTGAGAACTGCTAGAGAAACTGAGTATGACATGTAGAAAAAAAATAATGGCACACCAACCTAAGATTAGATACTGAAGGTAAAGAGAAGTAAGATGTAGGACACAACACAACGTTAGCATTTGCTTTGCCCATAATTATACTTATCCTAAACAGTCTAAGGGGACAACATGTTATTCTTAATGACCAAATGCTTGGAGACCCACACTGAAAGACCATCATCAGTGGCTCACAAACAATAGAAGTGCAATGAGTAGTCTTCCCTGGGAATCTATTTAGGCTCAAAGTCATTTAAAATTATTTTAATGACTAAATGATACGTGACAAGATAGCACTAAAAACTGTCAACAAGAGTTGCTAAAGAAAAACTATAGGAAATAGATGAGACAATAAATAAGACTGTCTATATACTGACAGTCAATTCTCCAAACAAAATGATTTCAAAAGGTTCAAAACTCAGAGCAGAATTTACATATAAAAAATTATATAAAAATACTCCATTTGTAGAAATTGTATCACTTGCCAACAGACCCAAGCATACTCACAAGTCCAGGGAATCTGCTAACAAATTTGAAAATAAAGTTATTAATAAAAAATAATTGAGTTACACTATCTTTCTGACTAAGCCAATTTTAATATGAGTAGTAAATGGGAGACAGTTTGAAACTGTTTTCATGATAATGAAAGGAGGCAGTATTAGTGTCCCTTAGGTTTGGATTTATCTATTCAGCCTACTTTAAGTCAAGGCTGCTAGTCATAATAACCTTAAATGATTTTCATGATTTGGGCATAGCCTATTTGCCCACTTTCAAATAGAAATGCATCTATCTAAATGGGCAAATTTTTGAATATAAGCAATAGTATGTATTCCTTGTCTTTTATATTTGAACAGTAAGATAACGGAGAGTGATTGTCTTGAGAAGTGTAGAAAAGTTATATAATTCTAGAATTGGCCAAATGAATATAAATCAGTAAGCAGCTTGATCACTGTAGGTACAGGAGAAAAATTTTTTAACAACAAAGTAATGCGTTTTACCAGAAATCACTTGTAAAAGCAGTCTCTACTCAGACATTTGTTCTGTATATACTCAGTTGGCCCGTGTTTTAATCTTGATGTGATTTCTAATTACTCTGTAACTGAAGTCAGTCCCTTTTATTTTTTTTAAAAAAAAGACAATACAAAAGCATTAACCTGCAAAAAAATGTTAAGTAGGTATTTTTGTTGTTATCTGGGCCACATTTATTCCAGTTGTTACTGGTCATTACTTTTTATATATTAAAACATCATTATTGGCTCCTTGAAGGTTTTAGTGGTTTCAGGGCTTAGCTTTTAATTCTTAATACCCTAAAGACAACAGTCCTGAAAGGACAGAGCATAAAGGAAACTACTTTACTGAAAGAAAGGACTTCTTAATCCGCATTTGAATTGTGCTCAAAATATATAACCCTTTTTAGCCTTTAAATTTTTTTTTATTTAAGTCCCAGACCTAGCACAAGAATGTAGCAGTCTGAACATCTTTTCTCTTAAGTAAGTGTATATCTCATACCGGAAAAAGAAGGGAATGCACAAATGCTGTACAACGACTTCGAAATGTTTCACAGTTTTGTTTTGTTTTTTTTTTCCATTTTCTGCTTCAGTATTCTAGTGCAATGTCTTTGCTGTTCTGACCACTTGTAAAACCCCCAATTCCTGTCAACTGTGACCAGCAATTAAGAATTCTGTGTGGAGGGCCCTCCTACCCACTGGATACTTAGTCCTTGTTTTCTGTGTTAGCCGAGCAAAACGATATATCTTTATACAATAGGCAACCACTTAGGAATCAATCTGTTGATGTTTTATTTCTTTTATACTACTTTCAAAGAACTGGATTAGCTTTAAAGGAAAAAGAAAAACTACTTCTGGTTAAAAGTCTAGATCTCACCAAAATTGTTTAAAATGAGGGAAAATTCCTATATTAACACCTAAAAAATAATATTTGATCCCCAAACAAAAGCATTGCTTTTCTGTCCAATTTGATGTCTTTTTCATGCTGCCTCAGTGATGGCCAAATAATTGGTTGTTCACTTGTGTCCTTGTCTCCCCCGACAGTTCCACAGATGCCCTGAACAATGCTCCAAAGACTGCTTTCAGTAGGGGCAAATCCTCATTAATCATTCCTGGCTGACAGCACAAGGGGACACCTGCATCTGGTGCAAAAGCCCAGCCATGGCTTGTGGGAGCATGGATTAAAAACTAACCGGCGCAAGGCATGGCAGGCTGCTTTCAACAGGAGTGTGACAAACAACAACAACACACATGCACGCACACACACACACACACCAAACAACAAAAACAAATCCTCTTTGGCATCCCCATTTACTTAATATCTCAAACTGAAGCTGTGGCTCATGCTGCCCTTAAAACTCCATTCTATTCCAGGAAAGTATATCAGAGAACCAAACACACACAGGGTTATGATAAATAGCTGCTAAATTCTTCATGCCTGCATCACCCAATGTTAGCATTAAATACTGATGAACTGTCACATAATTTTCATTTAGAAATGATTTCAGTTTCAGCTTCCTATCTTATGGTGCTTGTAAATATTTCCCCTACTATATTTCACAAGTAGAATGTATAAAATACACAAATTTTTTGAGCAAGAGCTCTTGCCTCTATGGGACTGCTTTCTTTTACTGAAATAATAAATATGACTGTTTTGAAGAAAGGGTTAAAAAGAATCCTGGAAATACCTCCAGGAAATTAAATATATTGTCATGTACCATTAAAGCTACTATAACTTGCTTTTTCAACAAAATGAAGTGCTTTTTAATTTCACAGACTACAAGAGTTTTCTTTCACTTGTCACTATTTTCCTAATCAGGAAGACCAAAAATAATGAACCCCAATTCATATCTTGTAGCTTTTGTCTTAAGCAAAATATGCTTGTAAAGCATCAGAGCATAAAAAGATTTGTAGTTAAAATACTTAGGAGATTTAGGGATAACAATATACTGAAGAATTTTTTTTTTTTTTAAAAGGAAGTTATAAGCAAGCTAAAGAAACTTGCAAAGAAAACTGACAAATACAATGATTAGTAAAGTTAATGTTTATAATTCTCACTTTATAAAAATAATAAATCTATGCATCAATTAGAAATTAATTATAACATTATAAATATAAAACTGAAAGGTTAAACATACTGAATGCAATAATCTATAATTTCATGTTGGAGATCTCTGATTTGGTAATAAAATCAGGTTTTGAAGTTCTAGTTTAAAAAATTTATACATATATGCAATACTGCATATTGCATAGAAGCTAAAGGTCCCCAGTATGAAAATTTAGTTTGGATATTTAGAATGATTCAGATATGGATGTTCAGAGGTTTTTAACAGATACATTATGTTGTCAGAATTGTACTTTCAAATTATTATAATATCCCTTAACCTAATTATTTACAAAAGAGTTTTAAAAGAATGCATATGAAGCTGAAGATGGAAGAGTGGGTAAAATGCTGCAAGACAATAGCTTAACAATCAGCAGAGCATACAATGGTAGTTAAATACTATTTGCTACTATTTAAATGCTATGCAAGAGACACGTCCAATATCTCCCAGAGGAATCCAAAATGCCGTTCTCTTCAATTTTGCTAGGGCCTGTCCCATGGCAAGGAAATAGAAGCCAGGCAGTGGAGCTCTTTTCCCAAGGTCATGCTTCTGTCCTTTGCGGATGTTGCTGGTAGCACCTCACAACCAAGGGTTCCAAATCTATTTGAAATGTACTACACTTGGATAATCAAGTGTAGTAGATCCATAACCTGCTTAAAGGCCCTCCTGTACTTGTCCTTAAATCAGAATTCAGAATTATGGCATTCCATTTTCCATTGAGAGATGTGGAAACACAACCTGAAAGTGTCCTTCAACTCCTAGTGAAAGCTTAGGAATAAGAAATTGCTTCTCATACAGAAAATATAATTAAGGCAGTAAGGAAGGGAAAAAGGAGGGAGAAACAAAGAAAGAAGAAGGAAGAGAGGGTAAAAGGGAGACTAATTGTAAACTTTCCTGCATTAACAGTCTTGGGGTACTCTGTAATCCATTACTTTTTTTTTTCACACACCATTTCAATTTTCCCTACTCACAGGAAAGGAAGAATAAACAACTAACTTTTATTGAACATGAACTCCATGGCAGGCATTTTCTCTGTTTGGCTACCTCATTTAATTCTCACAACATTCCTTTAAAGTAGATATTATTTCTTCCATTTTGCAAATGAGGAAATTGAGAATCAAGGAGGTTAAATAATATGCTCAAGTCACATAGCCAAAGTGAAAAAAGGTTTCAAATTAGATCTGCCTTCCTCCAAAGCACATACTCTTTCCAAGAAACCACATTGTGGCAACATTTACAAATCTCTGGACTTGAGTCTAAAAACATCCATCTGTCCACTGAGGCAAATCCTAAAACTTGTGTCATATTTGCCCATTTTATTTGGTTTTCATGTGCCCATCACTCCATCCCACTCATGCTCAACTAGCTCCTTCCCCTTCATTCTTTATATCTCAGCCTAGTGTTGCCTCACCAGAATTACTTTCTCCTCACAATTGCTCTTAAAGCATCCTTCACCAACCTCTGCATCATAGCATTCTGTAAAACAGATTAACTGCAATTGCTTGTTGACTTATCTTTATTCTTATCTAGCCTCCATTCCCAGAGATTGGTGGCAACATCTTAACACTGTTCGCATCAGCATGGCTAACAACTATGTCTTGAATGAATGATTGACTGGATGAATGAATGAATAAATGAACAAAGAATGAAAGGTTATATAGATGACTCCTGCAAATACACTATTGCAGAATTAAGTAAGCATGTGAAAAATATTTGGAACAAAATAATTGTACTACTTCAAGAAAAAAATCAAGATTTGCCTTCAAATTTCAAAATAAAGATGTTTATTTTCTTATGTTCTAAAATGTTCCAAAAAAATGGTAGGTGTGTACATTACATTATTCATATGTTGATAAATAAGAGCTAAAATTCAGATTTAAATAATCATTCAAAAATAAGCTGTATTTATGAACCAAATAAGAAATTTGTAACTACCGTTGTAACTGGGACTACTGCTTCCTTTGAAGTTTATATTTTTTTATATTTAGTGATAAATATTTTAGTCTCCAGGAGCATCTTGTTTTAAACTTTATTTCAGTTAATTAAAGAAACCTGAAGCAAAGTGTTCCTAATTTATTTTTCAAGGAATAGAAGACCCATTAAACATGTTTCATTACTTACTGCATAGTTTCACATGTAGCAGTACAGTACTATTTCTGATTATAAAAACAAATGTAATGTTAAAGCTTATTTTAAATATATATGCTGAAACCAAACCTAGTCCTCTCTCTCAAAATTAACATAAACTACAATGCATTATATAGCATGTTACACTGAAAATTAAGATTTTCACATTGAAACACTTCTATTAATTTCCAGAATAGAATTTTAGAGCTATATAAACTTAAATAATAATTTATTCTATTTCCTTTATGTATCAAGAAGAAAAGAAGCCTAAAGAGGTTAAATTATTTACTCCAGATCATGTGTGCAAGGAATATTAAAACGTATGCCCCTAACTCCAAGCCCAGTGGTAATTCCACAGAACATACTGTGTATTACATGATGTGTATCCTAAGGGTCGGCAAACAACAGTCTGACAAAAGAGGGAAATCTTCCATAACAGAGGGCAAACAACAAAGTGGTATCTATTAGAAGAAAAAAAAAAGGAATTTCTGAATAGAGGGCAGAGACAATGGGAGGCAGGAAAAGTCAAAGAGACAAAAAATAAAGTTTACAAACCTAAAAAAGAAACAAGTCTTCAGAATTAAAGTACTCAATATGTGTCAAGTAGAGTGGCAGGAGTGGGGAGTACGCACTTTGGTAGATTCTGGTTAAATTTCAATATTCCAAAGGTGAAAGAAAAAAACCTAAATTCTTTCAGAGAGGAAAAAAAATATTTAATAAGCAGTGAGATTCAAAATGATATCAAAAATCTTATAACCACAATTTGCATTAGAAGACAGTAGATTAATGCCTTCAAAGTTCTGATAGAAAATTATTTTGATCCTATAACTCTATGCCCAATCTCTCAATCAACTGTCAAAGCAAAATAAAATAATTTTGGATCAGTATAAACAAGAAAATATATCTCCTATAATAAAACATTTTTAAGGGTGTTTTCTAGCAAAACTAAAAGAAGGCTAGAAAGGTTAGTGACAAGAGGTATATGAAAAAGTTGCAGTTAACTATAACTAGTGAAGTAGTGAAGAAAATTTTAAATAACTTAAAAGTGTAATGAATGCCCTTGACCCTTTGTAGACATTTTCTTCTCTATGGGTCTAGGCCCAATATTTGGTTTAACATTGAATAATGGTTTTATGAGCATAAAACTATAAATGTCATTTATATTGAGGATCATATTTAGATTCAAGCTATAGTCAAGGTTGGAAGATTTAATTATATATAGTTAGAGATCAAACTTTGGCAATGTGAAAATGATAACTATATATAAAATTATAACTATATATAAAAACTTTGTTATTAAAAGCAGAAGGGGAGGAGAGAACTAGTGTGCTAAATTCTTTATTTCTAGTAAGGATTCAAAAAATACAAACAAAATATGATAAATCAAGAAATTTATGAATAATATTTTAAAATATAATGGCAACCACCAAAATAATTTTAAAATGGAAATTAAGAATGCTTGTTTCTGAAAGTTGGAGGCCTAGGGAAGTTGACTTTTACTATTTATTTAGATTCTTCTGAACCATTTGAATTGTTTTCACCATGTGCAAATATTAATTTATTAAAAATATTTTATTGAAGGCACAAAGCAGAAAGTCAAGGAAATATAAAATATTTTTCATACACTTCCTAACAGCATAATATGTTGGGGTTACTGTGCTTATCTTGCCCCTGATATCTTACTAAAACTGGCTAGCATGGCAGTCCTCAGAGTTCAGACCTTTGGAAAAAGAGTGTCATAATTGGAACTAAACTCAGAATTTTAAATTGGTGATTTAAATCAACACAGATATAGTTAAAATATAACAGAGTGCAATGGTAAAAATGCACCTTCACTAAACGTGTGAGACTTGACTATGAAACAGGCACTGTGCTGTACCAAATGAAAAAAGTGCCTATAATAAGGGTCCAACTTTTATTGGGAAATATGATAAACTGTATGATAAATATCTATTTAAACAAATGTTTATTAAGCACCTAGTATGCTCCATGAACATACTTATTTGCAAAGAAACAAAACTAATGCATCACTCTTAAATATCTATTGAGAGTTGTTACTGAACTTAAACACTGAATACTCTACCTTAACTAATCAAGTTAATGGCGGATTTCTTTGCTATGAGGCCCTAATTCTAATTTTGCTTTATAATTTAAAAGACAAACTAGAATCCAGTATACACAGTTTGTTCATTCCCCTTCTGTCCATATCTACTCTACCAAATATCTACTTTCAGATACCTGGAAAACCGATTCTAGTAATCCATTGCTGACTTCCTTCAGTGTGTCTCATTCATTCATTCATTCATTCATCCAGAAAATACTTATTGCATATTAACTATGCACGAGGCATATTCCCATTCTCTGGGAAAACAGCAGTAAACAACAACAAGGAGACCCAAGCCCTTGTGGAGTTTACATTCTGAACTTATCTCCTATTTCAAAAACAAGAATTCATTCCTTTAGTACCCTTGTTCAACTCACGTATTTAAGAAATGTTAATGGTCACAGTATTATATAACAATTTCTCTTCTGTTTACAAAGAAAGAAAATGAGATTAGGAGAGAATGGACAATTTGTCTAAATCAAATAGAAGCAGACTTCTTGACCCAAAGTGGAAGAGAGACTTACTTTGGTCTCCTTGAGGTTAGTGGGAAATCCAATCTTTAAATTGTAAAATATATTTTCTGTGCATTGGCAAAGGAAAGTTAAAATTACATATACAGTAGATGAAAAACTAGAGCATGCCATAGTGCCCTAAAATGTGTAGTATATGTAAATACCTATAAATTTTATCTTCAAATCTAGAAATTAAAAAGGTAATTAAGACTTCAGTCACATTAAAGTGGCTTTTTTTTTTTTTGCGTAGGTTAAATAATATTAGAGCAATTAGCATGTCAGAGTTTTTTCAGGTACTTTTTTTATATTTCTTACTTATATTCCCTAAAGTAAAGGGAATAATTAACTGAAATCCAATTAGTGTAGACTTAGAACACCTGTTTCTGAAATCCTTTGAATAACTTTATCATATTATTATTTTTTCTTGGTCTTTGTTTTAAGATGAAACACACATCCCTATCCAGTTGCTCTTAGGAGCTGGGAGATTTGCATATCACATAGAAGAAAAGTACCTGTTTGTAAAAGAAACTCAAAGATTAAAAAGACCAAAAGAGTTGTGGATATATTAGAGCAGCTACTGTTTCTTAACCCTCTTTTGACCAAACACAAATTTATAAAACCTCACTCAGTGCTGGAGAGGACGATACAGATCCCATTCCTTAAACAGCCATAATAAAATCAGTTTGAAATGCACACCAAAGAAGGAAATAACGCATTTCTGTTGGGGGATATATTTGATATCTTATTTTTCAAGTAATGGTGGAGAGAAATATACGTTAAAAATCTTACAGACTTAGAAATGAAAAGTTCATTTCTCACTATTCCTGGAACCAATTGAAAAAACAATCAAAGGGAAAGTACAAATTGTTTTAGAAGCAATGCAAAAGAGGATGGTTTATAATGAAAATATGAACACCAATGGTATCTTTTCAATAAGAAAGTTAGGCAGATGAATCATTCTGAGGAGAGAGGCAATGGAACTTCGATTCCTCTTCTGTGACTTTGAGAAGTTATCTCTATTTCCAATGACCATTTTAAGAAGTTTAATTACATTATCCAAGCACCCTGGCCTCATAATCCACAGTTGCAAATCCAGTATATGACCCTGCAGATGATCACCTCCTGTCTTCCCTTTAGCTAAATCTTTTTGACCACTGTATTTATCATTCATCTTCAGAAGGAAAAAAAAAAAAAAAAAAAAAAAAAAAAAAAAAAAAAAAAAAAAAAAAAAAAAAAAAAGAGACGGGAGCTATAAGAATGTTCATTTCTCTAACTGTTCACAGTTCCAGAATGAATTCATGTGGGAATGGCTTAAAAGGAACGACTAAAATGAACCTTCAGAATACCAATATTTTGGTACATATAATATTAACTAGCTTTCTTTTAGATCTCTTCTGTGTTCTTTTTTAAAATCTAAGAAAATATTCCGTAGAAGAAAATGTATAGACACATGAATCAGAGCATATGCCATTATATAGGTTAGGATGATACAGTAAAGCTGAAATTAATGTTTGTTCTATGCAAGATAGCCAGAATACACTGAACTTAAATGATTTTCTAAAAATCTGGCACCATTTGGAACCATACTTTCCAATAGACATATAATGCAAGCCAGATATGTAATTTTAACTTCTCTAGTAGCCACATGAAAACAAGTTTTAAAAAAGGTGATATTAATTTTAATTATTATTTTATTTAATCTACTATACCTCAAATACTATTTCAAGGTGTAATTGATATAAAAAGTGACCATAAAAAAGTGATTCATAAGGTACTTTTCATCCTTTTTATACTACATCTTCAAATTTCAGCATATATTTTACTTAAAGCACATCTCACTTTGAACAAACCACATTTCAGTGCTCAACAATCATGTAAGACTATCATATTGGATAGCAATAACTGGACACATTGGAGAACACTCAGAGATCCAGAGACCAAGCAATAATTTCCAGATCCACTCCTTTTACTTTATTGGTAAATCATTTAAAATTCTATTTCTATACATAACAAGACTTCACTCAAAGAACACAGGCTATTGAACTCTAATTAGATCTTTTTGTGGCCAAAGAAGATCTCCCTGACCTTGCAGAGTTTCCAATCAAAATATGTAGATAAAAACAGGAGAGAAAAATGTTTCAAATATGAAGCAAAAGTCTTCATAAATATATTTAAAGAACAAGTTCACAGTCAATGTTTAGAGTCTACTTTTAAAATACCTTACCTTAGGGAATTTATATAGATAAAATTATAGAATAATTACATATAATTTATTTATGCAGTGGTTACTAATCTACAGTTTCAGTCAGACTGGAACTTTTAAGTATCTTTAGTAGAGAAAAAGTATTTCTAACAGTGATATTCTACAGAGTCTGGTCTATTTCCTTGTATTTACTTTTCCTTAAATCTCCTGGTAAATTATATTTTCATTTAGGTAATTCTAATGTAAGACCTATAAAAAATTCCTTATTGAAATTCCTTTCTATAAATCAGGGCTAATTTGACTTCTCCAGGTCAGCTTGATACAGTCACCCTAAAAACCTAATTCATAGAACAGAAACACATGAAATGCACTTGGTGGGGTCTTGTTTTATCTTCTTGTATGTTGATTTATCCACAGACTCCCTGGACTGCTGTATGATAATTAGTCTTGATCCTGACACTTTCTCCCTCACCTTTGATCGTACACTCCATGCTTTTATTCTCCTTGGCCAGAATTTTACTATTATGTAGATAAAATTCATAATCCTTGGAAATCTTTGTTAGTCTTGAATCCCTATTATGATTGTTCCTAGTTAACTGCTTGATGACATGTTTTCTACCAAGTCAAATATTTGAAAATTACTGACAATAAAATTAGCCAGTCTGAATTGTAAGTTTATAACAGAAATTCAGGCCTATTTCAAACTGTGCATGTGACAAAAAACAAGACCATGGAGAAGGAAAAGAAAATATACTTTAAAAGATTCCATAAATAATAATACAGATTTCAAACTTTTTGATTCATTTGAGATTTTTAGTTGTGGTTGAATTTAATAGCCTGTGTATATCCTAACATATTCTGCTATAATTTTTCCTATTCATGGATACACTCCCATTGCATAGAAAATATTAAGAAGATATTACAAATAGAACAACTTGACTAATTCACTACTCATTGTATCTATGTAAACTTTATAAAGAATCTTGTCTAGGCTCATTTTCATACATTTTTATTTTGCCACATGTTCAAACTCACAAAAAAGTAAAGTATGAATTTTAATGCCCTACAACAATATTTTGACTACATTCATATTTAAAGAGAAAAGCATTCATTGAAAGAATAATAAGCATATATTTTTTTCTCACCACAGGGAAAATATAAATGGAAATGAATAGGATGAAATAAATGTTTGTTAATTACATACATTTTTCCCAGCTGTTGAAACCAATCAATAATCAAAAGATACTGACTTCACAAAGTAAACATGTTTAAAAAAAACTTATTTGAAAATAGGAAAATGTGCTATTTATTCTAGAAAAATATTATAATAGATGTTATATCCACAGAAACTTTTAGGAGAGTAGAGGGAAAAATATTAATAAAGTCCTCTGGGCGAAGAAAGAGGACACAATGTAAGAAGATCTGACAGGACCGCGAGCCTGGTGGGCAGGTTGTGCAGTAGAAAGAAGGGTCAGATGCACAAAGAAGAGGCAAGGCAAGCTGGGGTAAAAAGCCAATTAGTGGATTAAAGGGTAGGAATCCGAGTTCTGAAACACAGGGGTGATAATATAGGCAGCTTGGGAGAGGATTAAAATAAAGAAGTGATAACAGTATTCAGTTGAGAGGGAAGGCTGTCAAAAATGTAAATAGGAAAAAAAAGGTAAAACAATGAAAACAAAAACCTGACATTTACTCAAGGGTTATAGTAGCAGAAACTTAAAGGGGTAAATGTGAATGGTTTCAGCTCTAAGTGTTCTGAAATCATTAAGAGAGGATCAAGGCAGATGGAAAATTTGGTCCCAATTACAGGAAACCAAATGGACTGCAAAGGAGTAGGAGGAAATAACCCATTTCATTTCCCAGTTGCTTTTCTTGAATACATCGTATTGGGCAATCAAAGCCTGACACCCACAATCAGATTTTTACTAGAGATGGTACTGTATTATTTAGAACAACACATTAAAGATAAATCTGGTGTTTGAAAACTCTTAAGAATGTCATATTTCAGAGTACATCATCAAAGCTAGATAGGGTTTTCAACTGCTAATTTTCATTTAAATGTGTATATAATATAGCTTATATTCATATTACTTCATTCATTAAAATATTCTGTTAATAGATGTTGAAATGAAAGTTTATTGTTTAAGGGGAAATTTTGGCCTTTGATTAATTTTTAATGCATAATTAACTTGATACTTTATTAGTATCTACTTTTAAGAGCAAATAAAATTTAAAAAGTTTTTTATGGGTATCATACTAAATTTCAATGTATGGCACTGTTCAACCACATATTACAAATAGATATGTCTCTACCAATTATTCCATTAAAAATAGGCACACAACACTGACAAAAAAAAAGTGAAAAATTTACAATTAGAATTTTCATCCTAGTTCTGACTATTTCAGATTTTTTTTATAATATAAAAATGCTTTTATTCAATCAGGATTCTGATTATTGGTGGAACACCATATTTTTAAATTAAAATGACAAAATGAATAATTTAGAAAAGGTCAGTGATGAAGATAGTAAGCGCAAATTGTGACAAGGACACATGAGTTTAAAATATTTAAAGCTATTATGTAGTGTATATGCAGATAGCTGTCTTATACAATTGAAAATTGAAACATCATCTTAATAACAAGTTGCTTGTAATTATGAAAATGGACGATGATTTAAATTATCTTCTGACCAGCAGCTCCTAAAGCAGCCTCTCTAAAGTATGATTAAAACACACATGTGAACATAGAAAAATTAAGCTACAAACAAACTAAAATGAAAGCTGACACTAAGACCACATCAAAGAATGCCAAAGCTACACTTTATGAACTGGTACTAATTGGGAAAAAAAAATGTGAAATTCTTTTTTTTTTTTGTGACTCTCCTGACTCAGGGACCCAGGCACTATATAAAAAGAAAACTGGGAAATATGTTGTTACTCTCCCAAAGCACACACCTTTTGAGCTGAAAGAAGAATTTCTCAATGAATTAAATAAAAGAACGCTTTTTATTTCTCATGATGTCCTAATAAGACCTTTCCCAAAAAATGTGTTTCTTAGAACAGGGTTTAGGGTGATAATGACCAATGCACATTTTCATAATAAGTTTGGATTATAATAATGTTAAAAACCTTGTAAGACATCAGACAAAAACAACAAAGAACTAACTACAATGGAACAAACAATCAAGCTGGCCTCAGACTTCTCCTTTATAACATTAGGTGCCAGAAAGAACTGGGAACAATAGCAGATTTTTAAGATGAAAATGTAGTAATCCAACAATTCAGTCTCGCACCAACTTATATTTTATGTGTCAAAGCATCTGACAACTACTCTCAGAATAAGAAAAAATCTATGCACTACTAAAAAACATTCTTGAGGACACACTCCAAAAGACCAAGAAATGAAAAGTTAGAATTAAAAACCTGAAAGTCAGAGTAATACTTCAATAGTATTCTATAAAACTCAATTACTACAGAACACTCACATGCTGAACATATTACAACAAACACACTTTACAATATGTTAATAAGCTCATAAATAATTAGAGAAAATCCTTAGATACAAAGAAAAATTAAGAATAAACTGAAATCACAAAAGAGTGAACTTAAATTCAAACAGTACTAACTTTGGGGGAAAACTGATCCAAGGAAACAGAGTTCTAGAGTAAAAAAATAAATAACTTCCCCTGGGAATGTGTAGTCTTAGGTCTGTTCACATAAGGATCTATGGTTCAAACTCATACTATCCCAAAGTTAGGTGATAGCTAGGCTGAAAGAATAAATTAAAGTAACCCTAGATAGCTAGGCCCCTCTGACACTAGAAGAAGCAAATGCAAACAGACCTAGTAAAAGGGTTGGAGGAGATCTAGTAGGGCATCAACAGTATCCACAGTTATCAGCCATGATTTAAAGGACTGAGATTCCCTTTATTCAGATTCAGATTTTAAATGTCCCATTTCAAAGAAAACATGTGTTCACATGATCATAACATCACAATAAGCTTCTTTTAGAATAATCTACTATTTGAAGTTGTTTAAAAAAATCAGAGAAACACCTAACCAAACTCTCCCAACACACAAAATACTCTAAAGTTATGAAGGCTTGTCTAGTTATTTGTATTGATGATGGTAAGAAAAGAAAAATATACCCAATTAAAAATGGAAGTACTTATATGTTGAATAATTTTAATATAACTAATAATAAAATGATATATATATATTTCACTTAATTACAAAAGCTGAATGTTTAATAAGATCTGTTATTGAAAGAATCAGAACTGTGAAAGAACTCACATATTCTGTACTAATAACTCCAGAACAGCAACTCTTGTTGCTAACTTATCTGTATATAGTAGAGATCACTTGCTCTTCAAAAACTAATAAAATCAGTAATTTTTATTTTTGTCACATTTTCCCAAGAAATATATTGTCACATTTTCCCAAGAAATACATTGTTTGGACATTAATTCTTATGTCCTTTGACCTATTAACCAAAAAAAACTGTTACAGAATAATGAAACATTATATGCCAAGTGTTTTAAGTTGTATGTATTAATAATCCCATGCATAAACACTACTGTTATCCCCAATTTATCCAGAAGGAAACCAGAACACAGAGGGATTAAGTAAATTTTGCAATCATATAGCTTGCAAGTGGTGGAACCAGGCTGTAAACTCAAGCAGTTGCTCTCCAGGACACACATAATAAAGTACTGCTTTGCAAGACTGTGAGTAATAAACAACTAGGAATAAAGAGTTAAAAAAAAAAAAAAAACTTAAATAATGCATGACCTGGGAAAAACTTTTAGTTTACGAACTGGCAGTATTTTCAGATCAATTGACTTATGGCTTTTGTAATGCAGAATGCTAGCTTCCACAGTCAATATGATACCAATAAAACAAATTTCCCACATATAAAATTTACATTTTATTTCTAAATTTTAATCTACTTTAAAAATATCAGAGGAGAGGTTTCTGGGTTTCTATAGGAAAAGACAGACACCTAAACCTGAAGCTCTCCATTCATCCGAGAGAGACAGAGAGATCCACAAGGAGAGTAATTATATCCATTCATAATCCATGCTACAGTATAGCTGGAAAAGAATTAAAAGTCTTCACATAACATGTTAAAAGGAAGACATAAGACAAGCAGAACTAAGAGTGAAGCTCATACCTGTGTAGGGGTTTCTTGGAGATTTCATGGAAGTTGGGAGGGAAGCAGGGCAACTATCTTGGTGCACCTGAGATCAACTCATCTCCAGAAAAAGAATCTTACATGAATAAGCAAATATTGACAATAGGTCTGCCAGTAGGTAGATCTGAGGACTGGTTGTTGGAGAGTCAAAAGGAAGTGGCTTGAAAATGCATATGATCACAGATGCTACTCATGAGAAGGGAAGGTGTTGCTTAGAGGTTTGGTGGTGACAGCAAAGAGAGAAACAAGTGGTAGAAATTAAGAGCCTAATTTCTACAAAAGAAACAAAAGAAAACTGCAAAATCAAAGACATACAACTTCCCTGAAACCACAATCTATTAAATAAATTATACTACATTATATTAACAGAAGAGAGCACACATGAGCCAATAAATCTAGCAAGCTACTCACATTCACTACCCATGTTTAAATGAACATGTTATTACTGAAAAAGTTAAGCATACAAATTTTAAAAATCAATAGTAAATGTCAGAAGCATCCATCAATTACAAAAGCAAACTAGATAATGAGAATAAAAACATTTTAGCTTATTAAATTTCCCCCCAAAACAATCATGAAGCAGAGAAAAAGTATAACCCAACACTCTGATCAGAAACAAAAGCTTTAAAAGCATTTTCAGATATTAAAAATAACCTTCATAAAATCAGAAATTTTAAGACTTAGAAATGTGAAAAAAATAAAGAGGTGAAATAAGAGTTAAGCAACCTCAGGAAAGAACAGAAGAAAAAGACACAAGTAAAGGTTAAATTAAAGCATGACTAAAGTTAAAAAAAAAAAAGTAATAAGGGCCATTTAGGAAAGGAGTAAAAATAACCAAGAGAATAAAAATGAAATGAAGAGTTAAAAAGGTTAAGCAAGTGAGATATAGAAAATGGGAAGAAAATATCCAATACACATATAGTTGGAGTCCATGAAGAAAAAAACAACCAAAAGAATAAGACTAGTATTTAAAACTATAATCTAATAAAATTTTCCAGAAATAAAAGAAGACATAAACCTGTATATTGAAAGGGCCTATCATGTACTTAGGAAAATTGGCCCAGAAGGATAACTTAGACATCTACTAATAAACTAAAAGAATTTAAAGGTTAAAAAACACAATTCTTCTACATCTTTAGACAAAAAAAATCAAGCAAAGAACATAAATTTGGAATAAAAATTCTCACAGCAAAATACAAAGCAAGACAACAAACAGCAAAGCAATATTTTCAAGAAACTTGGAGGACTAAAGTATGAGCTGTAGATTTACATATCCAAGAAGGTATCCTTCAAATATAAAGTCTATATATAAACAATCTTAAGCATGCAAGATCTCAGGGGATACTCTGCCCAGAAGCCCAAATTCAGGAATCTACTAGAGGAGATATCCTCAACCAATGTGAGGATATCTTCAAAAGTCTCACAGAATAACTGATAATAAGAATTGAATATATTTAATTGCAGATCTAAGATTAAAAACAAAATAAAGCAAAACCTGTGGACAAATATATAAGAATATAAATGCTCTGTGTTCAGACAAACATAAATGCATAACTAAACAAATGAGAGAAGAAGGAAAACAGAAAAGGGAAAACATATGAACTTTTAATCACTAAATGCAAAATAGGAGGGAGTAAAAGAATGTGGCATTTAGGGCTTCCCTGGTGGCGCAGTGCTTGAGAGTCCGCCTGCCGATGCAGGAGACGCGGGTTCGTGCCCCGTTTCGGGAAGATCCCACATGCCGCGGAGCGGCTGGGCCCGTGAGCCATGGCCACTGAGCCTGCGCGTCCGGAGCCTGTGCTCCGCAAATGGGAGAGGCCACAACAGTGAGAGGCCCGCATAACGCAAGGAAAAAAAAAAAAAAAAGAATGTGGCATTTAAAGCTGAAAAAATGAAGGTAGGAGGCAAAATATATATAATACAGATATGAAATAAATATAATATAAATCATTATTTTTCTTAACTATATATGAAACAAAAATTGACAGTAAGATAAATGATATCATATCAATAAATGTGAATGATCTTAATACATCTATTTTCAAAAAAAGATTTCCAGGTTGGATCACAAAATCACAAAATAAAACTCAACTTTAATCTGTTTACAAGAGACATATCTAAAACAAAGTGATTCACAGTAGCTAAAAATAAAGGGATGGAAAAGAGTATAACAGCCAATTGGAAAAAATAGAAAGCAGTGGTTGAGACACTGATAACAAACTATGCACAAACTAGACCAGAAAGTATTAAATGAAATTTTTTTAATGACAACTTTGTAAAGATCAAAATTTACAATTAGGATATATTATAAATTTCTATGCAACAAACAACACATTGACCAACTTCAGAAAGCAGAACTACATATGATGCTAGTAGAAATACAAAGGAACACATTATTTTAAAAAAACAATTTTAACCCCCATTCCCTATCATATAAGTGGAGAAAAAAATAAGAAAATTAAAAAGCTAACCAGCACAATCAAGACAGTAGATAGATAGAGACATACCCAATTTACACCTCAAAATATAAATACTTATATTACTCTAAAGCATACATGGAACATTCGTGAAAATTGAACATATATTAGACCATTACAGGAGTCTCAATAAGTTCTATAAGGAGGAAATGTTGCAAATTTGATCACAATGCCATAAATTTAAAAACCATAAAAATAATTAAAAATTCCATTTGAACTTGAATTTTAGAACTCTATTAATTTTTGAGTGAAAGGAGAATTTTATAAAATGATATTTTAGATACTACACATCAGAATTTATGGAATTAAATGAAATTGCTAATCAGATAAAATATGTAAGATAAATTTCTAATTCAAATAGCTAGAAAAGCACAAAAAGTAAAGAAATAAAGTAAAAGGAACAAAATAATAAAAGCAGATGTTAAAATTAACAAAATAATTGTAGAAATGTTTGTATTTGTAATAAAAATTGCAAAATAGAGAAATCACTAGCTAATCTCTTCATAGAAGCAAGGAAGCATGTATACACAAAAGAATAAACTACAGAGGAGAAAAAAACCATTGAAATAAACTAAAAAATCTTAAGTTGCTACTTTGTACAACTCTATGCAAATAAACTTGAAAATCTAGATGAAGTGGGTAATTCCCCAGGAAAACACAATTTACCAAATTGATATTTACCAGATGGATAGAGATATATATACTTGAACCAATATCTAACATAATTGAATCAATAGGAAACACTAAAGATATTTCCTCTATCTACGTTCAGGAGCAAGACAAAAAATTTCACTATCTCCAATTGTAACCTTGTTTTTGAGGTATTAATTAAATCAGATAAGAAACTATAATGTTTTCACTTGTCTTCAGGGTTTTTTTTTTAAAATTTCTTCTTTGATTTCTTCAGTGATCCATTGGTTGTTTAATAGTATATTGTTTAGCCTCCACGTGTTTGTGAGTTTTTGCAGGTTTTTTTCTTGCAGTTGATCTCTAGGCTTACACCATTGTGGTCAGAAAAGATATTTGCTATGATTTCAATCCTCTTAAATTTACTGAGACTTATTTTGTGGCCTTTTTTGTGATCTATCCTGAAGAATGTGAAAAAAATGTGTATTCTGCTGCTTTTAGATGGAATGTTCCACATATTTCTGTTAATTTCATCTGGTCTAATGTGTAATTTAAGGCCAGTGTTTCCTTATTGATTTTCTGGCTGGCTGATCTGTCTGTCCATTGATGTAAGTGGGGTGTTAAAGTCTGCTACTATTATTGTGTTACTGTCAGTTTCTCCCTTTATCTCTGTTAATGTTTGCTTCACATATTTAGGTGCTCCTGTGTTGGGTGAATACATATTTACAACTGTTATATATTTTTCAACTGATCCCTTGATCATTAATGTAATGTCCTTTGTCTCTTGTTAGTCTTTGTTTTAAAATCTGTTCTGTCTGATATAAGAATTGTGACTCTAGCTTTCTTTTGATTTCCACTTGCATGGAATACCTTTTGCTATCTTCTCACTCAGTCTGCATGTCTTTAGATCTAAAGTGAGTCTCCCTTTTTTAAAACTTTTATTTATTTATTTTTAATTTTTATTTTATATTGGAGTATAGTTGATTTACAATGTTGTGTAAGTTTCAGATGTACAGCAAAGTGATTCAGTTATACATATATCTATTCTTTTTCAGATTCTTTTTCCCATATAGGTTATGAAGTCTCTTGAAGGCAGAATATACATATATAGGTCTTATTTTTATATCCATTAAGCCAGTCTATGTCTTTTGATTGAAGCATTTAGTCCATTTACATTTTTTTTGTGTGTGTGTGGTATGTGGGCCTCTCACTGTTGTGGCCTCTCCCGTTGCAGAGCACAGTCTCCGGACACGCAGGCTCAGCAGCCATGGCTCACGGGCCTAGCCACTGCGCATGTGGGATCTTCCTGGACCGGGGCACGAACCCATGTCCCCTGCATCTGCAGGCGGACTCTCAACCACTGCGCCACCAGGGAAGCCCTAGTCCATTTACATTTAAAGTAATTATTTATAGGTATGTACTTATTGCCATTTTGTTAATTGTTTTCTGGTTATTTTTGTAGTTCTTTTCTGTTCCTGTCTTATTCTTTTGCTCTCTTCCCTTGTGATTTGAAGACTATCTTTAGTATTATGTTTGTATTCCTTTCTAATTTTTGTATGTGTGTCTATTATAAATTTTTGATTTGTGATTACCATGAGGTTTATATATATATGATTATTTTAAGTTGCTGATCTCTTAAGTTCAAACGCATTTTAACAACACTGAATTTTTACACTCACCACATTTACTGTTTTTGACATCATATTTTACATCTCTTTGTGTATCCCTTAACTGCTTATTGTGGATATAGATGATTTTACTACTTTAGTCTTTAACCTTCCTACTGGCTTTATACATGGTTCATTTACTACCTTTACTATGTATTTGCCTTTACCAATGAAAGTTTTCCTTTTGTAATTTTCATATTTCTAGATTTGGCCTTTTCTTTTTTACTTAGAGAAGTCCCTTTAACATTTATTGTAAAGCTGGTTTGGGGGTGCTGAACTCTTTTAACTTTTGCTTGTCTGTAAAACTTTTGATCTCTCCATTAAATCTGAATGAGAGCCTTGCTAGGTAGAGTATTCTTTGTTGTAGGTTTTTCCCTTTCATCACTTTTAATATATTGTGCCATTCCCTTCTGGACAGCAGAGTTTCTGCTGAAAAATCAGCTGATAGTCTTATGGGAGTTCACTTGCACATAACTTGTTGCTTTCCCCTCACTGCTTTTAATATTCTCTCTTTACCTTTAATTTTTGCCACTTTAATTACATTGTTCCGGGGTATGGTACTTGTTGGATTGATAGTTTGGGATTCTCTGTGCTTCCTGGACCTGGATGTCTGTTTCCTGTCCTAAGTTAGGGAAGTTTTCAGCTGTTATATCTTCAAATGTGTTCCCTGCCACATTCTCTCTCTTCTCCTTCTGGGACCCCTATAATGTGAATGTTAGTACACCTGACATTGTCCTTCTGTCTTTTTTTTTTTTTTACATTTTTCTGTTCACCTTCAGTGATTTCCATGATTTTGTCTTTCAGTTTGCTGATTTGTTCCTCTGTATCATCTAATCTACTGTTGATTCCTTCTAGTGTACTTTTTTTTAATTTCAGTTACTGTATTCTTCATCTCTGTTTGGTTGTATTTATATTTTCTTTTTTTGTTAAAAACATTTAACTTCTCACTCTGTTCAACCAATCTTCTCTCAAGTTTTTAGAACTCTGATCATTTAGAACTCTTTAGATCTCTATGATTATTACCTTGAACTCTTTATTGGGTAGATTACTTATCTCTACTTCATTTAGTCCTTCTTCTGGGGTTTTATCTTATCTTCCTTTGTTTGGAACATATTCCTCTCTTGCTTCACTTTGCTTAATTTGCTATTTTCATTTCCACATATTTGGTAGGTTGATTACATTTGCCAACTTGGAGAAAGGGACTTTAGGAAACATGCTGTGCATCCCAGCAGCACACTCATCTCTGGTCATCAGAGCTATATGCTTTAGCAGTGCCCTCTGTGTGGCTGTGTGCATCTTTCTGTTGTGGTGGGTTGACTACAGTGGGTACCTGATAGGCATGACTGGACACAGTCCAATGTGTTGCCAAGCTCTGCCTTGTGTGGAAGCTGCCAGATAGATGCTGGTGGATGGGGCCAGCTCACAAGTTAGCTGGCTACTAAGCACTGAAGGGTTCTGGGGCTAGTGCTGACCCACTGGTGGGTGGAGCTGGGTTCTGGGGCATGTAGTTGTGGGGCCAGGGGTCCTGGATCTAGTGGGCGGGGCCAGTTCCTGACACAGCTGCCTGTGGTGAGGTCTGCGGTGTCCCAAAGCTGGTTTTGTTCTGGTGATGGGTGGGATCAGATCTGGGATGGCTGGCTGAGGGGCCCAAGGTGTCCCAGAGCTGGTGTTGGCCTGCTAGTAGGCAGATCTGGGGACAAATGAGTTCCAGGGTTGGTGTCAGTCTTCTGGTGAGTGGGCTAGGTCCTGACATGGCAAGGTGCAGTTCCTGGAGCTAGTATCTAATTTTGGTGGGTGGGGTTAGGGCTCAGGTGATCTCAGGGCTGGTGCCTGCCCACTGCTAGGTGAGGCCAGGTTCTGGGGCTAGTGCTGGTAAGTGGAACTGGGTTCTCGGGTTTCTAACTCCTGGGCCCAGGGTTCCTGGAGCTAATATCACCCCATTGGTGGGCAGGGCCTAGGCCCAGTGGGTTCCAGGGCTAGCACCAGCTTGTTGCCAGTCAAAGCTGGGTCCCAGGGTCTCTGGCTGCAGAGTCCTAGGGATTCTGGAGTTGGTGTGTTGGCTTGGTGTTGGGTAGGGCTGGGGCCATGAGTACTGGGACTGATTCCTGCCCCACTGATTGGTGAGGCTGGTCCCAAGGCTAGTGCCAGCCCACTGATGCATGGAGCTTGTTCCTGAGGTATCTGTCTACAGTGCTCTTTGGGTCCTGGGCCTAGTGCCAGCATACTGGTTTGTAGGGCCAAGTTTTGAACCCTCTGGTGTGCAGGACCAGGCCTGAGGGTGGCTGTGGGCTCAGGGAGGTCCAGGGAGGTCTTAAGGCAGCTAACCTGCTAGTGGATGGGGCTCTGTCCCTGCCTAATTAGTTGCTTGGCCTGAGGTGTCCCAGTACTGGTGTTGACAGACTGGTGGGCAGGGCCAGGTCCTTGCACTCATATACTAGAGGGAGGATCGAAATGCATGCCAGCACCAGTGCCCCTCTGAGTAGAATTAGCTGCCAAAAATGGCTGCTAACAGTGTCTGTGTCCCCAGGGTGAGCTCCAGCTGCCCCCTGCCTCTCTGAGAGGCTCTCCAAGATGAGTAGATGGGTCTGACCCAGGCCCCTTTCAAATTATTCGTTCTTTCCTGGGTCCCAGAATGTGTGAGATAATCCAGATACATTACAAGATAAATTCAACTACATAAAATATTTTAAAATAAACTTTACACGGGAAAAAAAAACCGTTAATAAAATTAAAAGAAAATGACAAAATGTAGGAAAATTTTTGCAACATTTATATAGATAAAGGATATTCCAAAAAGATACTAAAAAATGAGCTACAGATAATATATACTTCACAGAAAAAAAAATAGCATATACATAGTATTTAATTACTTTATATAAATACATAGTGCATATTATTATATATTATATATAATTAAATAATATATTAATATAAACATAATTTGTATTTATTAAATCTAATTTTTAAAATATATTGATATATATTAATAAATATATGCTTTAAATTTGTATACTTTAATAAATATACATACTATATATATAGTATTTAGATATATATTATATATTTATTTAAGTATTCAATATACTATGTATTATTTATATCTACAATATTGAATGTATAGCCATATAAATTCTTTATATAATCAAAAATTAAATTTAATCAAAAATACAAAAACACTAACATTTAATACAACTAAAAACAAATTAATTTAACTGTATATCAGATTTATAACATGTATGTGTGCATGCACACATACACAAATAATTTAAGTAACTTTTGAACACAGTATTATGACTATAAACCTCTAGTAGAATACATTTTAAAGACAAAAAGAAAATAATTTTAAAAAAACCTTTAAGTTTGCTTAGCAAGGTTGCTGTTGGTACTGGTATTAGTGTAATAATTCTGAAAATATTTTGTGGGTACTGTAGGATACACTAAATGAGTAAATGCAATATATCAATGTTCTTGGGAGTCAGGATTCTCACTGTGGGAAAAGTAAGATTCAAACATGGACTAGGGGAAGTGTGAAGAACCCTGCAATGTGGCTATCAGACTAAGATATATACATATACATATACATATATGTACACACATACATTTTTTTTTCTAGTGTATCCTCAAAGTACATAGAAAAAATATGCACACCACAATCCCCAATCTTGGTTTCTAAATACAATTCCCTACTAAAAGGAACCAGGGATCCTTGGAGAGATGGTTGTTTCCAGGTTTGGGAAATGGAGAGTTTAAAGCAAGCTTGCAGTATCTTGCTGAGCTAGAAAGCAAGGATGTAAAACAAAAGAGGTGGGAAGGAGGAGAAAGTTCTTCCTTAAAGGAGGTCTATTAATAAATGTAAAATGAATTATAGAAAATCATCATTTTGCAAGCACTAATGTAATAAGTGATTCAAGCAAAGATCATCATGAATACTAAAAATATTGAATGAAATTTTGTTGAGTACAGGATATTCATACAATCTTAAAGTATCATCCACAGTTATCTATTAATTGCAAGAGAAAAGAATACCTTTACAATGGAAGAATCTCAGAGATGTCACCTTAACCAAATAATTAAAGTTAGTTATCACCAATAATGAAACAAGTCAACATTATGTGCCTCCCGATGTAATACACTGAGGACACAAGATCACCTGTGTAGTATTCTTGACAAAATGTTTAACTTGACTCCAATAATATAGCAGTAGTACAATATCTTGTATAACATATTATACAAAACAACTAGTCTGAACTTTTCACAAGCCTCAGAGCAATGAAAAATAAGAAAGGGACTGTTTTAGATTAAAAGAATTTAAGACAAGACAACTAAGTGTATTGAATGATCCTTGACTAAATCATGAGTTGAAAAATAAAGCAAGGGATATTAATTGGATAATTGGGAAATTTTTAATATGGGCCAATATCAGGTAATATTCTCACATCAATTTTATATTATTTTGAATGTAAGAATAGCCTTAAGATAATGAAGAAAAATGTCCTTGTTTTGAGGAGATATATGTTGAAGTATTTAGGGGTGAATTATCATGATATCTGCAACTAATTTTCAAATGGTTCAGCAAATGTATATCCATATATCTGAGAAAGAGACAGAGAGAGAAATGGCAAATATGGTAAACTGGTTAACAATTAGTGAATCTAGATAAAGAGCACATGAGTGCTCATTATAGTAGTTTTTTAGTTTATCCATGGGCTTCAAATTTTTCAAAATAAAAACTTGGGAAATTTTTTTTAAAAGCAGTATCAATAAACTAACAAAGCATTAATGGAATAATTCAGAAATTATCTTAAGCTGTACAAAACTAAGACTATTGACTATCGAAGGCATCATAATATATTTAAGTCTCTTAGCACCTAGACAAGAAAATGAAAAAGGAAGCATGTGCCATTTGTTCAGCACATTGCTCCTCCTATTTTAAAGAAATATTCCTATCATAAGTAGGAATACAATTTTCTCAGTTTTCCTTATCGACCAAATATGTGTAATAATTCACAAGAACATTCACTCTTCTGTTAATTCCAGAAGTGTATTGTATATTTTGGAGTAAAGAGAAGTTGGGCTGGGGTCATAAATTTAATGATAGAAAAATCCTAATTAACTTCCACATTGGCATCAGGGATCCCTGGCTTCAAGTCCCACTCCTATTACTCACTAGACATGGAGTCACCATCTAACTTACACAGACTTCCCATTTCTTACCTGTAAAATGTAAATATGAACATCTAGTTCATTCCTGGCTCTGAAGAAGTATAAGTTAAATAATAGATACCATATAATAGCATAATGTCTGGCCAAACAGGGGTTCCATAAATGGTAGTTGAACCTGAATCTGGTATTGTCTAATACAGTCAATGGTGTAACATGTTTTTGACACTTGAACTTGTTTCTTTCTATATTAATATAGGCATCAGTGCTATTTGCAAGAGAGGATACATTGAATTTCATGAGTGTGTACTCCCTAGTAGAGATACATCTTCAATTAAAATTTGTATAAAATGACAGCTCTCAAAATGGCACAAGGCCATATGTAAGCTAATAAGAAATTCTCATCTATAATTGATCCACAAACAGGTTTTTAATTAATGCATTTTTCCAATAGCTATTCAGCTGTGACACTGGTACTATTGAAATTAAAACATTATAAAATATTGTTATCATTCCAAATATATAAATATACCTGAAAGTAATTTTACCTCTTATAAATTTACCTCTTGTGGTTCCCCTTTTTTACATAAATATGCCCAAGTTGTCAGAATAGAGTCATTTTATACATGAATGGAACAGGTGGTAATCTATTTTGAGGTAGCATATTTTGAGAAATGTCATGGCAGAAAGATCCCCAGTCCCTTTCCCCTAAATATAACAAAAAGGTGCTAATAGTGGATTATCTTACAGAAAAGAGCAGCAGTTGAAAAGCCTCTTCCACCTTCAAAAATACTGTAATAATTTGCTTCTCTTTTAAATATGTTCCAGTGGGAAAAGGTATAGAAAAAGAACAGTGGGCATGAGGAGGCAAATCCTCTAATTCACTTTTTTTTTAGAGGCTAAAACATACCATATAAATAGTAGACTGTAGAACGAAACAGAGTATCTTGAGTGTCTGAGCTGTAGAGGAGACTCCTTCACCCACCTACTCATATCAAATACACACCAGTCCCTGTTTGTAACCATTGATCTGTGTGGACGTTTGTTTTATAATTGAGAAAGAAGAGAAAATTGTATTTGGAGCCTGAAGCTATCAAGTCAGGGAGACAAGAATAATGAAGAAGATGGCATCTACTCCCTGACTGACCCATCCAGGTATGAATATCTGTGGTTCCAGAGCTAACGGTGAGGAGGTGATAGAACTGTTTTATGAGATTTACTGTGATTCTCAGAGGGCTTAAAAGACAGAAGATGCTGCAATGTCTTCAAGAGAGTCTTCGTGTAACTCTTGACACAAGTGTTGTTCTGAGTTGGGGAAAAAGCCTTTCTCTCTGGTGTTTCCCCCGCACTCGGCACTTCTATGGCATTCTAAGAGCCGGCAGCTTTGTGGGCAACCATACCCAGGGAAGATAGGAGGGCCACTGCCACCCCAGTCAGCAGGTGCAGCTCTGTGAAGCAGCATTGTGGGTGGAGACTGTGAATGGAGAATAACACGGAAGGGAAAGAATATTAGGTCATGTGGTGAAAAAATGGGATTGTGAGCACATGTGAGGCCCCCGTCCCATTAATTTTACCACATGCTGCCACTGGATCAGTCTTTCCCAAAGAATCCTTTTATCTTAAAAAAATAAAAATCTTTAGACATTTCTGTACTACAAGGTAAAGAAAGCATTCTAATCACAACCATAAAAAATGTGGCTTCAACTAATTCCCATTAAGTTACTCTAAGAATCTTTGTTATAATCAGTGTGTTCCCCAAATATGTTTGCTACTCTCTCCTTCCTTCCAGCCCCTTACCTTTAATCAAAGTATATCATTTCATAAACTTGGTATAGCCTCTCGCTCTCTCTCCGGCTCTTCTAAGTACAAACCAGGTCAACTGCCATCAGTCCTATAAACCCATCACAGACTTCCACAAACCACCTGGATCTACTGCTTCTTCAAAAATACAGCACAAATTGTGCCAAATATCATGCACTGCAAACTGAAAAAAATTTTGATTGAGACTTCATTAATTATCTGTTGTTTGGGAACATCTTTTATTCTGTTGTATGATTTTGTATTTAACCTTTTTGTATTTTATTTTAGTCTGCCCTTTCCATTTAGAAAATGTTTCTTGATGTCAGGGTCTGTGTTATTTTTATCTTTGTATCTTCCACAGTGCTTAGGACTGAGAGGTCCTATATAAATATTTTTGGTACATAGGTTGATTCATTTATTCAGTATAGTATTGAGAAAAAAACACGATGGAATATTTGAGGTGACAACTGCACCACATTTTGAGATGTTACCTTATTTCCTCTGTCCAGAAAATCATTTCTAATATTAAATTTCTAGTAATTGAGCTAAAGTCAAATAAGCAGGCCACAGTCTGCTACAATTTGACAGTAAAAAAATTTTCAATCAACAAGCAAAACTATCAGAGATAAAATGTTCATAGTCACCTCTTCTTTCATCAGGTTTGCCAACACTAAATATATGTCTGACTACATATAAGGTGGAATCTAAACGAGGCACCATGATCTTCTTTTTATTCCCTACTGTGAATCACCTTAAAGAAATTTAATAACAAAAAACTGCCAGCAAACTTAAGCTCTAAATAAGCTCTTTATATTTATCTTTAAAATGTACTTTTATGTACTAAAATAGAGACTCTTCGCTCCAAGTTCTTCATTGATTAGTCAACCGCACTGGCAGAAAGACCAAAATGTTTTGTTTGGTCTTTCGCCTCCTTATTCACTAAGGATCAAAATTAAAGTCATCACATTAAAACCATCAGCTGCCTAAAACTACTATTTATAAAACACAGTCAAAGATTATTAAGAACTGATAGTTATTAAACATAAATTTACAGTGTTTTATTTTAATAGTCTCATATGCATCAAAAAGCATTGTTTTCTCTTATATGAAGCCTGACTTCTCTTTTATTGTTTTACTAATATATTAACGTTATAAATCCTTATGTCATAAAAATGTACAATGGGAAGAAATCTCTGTTTATCATTAGCATGAGAAATCAGCCCCATGTTCAATTCAACACATTTCAAGACAAAACGAAACCACCAAACCCCAACCTCCAGTGCAAGAGAAATTAAGCAGAGAGAGTTGCCTCCGATGTTTTTTAAAACAATATATTAAACTGGATAGATGGGGAGGGAAAGCAAAGAGTTGATTCGCATGACCAGGGTGAAAAGAAAAACAAACATGAGAGTTGCGAAAACATATATTCCATAATAAGTTCTTAAGACTCCCAGGTGCAACATCAGCAGCACTCGAGTCTCGATTTTTATTGTAATCTTGTGGCTTTTTATTTGTAACTTATATGAAAAGAATCATATTGATTGGGGCAGATTTAACTCAGTAAAACCTATTCTACTGAGAATGTCTGTGCTAGGTGATTTTATCAAGTTCTCTTTTGGTTTCATTTTCTTCCTCATCCCTATTCCCAGAGGAGGCTGCAGCCCAGCTTGCAGAGCAAATTGCCCTAAATTGAGTTCTTTCTCTGGCATAGACAGGGCTGCCTTTGGCTCCTTGGCTTGAAAACTTTATGCATTCTTTTTTTCCTTCTTCCTTAACAATCCCCTTCCCTTTTTCCAATTAAAATGGAGAAGTTTGCACCGGTACCTGCTCCCAATTAAATGAATACTGCATTACCAGCCGCACTCTCGGATCTGCTTTACCCTCCCTTCATTAGCCTTATTCCTCTGAGGCTGCCTGGCTGTCTGCCAGGGACTTATGGCAAGAATTCAAAATCTTGCACACTTTATCCCCTCCAAATCATTCCTGAATATAAGCAGTCTGCTCCTTAGGCCCAGCATGAGAAATCCAAGAACGTGTTCAAAATGGATAGGGGGTGGGGAGGGAGAGAAGAGAAAAGTGATTTAAAAGGCTAAATAAAAGCCTATGCAAAGAAAGACAGCTAAGAGAGGCTAAGCTTCCCAGTTAACTGACCTTAGTTTCTTTTTTAAAAGCCTGAGTAGGAAGAACAACAAATGACAGTTGTTTCTGTCGTCCATGCTTTGTGTCTGAGTGCCTTCATGCCTACAGGAAGTACATCATCATCTTCACACCTCAGGCATGCTGACTCTCCAACACTCAAATTATGTACCATGACCAAAAAAGCCAACTTCAGAAGTTTAAGCAACTGTTTATATATATATATATATATATATATATATATATATATATATATATATAAAGATCAACATGGAATTTTCCAACAAATGTGAGTGCTGTGGGACCACTGCATCAGCCATTCTCAGCTGACACTTGGAATCAGAAAGTATGCATCAAGCTGTCATGAATGATGACTCAGGTGTCAGATCAGGCCACAGAAACAAACGGGCATTCAGTGTGCCACCAATGCTCTCTGAAACTGTGCAAATTCCACTCACAGAGTCTTTGAACACATTTTAGCAGAATATGTGATCAAATCTCGGCTCTGGTATATATTGTCTGGGTGACCTTGGGCAAGTTATTTAACTTCTCTGAGCCTCATGGTCCTCATTTGTAAAATAGGGATAACTGTATCTAGCACCAAATGCTGTTTGCGGACTAAGTAGAACATGCAAACCACTTAGCACAATTCCTGGCACATGGTACATTGCTAGTGTAAACTCTTATTATTGTTGCTACTAATATTAATATTAAGCAAAAATATACCATATGATCTGACAGAACTTTTGGAGCCTTTCCCAGAACACGGCAAGGGCTAAGGACAATTTGTAGATGATTTTTAATTTAACAAAATCAACAATGTGCAATTGATTCTCAGAAGCCAATCCTCATTTGGCACAGAGCCCAACACAGCTATGACATCCACTAAGGTCATTATTAGATAACCTATCATTTAGTGGTAATTATAAGTCATCAAATTCTTCAAGCACCTTAGAAAATATATAGTCATTGTTGACCTTTTCTAAGGACAATATGTGATTGAACACTTTAAAACAGTCATCACTGAAGTCAATTTGTTTCAGTTCTGAGAATTAACATATAATTTGTTTTATCTCCTAGTGAGAAACTTCCAAGGCATACTATAATGCCACAGTTTACCACTTTAAAAATAATAATAAATAAAAGGAAAACTATAAAAAGCCATAATTACTAAATCTTTTTAAGGACTGTGTTGATGAAAAGACAAAGAAAACATATTTATGAAAGAGGATAAATATTGCAAACAAATTTGTGCTGACCATTTTTATCTCCTACAATAGACACAACACCTTTCTCTCCATGAGCTCCAAAATTATTGCACAATTTATAAGAAATACACTATGTTGTCTGAGAAACCTAAGGCAGCAGACATATTCTCAATACAGGAAGATACTTTATAAATAACATTTTTTGATTAATCAAATCCAAGTCAAAGGTCCTATAGCACTTTACATAATTATTAGGAATGCAAACATTGAAATCAGGGATGTGGAATTATATTCCAGCCTCACCTTTTATTTGCTATGTGACCTCTAAAAACTTACTTAACTTCTCAGACCTTCAATTTCTTAAATATAAAATATGGCAAAATGATGTCATTGTAAGAATTACACTTAAAATGCTTAACTTAAGCTACAAGAAGCTTTTATCATCATCATCATTATCAACACTATGATTATTGTCAAGTTTTTGACTTTTCAAAAATTAGTTCTTAGCAATAGGAAAAGAACAAAATATGAAGCAGAAATTTTGAAACATGTCATTCAGTCTGTCAAATACTGATGGAACTGCACTGAATCCAATATAGGTAATATATTCACTAGTTCAGATCATGCATATTTGAGGACAGCTAAAATGGGGTGGTCTTTTAGAGATGATGGTTTTAAGATATAGATTGAGAAATCTACCCCATCCAGAAAGTTATCTAAGCAGTTATTTAACTGAAAGACGGAATCACACACCTAGCACATAAGATACAAACAAGGTCACACAGCAATGGCAAAGCCAGGACTTAAGCTCAGGTCTGTCAATTCCAGACAAAGGTGTCTCAAGTGATTTTTACACTCAAAATTCAGAGATGTCATATTACCTGGTTACATGAGAAAAAAACTCAATAGGAGAGTATGAAATTTTCCATGGTTGTACTTCCACAGGCACTTCAAAATTACAAAATTAATTTCAAATAAAAATGTATTCTAAAAAAAAATTTATTCTAAACCTCAAGTATCACAAGTATATCCCCTTTAAACCTGTCCTCCTGTTATAAATCCTGTCTTTGTTAATGCTACCATCCACCCATCTCAGAAACTTGGAGCCATAGTGATATTGGGTTGGCCAAAAAGTTCGTTTGGGTTTTTCCATAACATCTTATGGAAAAACCCAAACGAACTTTTTGGCCAACCCAATATTTTTTTCCCCCTCAGTAAGTCACTTGTACTGACAATTATATTTCCATAACATTGACCAAAGCTGCATCTTCCCCTCAATTTCTGCTGATACTGCCTTAATTCAGGACCTCATTGTCTTATGCCTGCACTGCTGTAATGGTCTCCCATCTAGTCTCCTTTATCCCAGCTTTCCTACTCACTCCTCATTCTACATTCCACTCTCCACTCCTCTACATTCTCATCAAAATGATCTTCCTAACAGTCTGATTGTGCTGACTCCCCAACTTGAAAGCTTCCATCTCATGCAGTCTCTTCTCAGCCAGGCCCCTATACATCTGTCTCTCCCCATTCTCATCCTCAGTGTTCATTCTCATCCCTCATGCTCTCTGTGTGTCAGCAATTTTCTTTTTCATCTTTGCTCTT
This sequence comes from Lipotes vexillifer, assembly GCF_000442215.2. NCBI lineage: Eukaryota > Metazoa > Chordata > Mammalia > Artiodactyla > Lipotidae > Lipotes > Lipotes vexillifer. The sequence continues at coordinate 1,973,589 of NW_006794406.1, read as the reverse complement.
TGTTCTTTAGCTTAATGCTATTCTTCCAGTGTGTAATTATATGATTTTTCCCACTCAGTCTAAATATTCCATTAGTGCTTAAAAAGAAACTTCTATGTAAGTACTATATAGATCCATTAGATGAAGCTTGTGTCAGTTACTTAGAGAAGTATGTTAAAATCTTTTTGGATTGTGGGTTTGTCAACCTTCCATGTAATTCTGTCCACTTATGCTTTATATTTTTAAAATAATATTATTAGTTATATATAATTTCTAAATATATAAACATATATATTTTAATATTCCACTTAACTTTATATTAATTTACATATACTTTGTATAAAATGATATAGCAGAGTTCTTTTGGTTAGTATTTATCTGGGATAAATACTTTTATTTTAGTCTTTGCTGTGTCTTTACGTTTTACGTATGAATCTTTAGATAGCATACAACTGGGATTTTTAAAATCGGATTTGGCCATTTTTGTCTTTTAATTGCAGAGTTCACTCTATTTTCATTAATTGGGATTACTGGCCTATTTAAATTTATTTCACTTAATTCATGCACCTGAGACTGACCTATTTGATTTTTTTTTTCTTTTTCTTTGTATGTCTCTTTAATTCCTTCAAGAAGCATTTCCTGAGCAACTACGATATTGCAGGCACTACCTCAGACATTGGTGATCAGGGCTCGAGGGAACAGACAAGATTCCTGTTCTTAAGGATGTTACATTCTAGTGGGAGGGGACAGAAGATGGATAAGTAAACAACTGAATAGTAATATAAATAGTAATTAACATATAAAAAATTGTGTTCTATTCTTATTCTTTTATCAGAAGCTCATTTTTTCTTCCCAGCCTACAAGAGTACCCTTGAGATGGGTCTCTCCTTTTCCCATTTCTCTTCTGATATTACATCTGCCTCACTAATATTTTTATATCATAATTCAAATAATTCTATTCCCTAGCTTAAAAGCTTCAGTGTCTCCCCATTGGCTACTCCACTGAGTAAAATACCTTAGCCTGACATTGAAAGTCCCCTGCAAATTGGCTCATCCTCCATTTTCTAGCTCTTCCTTCCATATATCCTTATGTATCCTCTACTCTACTCTCTAGCCAAATAAACTGCTTACTTCCTATTTCCAAACACATCTAGTTATTGTTTTCTCTGCCTCTTACTCTACTTTCTCATCCCTTTCCATTTGATTCTATCATTTCTGCCATTCTCTAAAGAACATTTTAAAAGCTACTTCCCCAAAAAACACCCTTCATGATTCTGTATATTTGTGGGCTCTGCATATTTTGAATTTCATAGCACTCATTATTTTTTACTTTTTTAAAGGACATCATTCTATATTTTTTCACTTATTATAAGATTTTTATTGAAGTATAGTTGATTTACAGTGTTTCAAGTATACAGCAAAGTGATTCAGATATACATATATACATATATATTCTTTTTCAGATTCTTTTCCATTATATATTATTACAAGATATTGAAAATAGTTCCCTGTGCTATACAGTAGGTCCTTGTTGTCTATTTTATATATAGTAGTGTATATCTGTTAATCCTAAATTCCCAATTCATCCCTCCCCCCCTTTCCCCTTTAGTAACCATAAGTTTATATTCTGTCTGTGAGTCTATTTCTGTTTTGTAAATAAGTTAATTTGTATCATTTTTTAGATTCCACATGTAAGTGATATCAAATGATATTTGTCTTTCTCTGTCTGACTTACTTAGTATGATAATCTCTACGTCCATCCATGTTGTTGCAAATGGGATTATTTCATTCTTATGGCTGACTGAGTAATATTCCATTATATATATATATATATATATATATATATACACTAATGTAAGCTTCTTTATGGCAGGATTTTTTTTTCTTATTCAATTTGATTTCCAAACAGTGTTAAGTAAAATTTCCTGGAGATAACACATGAGCAGTAAATAACCCTTGAATTAAATTAACAACTGTGTCTAAGCCTGGCCACCACCTTATACCATCCATCATTATCCCAAGTGGCAAAAATATTTGGATAAATGTATGTAAATGACCCACAAATAAAAAACTATCTTGCTTCATTCTGGAGAAAATTGTTTTGAAAGTAAAACACCTCAAATGATTAAATAGCCTTTTACAATAGTTAAATTGTAAAAATTAAGTAAGCAATAGAAACATATGAAATATATCTATACTTAGTTCAAGTAATGAGTAAAAGTATATTTTGCTTGTTAGGAATGGGAGAGATAGGAAGCAGAGAAGAGGAAAAAACTGGAGAGTAATTACTTTAGATATGAGATGTTAAGAGTTCCTTGGAGATGCAGGTAAATTATTAATATATTTATTCATCATTTTTCAGTAAACATGTATGGAGTACCTACTATATGCTAAGCACTGTGCTAAACCCAGGGAGTACAAAGATGAATAAGGTTTAATATTTACTATCAAGAAACTGAAGCTTAGTGAGAAAAAGATAAATAAATAGATAGAGGAAAATGTAGCAAGTATTACAACAGAAGGATCTGTGAAGTACAACTGGAGAACTTAGGCAGGAGGCTCTGTAAAGGTTTCAGGTGAATTAGCTCTTCTACTGAGAAAACAGCATGAGAGCTAGGAAGGGCAGGCCTTTATGCGTTTAGTATTTATGCCCTCTTTTACTTGTAGATATTGTAATGATAAATTGATAATATACTATATAGTATTAATGTCACACCATGGGGGTATCACTATCTTTTGCATATGCTGCTTTAAGATATTTCATGAACTTCTGATTACGCATGACAGTGGATGCACATATTTATTAACTCCTCACCCTTGCAAAACCACACTAAACTGACAGCAAGTGAATTTTAAACTTATAAATCCATAGGATAAAAAGAATAAGAGAGGAGAAGATACTATATAAGCAATATCAAAAACATTTCTGAAATGTTGGAAGATAGGTGGATGAATGGTAACTGCTTAGCAAACCAGATAAAGCTGAAACCTCGACCTGAATTGAAAGAAGCCAATAGGAAGCTGCCAATTTTACCTCAAAAGCCCAGAAAGTCTCAGGATATGAAAATACCAGGTATCTCTGAAGGTGAGATGTTAAAACAACGAGGAAAGGATATATTAGTAACACAAGAGAATTAGTTGAAAGTTCACTTTAAAAAAAAATTAGATGGTATATCCTTTCCCTGACCCCAACAGAAGATCTAAAGTTTGCACTCTGTAGAAGTCTGTACAGCAGAAGACATGTTCTATTGAGTAACAGAGGATGAAAGGCAAATCCCTGTACTGAATGGTAAGACCTGCAAGTCATTTTCTGGTTTACTTCCCAGAACATAGACCTCTAGGTTTTTACCCTCCAAGCATGAAATTGGAGAAGTCTTCTTTAGAGAAACTGAAAGGCCCAGAGAAAACATGTACATGTATGAGATTTAGGGTCTCTCAATTAAAAAGCCATGTTGCCACCTTACTGTAATAAACCTCACCAATTAATACATCCCTGTAATAATGGTTTTCCAAGTAATTATGAGGCCCCTTATTCTCAAATATAGGAGATAGCCAAGGATAACCTAACATATGGACAAATCTTCTAGCATGAAAGAGAGAAACCAAAACATAGACTACGGAATCTGGATGGGGTCAGGTTTCTGGACAGAAATAGGAAAACTAAAAGATAATGAAGGAGGACTTGAATGTTTAGAGGGGAAATTATTTCCAATCTAAAATTCAGTACCTAGCCAATGTACTTAAAGAATGTAAGTAGAAATCAAGTATATTTATAGAATAAGAAAATTCTAGTATATTCAAGGCCACAAAAAATTTACCTCCTATGTATTCTCTTCAGGAATCTTCTGGAAAATGAACTTCATTGAAAAGTTGGCAGTAAACCAAGAAAGAGAATCAGAAAAGAAGGAGCCAGGAAAAAATAAAAAGAATGTCCCAGGATAATGGTGAGGGCTCTAGGATGGATATCTGCAAGAAAAAATAATGTCTGAAAGGACTGACAGGGAAACTGATTCACTTAACACAGATGTGCCTATCAAAACAGGGAATGTTTACAGAAAGTAAACTCAATATATCTGATGTATTAAAATGGAAAAGCGTGATGGTTGAGGAATAAACACACAAATTATCAAAGTGAGAAGATTTTGGAGATTGAAAAAAGTGACTTAATGTGTTCAATGACTGATCTGAAAGAAAATTCCATCACTTTAAAATATTTAAAGCATGGTTGCAGGAAACGCTAAGAAAATAAAAATTTTAAATCAATTCCACTGACAAAGTTTTGCTAATTGATTTATTTGAAAGCTCTTGAAATACACTGACATACCTCTTCAATGATAGCTAGAGTATGGAGAAAGGATTGTTGCCTGTTAAAGGTATCATTTGTACCTGATTCTAATTACTGAAATAAATGTCATAAATGTGCCTCTCTCTTAAAAATTGTGGAGCAAAATAGGAGAATGAGCTATCATGTTTAACCTTTCTCCTAAAATTAAAACTGGCTAGAAATTAAAATTCTTGCTGTAACTGCTAGGCCCCGTGAGATGCCCTAGAAGTCTTATAATAAAACTTCAACTTGGGCTAATTTGAATGGCTACCTATTCCCTGCAACAATCTCTAACTGGTATGTGTAATAAAATATAAGCCATATAAATTGAACAAGATTTCATGGAAAACTTCCTCAGCTTAGCTATTTAGTGATTGTTTTTACTTAAGAGTACTTTATTACATTTTCATTCCTACAGGAAGAGTCTACAAGTATAAAACAAAACTCTTCTTCACCTCAATCTAGCCTCCACTCAAATCTTCCCAAAGTCCTTCAGACATACTAGCTCATGAACTCAAACTCATCAAGAAGTCTGGCTGTTGTGGGAAACTGGTCTTCTGCTTTGGGTAAATCAAAGGAGGAGAAAGACAAAAAATTATATAGTAGGCCAGGAATGCACAATAGGCTCAGTGTCCAGCTAACAAGTGAAATAAATTTACTCAGTAAAAACAAGAAGCGACCCCTTATTTTCAAACATAATCTCTTTAAGTTTACATGGAATTAGTCAAATTGTACTATTTACCCAAATTAAATAAATTTGACTAGCTTATTATTCAGCCCCCTCCAGTTTCCAACAAACAAAGCAAATGCTCATCTCAAGGCAATGAAAACTCAACTGGCTCAATTGGCTCAAAATTCACAAACCTACATCTGAAGTCATCATCTGAATCTCTAGAAATAAAAAAACATAAAACCTAATATTCTCTCCAACAGGAATAATCATTTTGTCTCCCCAAACTAACTTACCTCGAAAATAAAAATAATCATTTGAACAATGTTCATATAGCACAGATATATACGACAGTTCCAAAATTAATTTCCTGAGTCATTAAAAGTTTTAAATTGTGGTTGTAACCACTAGCTTAACTAGTGAATCTTTCAAAGTTTTGGGTTTCTTTTGAGAGGATAGTAACCTGCCTCAGGGGCAGAGAAGGGACCCTTAATATGTTATCTTCTTAAAACCTAGATGAAAAGGATGCTAGTCTGCACTGGGAAAATTTCATTTGTGAATAAATATATGTATGGTCTATCATTTGGTAATTTTTAAGCTATTTGATAAATATATTGAAAAATTATCTTTGCTTCTTACTGAGTTAAATCTCTCAGATTTAATTCATTCACGTCCATCAAAGCCTTTCTAGGGCAAAGAATGAACCTGCACACATAAGACAATTCCAATAAAGATATTTTCTAAACTTAACCAAACATTGCTCCTCCCTCCTTAACCTGAAACTACAGGGTAAATTCATTCAAATACAACCATTATAAAATCATTTTAGAAGACCCTTGACAACAGTAAAATTGACCTCATTATTTCAGTGTACTCACACATTTTGTTCACAGGCTCAGGACATAAGGACTCAAAACCACCTCTGATGCTTTCTGACAGATTGGAGATGAACTGGATTCCACAGGGGTGCACACTCCAAGGACATCTAGAAGCCAAATGACAAAAAATTAATATCTCCAGATTCTGTCTGTGAAGAATCAGGAGTAACTCTGAGATTTTTAAACTCTGAGTGTACCATCAAGGGAGACAAGTCCATTTTTTGTTAAACTTTGTTATGTTCCAAGATTTCATCAAAAATAGCATTGTATTCTGAAACCAGTTTTTCTATATCAAAAATTTAACTCTGTTATTGTTTATATTAGTCTCAGTTTTCATTTCAAGAGGGACAGAATTTCAGACAGAATATTGGCTTTTTATGAAAATTTATTCAAACATTTCATGAATTTTATAACTAGAACTTTAATTCATTCACAGAAAAAATATCATAAGACCATATCACATAATAGTTAAGAAGATCAGCTTTGAAGAGTTGGTATCAGTTGAGTTGGAGTCTGGTTTTTAAAGGTAAAATGAGACTAACACTAGTATCTATTTCATGATGGGGATGTTAAGATTAAACTTAGCACAGTACCCGACACATAGTGTTTAGAAATGTGAGATTTATTACTTTATTAGTCTCCATTCACTCAAAATTCACACATACTTAAGAACCATTCTTACCCCCTTTGCAGGTATTCTACTCTTTTTAATTAATGAAAACAGTTACTGTAGGAGATTGCCCCATAGCCAAAAGGGGAAAAGTAGAAAGCTTTCATTGTAAGGCAAAGAACTTTCAACAAGCTCAGAAATTACCTCAAAACTCAAAACCAACATCAAAAGTCAGTAGCAGAGTCCCCAGAAACGAAAACAAAACAGTTGCACAGCAGTATGTAACATCTGGTGAAAGTGGCAAGACCAAGTGTTAGGAGCTGCACTATGTCCTGTCAGTTTCCTCTTCCTCATGCAATGTCACTAGACAGGTATAGTAGACTAGTTCTGTCTTGGCCTGGGTTTCCTTCAAATCAGAATCAAAGAAAATGCCAATGAGTGAGTAATTTATTTGAATGCAATTCCAGGAAGTATGATTAAGGGATAAGGGAAGTGAAAATAGGAGAGAAAATAAATAAAAAGATATATTATCAAGTCAGTGCCATTATTAGCAACTGATTGTTTAATTTAGCAAGACTTTCTGAGAAGCCTTATGAAACTGACTTCAGAACCATGTCTACAAGGGAGGAAAAGAAGAAGCATCCATCCAAAGTTCCCATTCCCCAGAGATTAAGGATCACTCAATGCTGTCACCTCCAATGCAATTCCAAGTTGTTCATACATGAATGTCAAACAAGTTCCCACAGGTGGTCTTATGCCATGTGTGGTAAGGCATTATTAATTTTAATCTACATGAAGTAAATCAAAGCCTGAATGCAAATGATAGCGATAGCCATGGTTGGAATAAGTGTTGAGGATTTAAAATGATGAGCAAAGAGTTCAGCAAACAAAAATCAGCCAATGTTAATACATCACATTAATAGAATCAAGGAAACCAAAGCACATGATCAAGTTAATTGATGCAGGAAAAGGGTTTTATAAAACCCAATACCCTTTAATTATAAATGTATTCAACAAACAAGGAATAGTAGAAAATTTGATGGTAAATAAACAAGATAAAGGACATTTTTGAGAAACACACAGTCAAAATTATACTCAATGATGAAAGATTCAAAGTTTTCCATCTAAGATCAAGAACAAGATTAGGATGTCCACTTTCACCTTTTCTATCCAACATTGTACTAGAAGCTTTAGCCATAGTAATTTGGCAAGGAAAAAAAAAATGGTGTCCAAATTTGAAAGGAAGGAGCAAAATTATTTTTGCTCACAGATGGCATGATCCTACATACAGAAAATCCTAAATAATCTACAAAAAGTCTATTAGAACTAATAAACACATTCAGCAATAGTTCACTGTAAAGATCAACATACAAAAATCAGTTATAATTCTATATACTAGCAATTAACAATGTGAAAATGAAATTAAGAATATTATTTCATTCACAATAGCATCCAAAAATGAAATAATTAGGAATCAAGTTAACCAATGAGGTGTAAGTTTTACACTGAAAATTACAAAACATTGTTGAAAGAAATTAAAGACAAATAAATTGAAAAATATCCCATGTTCATGGATTTGAAGACTTAATATTGTTAAGATAGCAATACCACATAAAGCAATCCACAGATTCAATGAAATCTCTATATAAATCCCAATGACATTTTTTGCAAAAATGAAAAAGCTTGTCCTAAAATTCATATAGAAATAAATTGACCATGAATAGCCAAACCAATCTTGAAAAAGAAAAACAAAGTTGAAGGACTCACACTTCCCAACTTCAAAACTTACTCCAAAGCTATAGTAATCAAAAAAAATGTGGTACCAGCATAAGGATAGACACATAGATCAATGAAATAGAATCTAGAGTCCAGAAATAAACTATGGTTAATTATTTTTTTACAAGGGTTCCAAGACCATTCAATAGGGTTGGGAGAGGACTTTTCAACAAATGTTGTTGGGTAAATTGTATCCAAGTGCAAAAGAATGAATTTGAACCCTTATTTAACACCATATGTAAAACTCAAAATGAATCAAACACCTGAATGTAAGAGCTAAAACACTAAAACTCTTAGAAGAAATATTGGGGTAAATGTTCATGACCTTGTATTTGGTAATAGATTCCTAGATATTACACCAAAAACACAAGCAACAAAATAAAAAATAGATAAGTTGGACTTCATCAAAATTAAAAACTTTTGTGCATAAAAGAACACCAACACAAAAGTGAAAAGGCAACCTACAGAATAGGAGAAAATATCTGCAAATCATAAAGCTGGTAAACACATAAAACACAACACATGCATGTAAATAAATGTTGATAGTAGCACTACTCACAGTAGCCAAAAGGTGGAAACAAACCAAATGTCAATCAGCTGAAGAATGGGTAAACAAAATATGGCATATGCATAAAATGAAACATTATTCAGCCATAAACATTTTAGAATGAAGTACTGATAATGTGACAATGTAGATAAACCTTAAAATTATGCAAAGTGAAAGAAGCCAGATACAGAAGGTCACATTTTGTATGATTCTATTTATAAGAAATATCCAGAATAGGTAAATCCATTGACAGAAAGTGGATTAGTGTTTCCTGGGCAATAGGGGAATGGGTCCCAGCTGTTTAATGGGAACAGTGTTTCCCTTTGAGGTAATGAAAAAGTTTGGGAATAAGATAGAGGTGATAGTTACACAATATTGTGGATTGCCACTGAACTATACAGTTTTAAATGGTTATTTTTATGTTATGTGAATTTCACCTCAACTTTTTTAAATGACTCACAAAAACATCTAGAATAGTTCTCAGTCCTCAGACTGCTATAGGTCTAGCTAACTGAAGTCATGTCACAGTCAAAGCAAATAAGTATGTTTCCTGAGTACAAGAGAGATTAATTGAGGGGATATAGAGAGAAGTAAATATGTTAGGAGTTCTAAGTAAATTACCTGAAGCTGCTCCTACCAGCCTAAGGTTTTGCCAAAGGTCAAAGTTTAAAACTTTTTAACTGAGTCACCTTGGGTCAACAGAATTCCTCTGCACTTGTCAGTCTCTCTGTCTGAACCTAAATTATCCATAATATTCATCACTTATTCATGTGCTATTTTAGGATACTGTCTACATTTTCTGGCAGATAAGAAATAATATCTCTAAACAAGCTTATTTAAGCCAATGAACAGGGAGAAAAATCAAAATGGGAAGAGAATAGAGGATAACTTTTGGATCTGAAATTATAACTGGAGTTGACTGCACAAAGAGCTGTATAGTTTTCTCAATAAATAAATCAACTTCTGAAAACAGAAATAATATATAAACGTGCATGGGGGATGGCGGATTGTGTAAGTAATATTTAAGAATACAAGCATACTATCACATCTTTCCTCTACACTAACATATCTCATTTATACTCTACTTAATTTATTTACTTTAACAGATAATATTGAGTCCTGCCCAATTTTAGAAGCAGTAATTTTCAACATTTCTCACCACATCTTCATATGGATCCAAAGTCAGGTAGCTCCAAGATAAGTTAATCAATTTTTAAGCTAATGAAAAGTTCTTAAAAATTGTAACAATGAAAACAGACATACATAGACACATACACGAACAACTGCTTAGTGAACGTGTGGAATCTCTCTTTTCACTGCTGCTCTCTTCTTTTTTTTTTTAATACACAATGTATTTATTTATTTATTTATTTATGGCTGTGTTGGGTCTTCATTTCTGTGCATGGGCTTTCTCTAGTTGTGGCAAGTGGGGGTCACTCTTCATCGCGGTGCGCAGGCCTCTCACTATCGTGGCCTCTGTTGTTGCGGAGCACAGGCTCCAGACGCGCAGGCTCAGTAATTGTGGCTCACGGGCCCAGTTGCTCCATGGCATGTGGGATCTTCCCAGACCAGGGCTCGAACCTGTGTCGTCTGCATTGGCAGGCAGATTCTCAACCACTGCGCCACCAGGGAAGCCCTGCTGCTCTCTTCTTTAACCTGCTGCTTGACAAAAATTCCTAGTAAGATTCAAAGGGGAAGTGTGAGTAACATTGCAGATAACCAGGAGTTCTAGAGAAATAACCCATTTCTGGCTAGAGAAGGGAATTGTTAAATCCACAAGTCTCCTAGGATATCTTCATAGACCTCCTGAGTAGAACCCACTCTCTCCCCTTTGACCAAGTCAGAATAAACTTCTAAAGAGATATTCTGGAAGTGTCTTTGATCTTTGTGAGCTTGAAGGCCCCTCCCCCTTTGCACTCACTGTATGGTTAATGATCCTCTTCCCCTTTCTTTTGGGAAAAAAATGAAATAAAATTTGCGACTGTCATCCACTGTTCTTAAATGACATAGTAATGTTGGTGTGTCCTTATAACCATGACAGCAAAAGTAGAGAGCATGCAATGTTTGCTAAATTCCTACAGGAAGTCTCTATTTATCCAGGAATCACACTTGTTTGCTGTTTTAATATTTGTCTTAGAGAATAGAGAAACTATGTAAGGTTGAATGGTAGTCCCCAAAAAGTTATGGCCATGTCCAAATTGCTAGAACTTGTGAATGTTGCTTTATTTGGAAGAAGGATCTTAGTAAATGTGATTAAATTAGGATCTTGAGATGAGATTATCCTGGATTACCAGGGTGGGCCCTGAATCCAGTGACAGGATCCAATCAGTATCCTTATTATACTGAAGAAGAAAAGACATATGAAAGAGAAGGCATTTTTTTTTTTTAATACACAATGTATTTATTTATTTATTTATTTATGGCTGTGTTGGGTCTTCATTTCTGTGCATGGGCTTTCTCTAGTTGTGGCAAGTGGGGGTCACTCTTCATCGCGGTGCGCAGGCCTCTCACTATCGCGGCCTCTGTTGTTGCGGAGCACAGGCTCCAGACGCGCAGGCTCAGTAATTGTGGCTCACGGGCCCAGTTGCTCCATGGCATGTGGGATCTTCCCAGACCAGGGCTCGAACCTGTGTCGTCTGCATTGGCAGGCAGATTCTCAACCACTGCGCCACCAGGGAAGCCCTGCTGCTCTCTTCTTTAACCTGCTGCTTGACAAAAATTCCTAGTAAGATTCAAAGGGGAAGTGTGAGTAACATTGCAGATAACCAGGAGTTCTAGAGAAATAACCCATTTCTGGCTAGAGAAGGGAATTGTTAAATCCACAAGTCTCCTAGGATATCTTCATAGACCTCCTGAGTAGAACCCACTCTCTCCCCTTTGACCAAGTCAGAATAAACTTCTAAAGAGATATTCTGGAAGTGTCTTTGATCTTTGTGAGCTTGAAGGCCCCTCCCCCTTTGCACTCACTGTATGGTTAATGATCCTCTTCCCCTTTCTTTTGGGAAAAAAATGAAATAAAATTTGCGACTGTCATCCACTGTTCTTAAATGACATAGTAATGTTGGTGTGTCCTTATAACCATGACAGCAAAAGTAGAGAGCATGCAATGTTTGCTAAATTCCTACAGGAAGTCTCTATTTATCCAGGAATCACACTTGTTTGCTGTTTTAATATTTGTCTTAGAGAATAGAGAAACTATGTAAGGTTGAATGGTAGTCCCCAAAAAGTTATGGCCATGTCCAAATTGCTAGAACTTGTGAATGTTGCTTTATTTGGAAGAAGGATCTTAGTAAATGTGATTAAATTAGGATCTTGAGATGAGATTATCCTGGATTACCAGGGTGGGCCCTGAATCCAGTGACAGGATCCAATCAGTATCCTTATTATACTGAAGAAGAAAAGACATATGAAAGAGAAGGCAATGTGGTGATGGAGACAGAGATTGGAGGTATGTGGTCATAAGCCAAAGATGTCAAGGAATGCCTGGAGCCACCAGAAGCCAGAAGAGTCAAGGAAGAATCCTTCCCCAGAGCTTTTGGAGGGAGCACAGCTGTGCCAGCTGATGCCTTGATTTTGGACTTCTGTCTTCCAGAACTGTGAGATAATAAATTTCCATTGTTTTGTGTCACCAAGTTTTTGGTAATTTGTTACAGCAGCCTAGGAAAATGATACAGGAAACATCCCTTTGTGCCTTAATGAGATGAAAAGTCTGTTGCCCTCATTTCTTCTTCAAGAGGAAATACCCTCCCTTGGAAGCATCTGTCTAGTAGTGACCATAGGACTTGGCTGTAGGTTGACGTAAAACTCCTCTGTGCCTATGCCTGCAACCAACCTTAGCAAGACTAAATGTTATGCAGATCACATTTGAACTCTGAATAACAATGCCTTGGCTGAGAAGGAAAGGATAATAAAAAATATATTTGACTTCTCTCTGCTTTTTATAATGCTGAAACTTCATCTCACTGTATATTTAAAAATAAAAGTGGGGATAGGTCAAATATGAGGGTCAACTCTCTTTCCCAAGAATGTAAAACAAGAACTAACTTCCTCAACTCCCAGAAGCCACAATTCTACAGACAACAGCAGTCAGTTTTTAGCAATCTTCCCACAAGTCATCAAGTATCACCGTGCTTGGACCCCAGTGGAAGACTCCTTGGAGCTCCTTTTTGGTGGCTGTTTTTATCTACCCAAGTAGCTTATTATAAGAGAAAAATCTATTTATGCCTCTCTCTCAACTCTTGTAGGAAGAGGAGGACACTGTGAGTGTGTGCGTGTGTGCATGTGTGTATGTGTGTGTGTGTGTGTAAGTCATATAGTAAGTGATAACTTGCCAAATATCACAGAGTACACAGAGGACTAGACCAGTATTTTGAACTCACGCTATATGACCATAAATCCTGTATTCTTTCCACTATACTGCAGTCTACAAATGTGGCCACTGGTTAAAAATAAGAGGCAAAAAGAGGTGTATTCATTTTAAAATTAAAATCTAAGAAGAGCTAATAGCTTTTTAAAATTTGGGTCCATGCAACCTGGAAGAAATGGAAAAATTCTTAGAAGAGTACAATCTTCCAAGACTGAATGAGGAAGAAATAGAAAATATGAACAGACCAATCACAAGCACTGAAATTGAAACTGTGATTAAAAATCTTCCAACAAACAAAAGTCCCCCCCCAAGACCAGATGGCTTCACAGATGAATTCTATCAAACATTTAGAGAAGAGTTAACACCTACCCTTCTCAAACTCTTCCAAATTATAGCAGAGAGAGGAACACTCCCAAACTCATTCTACAAGTCCACCATCACCCTGATACCAAAACCAGACAAAGATGTCACAAAAAAAGAAAAGTACAGGCCAATATCACTGATGAACATAGATGCAAAAATCCTTAACAAAATACTAGCAAACAGAATACAACAGCACATTAAAAGGATCCTACACCATGATTGAGTGGGATTTATCCCAGGAATGCAAGGATTCTTCAATATACACAAATCAATCAATGTGATGTACCATATTAACAAACTGAAGAATAAAAACTGTATTATCATCTCAATAGATGCAGAAAAGCTTTCAACAAAATTCAACACCCATTTATAATAAAAACTCTCCAGAAAGTGGGCATAGAGGGAACCTACCTGAACATAATAAAGGCCATATATGACAAACCCATAGCTAACATCTTTCTCAATGGTGAAAAATTGAAACCATTTCCTCTAAGATCAGGAACAAGACAAGGGTGTCCACTCTCACCACTATTATTCAACATAGTTTTGGAAGTTGTAGCCATGGCAAGCAGAGAAGAAAAAGAAATAAAAGGAATCCAAATCAGAAAAGAAGAAGTAAAACTGTCACTGTTTGCAGATGACATGATGCTATACATAGAGAATCCTAAAGATGCTACCAGAAAACTACTAGAGCTAATCAATGAATTTGGTAAAATAGCAGGATACAAAATCAATGAACAGAAATCTCTTGCATTCCTATACACTAACAATGAAAAATCTGAAAGAGAAATTATGGAAACACTCCCATGTACCACTGTAACAAAAAGAATAAAATACCAAGGAATAAACCTACCTAAGAAGAAAAAAGAACTGTATGCAGAAAACTATAAGACACGGATGAAAGAAATCAAAGACGATACAAGTAGATGAAGAGATATACCATGTTCTTGTACTGGAAGAATCAACATTGTGAAAATAACTATACTACCCAAAGCAATCTACAGATTCAATGCAATCCCTATCAAACTACCAATGGCACTTTTCACAGAACTAGAACAAAAAGTTTCACAATTTGTATGGAAACACAAAAGACCCCGAATAGCCAAAGCAATCTTGAGAAAGAAAAACGGAGCTGGAGGAATCATGCTCCTGGACTTCAGGCAATACTAGAAAGCTACAGTAATCAAGACAGTATGGTACTGGCACAAAAAACAGAAATATAGATAAATGGAACAGGAGAGAAAGCAGAGAGATAAACCCACACACATATGGTCACCTTATCTTTGATAAAGGAGGCAAGAATATACAATGGAGAAAAGACAGCCTCTTCAACAAATGGTGCTGCAAAAACTGGACAGCTTCATGTAAAAAAATGAAATTAAAACACTCCCTAACACCATACACAAAAAGAAACTCAAAATGGATTAAAGACTTAAATCTAAGTCCAGACACTATAAAACTCTTAGCGGAAAACATAGGCAGAACACTCTATGACATAAATCATAGCAAGATCTTTTTTGACCCACTTCCTAGAGTAATGGAAATAAAAACAAAAATAAACAAATGGGACCTAATGAAACCTAAAAGCTTTTGCACAGCAAAGGAAACCATAAACAAGACAAAAACACAACCTTCAGATGGAAAAAATAATTGCAAATGAAGCAACTGACAAAGGATTAATCTCCAAAATATACAAGCAGCTCATGCAGCTCCATATCAAAAAAATGAACAACCCAACCCAAAAATGGGCAGAAGACCTACATAGACATTTCTCCAAAGAAGATATACAGAGTGCCAACAAACACATGAAAGGATGCTCAACGTTATTAAACATTAGAGAAATGCAAATCAATACCACAATGAGGCATCACTTCACACCGCTCAGAATGGTCATCATCAAAAAATCTACAAACAATAAATGCTGGAGAGGGTATGGAGAAAAGCGAACCCTCTTGTACTGTTGGTGGGAATGTAAATTCATACAGCCACTATGGAGTATGCTATGGAGGTTCCTTAAAAAACTAAAAATAGAACTACCATGTGACCCAGCAATCCCACTACTAGGCATATACCCTGAGAAAACCATAATTCAAAAAGAGACATGTACCACAATGTTCATTGTAGCACTATTTACAATAGATAGGACATGGAAGGAACCTAAGTGTCCATTGACAGATGAATGGATAAAGAAGATGTGGCACATATATACAATGGAATATTACTCAGCCATGAAAAGAAACGAAACTGAGTTATTTGTTTTGAGGTGGGTGGACCTAGAGTCTGTCATACAGAGTGAAGTAAGTCAGAAAGAGAAAAGCCGTATGCTAACACATATATATGGAACCTAGAAAAAAAAAAATGGTTCTCATGAACCTAGGGGCAACACAGGAATAAAGACATAGACGTAGAGAATGGACTTGAGGACATGGGGTTGGGGGAAGGGGAAGCTGAGACGAAGCGAGAGAGTAGCACTGACATATATAAGCTACCAAATGTAAAATAGCTAGCTAGTGGGAAGCAGCTGCATAGCACAGGGAGATCAGCTTGGTGCTTTGTGTCCACCTAGAGGTGTGGGATAGGGAGGGTGGGAGGGAGGCTCAAGAGGGAGGAGATATGGGGATATATGTATACATATAGCCGATTCACTTTGTTATACAGCAGAAACTAACACAACATTGTAAAGTAATTATGCTCCAATAATGATGCAAAAAAAATTGGGGGTCCATGAAATAAATCAATCATGTGTCATTTCCTAATGAACTTCCTTAATCTGCTAAACAAGACATATGTAATATGAGCCCGTTTTCCAAAGACATATGTAATATGAGCCCGTTTTCCACTGTGTTCAAAACACAATTTATTCATTTTAAACAGGAGTCATGTTTTGTTCCCTGCTCCTTTCCCTGCTATGGGATGATCATATATATGTACTGTATAGATACTCCTCTCAACATAGCTACAAAAGGCAATTAAACTGGGTTTAATAATTTTACTGTTTTGTTTGCAGCCTCAAATGGAACCAGGCTATGTGTGTACCCCTTTTTATGGGATCTTACTGATATCAGAAAGGAATAATTATTCATTGATTAAGGCACAGTAAATCTACACACTAAGGATAATTTATTGAGCTATAAAACCACTGTGCAATCACTTTTCTGCTATTGTTCATTTACACACAAGAAGAAAATTATAGATACCACTTAGAAAAAAAGAATACTGACCCTAAGGAATATTCTGTGTTTAATTTAGATTAAAAGCTACTGAAAATCCACCAGTAGAACACCAATGTTACACACACACACACACACACACACACACACACACACACACACACACTTTTACTATCAGTAATGTCCTCATTTTATTCAGTGATGATTCAGTGAAAGAAAAGTAATATTAAACAGCCTGAAAATATAGTGCATCAGAAATTAAGTTTATGCCTTGCACCTGAGGTAAAGACAACTATAAAAGAAATGCATTGTATATTTGACTCTGCAGCAAGTAAGTACAAGGCTAAAACAGGTAATATTTATTTAAAGTTTCTTGCTGGAGGTATAGTACCTGCAAATGAAGAATTATCATTACTGAGTAAACATCCATTTACATTATATGGTTACACTGTACACTTGAGCTCTATGAAAAAATAATAAATAAGAAAAAACTATGCTATTTTAATAGACCTCAGAGCTAAAATGGAAAATAAACTCACAGAATTGAAATAGATGCATGTTAGCTACTTTTAAAGACATATTTGACATCTCACATAAATTCATTCCTTTAGACTTCAACACACATTAACTGCACCCACATCCAGGCACTGGAGAAACAGAAGTGAATGGGAGAGATAAAATGCCTTCCTGGATGTCTAATAGGACTTAATGCATAAGTCTTTAAGAGTATGTATGTATACCAAAAAAGCAAAGATGAAGAAGCATAGAATGATGAAGGAAGTGCTGAGAATTTCTTGGTGACCCACTAGGCTCCAGTATACAGTGATACCTACAAAGCTAACAATATCAACAATTCCAATATTTTCACATAGCTACACTGAGTTATAGAATACATCATACCTTCCATCTCTACTAGTAATCCTGGATCTTGGATCTCATATACCCACTATACTACTGCCATCCAAATTTGCTTTAGTTCTAACCAGAGTAGAAAAAGAGAAAATAGTGACTATCTTTGGCTGATCAGCTGCTTCCAAAATCCTTGATAACATCCTTGGACACAGAAAACCATGCCTCTGAATCCCACTTAAGCTCTAGATTATTCTTATTGCTCAGGTATTCTGTGAATAACACAAAGGAAGTCTTCATTTCTCAGCCCTCCTTGCAGTTAGAAGGGGTCATGTAACTGGGTCAAGGCCAATGGAATGTGGATGGAAATGTTGTATACCACTTCAAACCCTGGCCCCTAAAGCTGGCTGCACAAGATACTACCCTCTTTTTTTCTATTCATTGCCTGTGAGACAGCAAGGTGAGCTTGTACCTACATGCTGAAGATAGCAGCATTACAGCAGAAGAAGCTTCCGGATCCCTGAATGACTATATGGCGTAAAAATTTCTGTACTTTTTCATCACGGACCAGGAACAAAGAGTGTCCTCTTTAGTCCTTGGTCACTTCAAAATAGTTTAGCAATCAAATTCTTAAAACTTAATAACCAACATCATGCTATGCTGGTCTGTAAGGAATTAAGATACAAAAGAAATGAGAGTAGAAAGAAGACATAACTCATTTGTCAAAGGAAAAGAAAGTTGAAAGCTGAAACTCTTTCTTTGAGGTACAGAATTGTTCTTTTCTAAACTCATAACATATGCAATCCTCCACCACCCCCATCACCATCACATCACTATCAATCCTACCTCTACTCTCTGTCTCAATTACTGGACCATCCTACAATGTTGTTGTTGTTTTTTAACAATTTATGTCCTGCCAGACCCAACTCTCAAATAATCTTTACAGTAAATCTTCTCCATATAACCTCCACATCCTTTTTTTGCTTCCTCTCTGCACCCCCTGGCATCTATACTTAACTCCATTCAAGTGAGGCAACTATATGTCACTTATTGGATTCCCCTGTGAATACCACAAAGGCAAGAATCCCCGTCTTTGGAATTTCCAACATCCAGCCCAGAACTGTGCCCAGAGTAGGTACTTATAAATATTTATTGAATCCATTCTTAGTAAGTGACTTATTACTATTCAATATAGTATTTGTTTCAAACTTTTATTTTTGGCTTTGCAATAAGATTTCAAGATGCTTGAAGCCAAGGCTGTATTATGTACCTTTACCCCCCACAAGCCTACTTCTGTGTTGTCATGCATTAAGTAGATAACCAAATAAATATATTAAACAACCATGTGGAATTCACTCTTTATGTTTTTCGAATGCTCAGAGACTTGTTATAAAATTAAAGTCTATTTGGGGGAAAAAAGAAAAATGTACATTCTACAGTTATGTATAACTTTACCTCTAATTCTGAGATATTTTCCTGGGCCATTGGGAGAAATAAAATGTAAGAAATCTTCAGGAACAGGTACAGAAAGAGCATTCCTAAAAATGTCCTATTATTTCAGACAAAAAACTTTTAAAAATAGGCCTTCTTTACTTTTATAACGGTTGCATAATTAACCTCCTACCAGAAAGTTATCACCTTATAAATACAATTTTATTTCCCATTATTTCTAACACTAGCCATTTCTCCTTATATTACCCTATATTTGCCTACCACACAAGCATTATCATGCATTAGTAAGGGTATCCCTGTTATGAGAGAAAAAAAAGTATCTCAAGCTACCTTAGTTTACACTTCTTGAGATCATCAAAATTTCATGTGTTAATTCCTTGCTGCCTTATCTACCTCTGATTTTAATTTGGATTCCTACATAGATATGCCCATAGAAAGGGGTATTCATGGGTAGATGAGTATTTCAGTACACATAACAGTAAATTGTTCATTTACCCTAATAAATTGGCATTCTAAGATATTCATCAATAACTGTGAAATTTGTTAAACGTGTTTTTGCACAAGGACATCGAGCCACTGGCTACATGCTGACAATGCAAATTAGAGTTAACTGGACAAAGTAATACTACCCAATGTGGAGCATCATGTTGGCCATCCAAGGTTCCTCTTGGGGCTATTGTGTACTTTACATCTCTTAAACACCTGATAATGTACTGTAGCATATGATTGCTTAGTCATTTCAGGTCTTGTCTGCAAGACAAGATAACATTTAATATTCTTCTCGATCCTGAGAATCCATGGCTCTATGCTGTAAGTGCCTCCCACAGAGACCGTATTTTATTCCTGTCTGTATCCCTTTTATGGGTCGAATGTTTATGTCCCCCTAAAATTCATATATTGAGAACCCCAAATGTGATGTTTATTAGGAGGTAGGGCTTTGGGGAGGTGATTAGGTCATGAAAGTAGAACACTCATAAATGGGATTACTGCCTTTATAAACAGGACCCCAAAGAGCTCCCTTCCCCCTTCCACCAAGTGAGAACACAGCAAAAGGATGACTATCAATGAACCAGGAAGTGAGCTGTCATTTGACACCAAATCTGCTGGTATCTTGACCTTGGACCTCCAGAACTATGAAAAATAAATTTCTGTTGTTTATAAGCTACCCAGTCTATGGTATTTTTGTTATAGCAGCCCAAACAAACTATGACAATTTCCTTGCTATCCAACATAGTTCTTGACATGGAAGGTAATCAATATGAACTTGTTGAATAGTTTATTGATTTACCATACGCTTTAAAATTACTGTTTTCCTTTTATCTTAACTAGCTATGAAAAGGGTATGGAGACTAGAGGTGACGGAAAGTGGGTATTAATGCTCAATAGAATACTATGTGTCAAGCATTGAGGTGAATACTGAATCCTAACAACCTTGGAAATGAGGTTCCATTTTACAGATGAAAAATTTATAGCTCAGAGCAATTATTTGCTCAGAATCACAATGGTAGTAATATAAATATAAGTGGCAGGATTTGAATTAAGGGATTGTCTGCTTATCCTACTGTCACCCTCTGCCAGTTCCTCCACAGTTTAACACCAACACCTCACAGAATTCCTGCACAAAATAGACACTCAGTAAATATTTACTAGATTAATGGCTGCAATTTTGTTCTTTGAGCCAACAGGAACTCTAATAAGCTGGTGATCATGTGGGACTTTACAACTTCTCTTACTTCTCTACAGCATCCTCTATATTTCCCCTGAAACTCTGAGACACTTGTTTGGGATGCCCACTCCAGGATTTTTTTATTTTAAAACTACATCTATTTAATAGACTTAAGAGAGTCAACTTGCACCCCTTCATCTTCTCTGTATTAGGAAAGATAAAGTGGAAAAAAAGAAAGACTTTCAGAAATAATCAAATATGATTTTACTGGAGGCAGGGTCCCGGAAGGCTGGAGAACACCAGGGAGAACGGATCACAGTGACTATGAGGATGAGAAGAGGACTTTGATTTGATTTTCTTTCTTTTTTTAAAATTTTTATTAGAGAATAGTTGATTTAGTTCCAGGTGTACAGCAAAGTGTATCAGTTATACATGTAAATATATCCACTCTTTTTTAGATTCTTTTCCCATGTAGATCATTACAAGAGTGTTGAGTAGAGTTCCCTGTGCTACACATTAGGTCCTTATTAGTTATCTATTTTACGCACAGTGGTGTGTATATGTCGATCCCAATCTCCCAATTTATCCCTTCCCCTCCACCCCCGACCTAGCTTTCCCCCCCTGGTAACCATAAGTTTGTTTTCTACATCTGTGACTCTATTTCTGTTTTGTAAATAAGTTCATTTGTACCATTTTTTTAAGATTCCACATATAAGCAATATCATTATCATACAATTGTATGAATCATACAATTCACGTGTTAAGTGGAGTTTTATTTTGAGGAAACTCAAAGAAGAGTACATCAAGATAACTAACAAAGATAATAAACCAAGGGGCATTCAAAATTTAATAAGAGAAATTAAGTCCCTGCAAAATCCTACTATATAGTTGTCAAACAAATATTTATGTGGGCTTCAAATTAGTAGCCTGTCTGAGATGTTGACCTGACCCAACAAGACCCTGGCCAAAATTTTCTGAACTGAGAGAAATCACCTTAAATGTGTAGCTCAGAGTTTCATCAACACACTTCTCTGAATCTAGAATGTTAGTAATAACTGCAGTTTAAAGAACAAAGTATCAGAAGAGGTTGGAAATGTAAGCATCATTTTGCATTTCACTACTGAATACAAATCAAGTTGACAATTTGTATCAACAAAATAAAAACACATCATTTTAATGCTGCTATTTTGGGCATTAAGTATTTTTCATATACATATTTGGTTTACTAATTCCAACTTTCAGTTTCTGCTAAAATATTTTTCATTAAATAATAGAGGTCTTTTATTTATTCATTCTAAAAAGTCTTTACTTGTTGAATCTAGCATCACAAGCTACGCACTAAATCCTGCATAATCAGAGTGACCAAGGTAGATACTTGATGAGTCTCTACCTTATGAGAATACATAGTTCCTAAAGACAAATATTTTTAAAATTATACAATTTCATAATTTCAATTTATGATGGTGTTGATTATTTTAACATCCTTACTTAGCAATAAATTGATAATCCTATATTGGCCTCCCAATTTTTTTCTGGCCCATGAAGTTCAGAAATTCGGAAACCACTAAAATTAGGATGTAAGGATAGGTCAAGGAACTGGAGTAAAAGGGCATTTGCACATGAGGGAATGAGAGAAATAACATTTAAAAAGCAAGAATGTTATAACCAGAGTAGATATTTTTATGGTTCAAGATCTGAATGGTAGAGCCACTTATGGGCCTAAGTAAATAAGCTGCTGAAGCACACTGGAGATAATTATGATTTGCTATGGACTTATATGTCAAAGGTGTTACATGTATTCATCTTTACAACAGAGAGATGGGACACACTATAATTCTCATTCTATGGGTGACAGAAATAAGACATAAAGAGATTAGGAAACTAGCCTAAGATCACATAGCTAGAAGTGATTTAACTCTGTATTCAGAATTCAGTCTTTCAACTTCCGTGCTCTATTGCCGCCGATAGAAAAGATCACTGGAGTAATGGAAACCAAAGTACAGTGAGACTGGGGAAATAGATGGGTCATCAGTATGATGGCTGAAAGAAGATTGTAAACAAGTTGCAAGACCCCCAGTAAATATCAATCAATATACAGGATGCTTCTGGAGTTTGTTGGCTGCTAGTAAACAATATAACCTAAATACAAATCAGAGCAACACAGAAAACAATGGCATATTTTCCCAGGAGCCAGTGAGGTTAATTTCTTTTTTCTTTTTCACAACCTAGAAGTAATTAAATTCAGTGGCCTAGAATCCCTGGGAAATATGATTCAAAATGTAATTTTACAGAAATTTGCTTTATGATAATAATCCCGCCTTAGCAAGAAAGTTGTAGACTCATAATTGCACTCTCACTAGCAAATAGAAAAGATTCTCAGTTTTCCACTGCTATCAACAAGCTGGGAGGGACTTTATTACTTTTGTATATTTTTAAATCTAGCTGCATCACTTTGCTCAATCTATCCTGGGAGATGGTATCTAGAATCAATTGGAATGTAGAGTAAAGAACACATAAATCACTCTGTAATCATCAAATTGAATAAACATTTATGATTCTTTGATGTCCAAAACCCCAAGAAAGTCATTTTTAAGATGATGTATCTCTTAATTATTCATTAAACACTGTAATCTTTATTAATAGATGTTATTTAAAAGATATGTGTCTCTTCTCAAGAACTGGTTCAACCCTCATGAAACCACATCCAGCCTACTTTCTGTTCACCATCATCACATTCCATTTTTACCATATTTCCTATATCAGTCCAACACAGAGAGCAAGTTTAGACATTCTCTGAAACAACTGGCCACATTGGAATATCATTTATCATTATTATTTAAATTTTATCTTTAATACTCAGGCTATTGAGGAAATTTACTTTTGTAATTAATTTCTGTTTAATATGCAAAACATATTAATTTCATAATTACAATTTAATAAATATCTTACTGATTTCATCTGTCGATCCCCCCATAGCTGTACATGTATGTAGTTACACACATGTATTTTTAAAATTATTTTCATGAAATATAACACATATATATAGAAAAGTCCATAAATGGCTGAACAAATTATTACAAAGCAAAGCCCCATAAAGTAACTCCTAGATCAAGAAACAGAATCTTAATATCACTGTTTGGAAAATTCCTTTTGAAATAATACATCTAGTCAACAAACTTCAATGACTGCTAACCTTACTGAAAGAGCAACAAGTGGATGCTATATTTTTTCTACCAGAAGTAAACAGAATCACCCATGAACTGTTCTCTCCCTCTCCCCTCATGGAACTTAAAACAAATCAAGCTTCTAGTTCTAACTTCCAGGTTTATGGAAATACAGGGGACAGAGGAACATATTGAACAACACCAGGGAGATGCATTTAGCAAATATCAAGACTATAGAAAACACTATAGGGCAAATGACTCAGTTTCTTCCAACAACTAAAACAAAAAAGTAAGAAAAGGAAAAGAGAGGGACTGGGCACTTAAAGATGAAAAGGACTCAACTGTAGAGTGACTATATACTTTTTCACCCAAACCCGGATATTTCAGTGAAAAGGGATGCTATTGAAATAGGACTCTTTGGACAATCTAGAATGTACAGTCACACCATCAAGAGGCATAACGACCAAACAAAAGACGTGGGTAATTCTGAGACTATTGATTTGAACAAACCAACTGTCTAAAAATTTGAGAATATCAGGAAAATTTAAATACTGATTGGATAACTGATGATGTGAAAAAACTGTTAAGTTTCTTGGTGTGATAATGGTATCGTGAATATGTTTTTAGTACCTTATCTCTTACCGATATGTAAAAATATTTACACATTGAAATGATATGATGTATGGGATTTGGCCCAAAGTGATCCATATTGAAAGTAGGGGGTAATAGGGTAGTAGAGGTGATATAAGATAGTTCATAAACTGGTAATTTTGAAACTAGGTAGTAAGTATACATAAGTTTATCCAATTGTTTTCTCTGCCTTTGTTTATGTTTGGAATGTTCCATAATTATTTGCCTTGACATTTAGTTTACAAAAATATATTGCCAACACCTCAGAAATCCCCCATATGCCGACTCCCAATCACACCCCTCCTGCTCTTCTCTAAAACTGAGCACTGTCTTTTATTTTATGCCTTCATCACTATCTACTCATCACTAAACACTATAATTTAGTTTTTCTATAAATGACCATATAGAGTAGATATGTTTTCTGTTCGTGTTTTTAAAATCTACATTACATATATAATGTAATTCCAGAACCTCCTGATAATTGTACAGAATGCCTTCCAGAATTATCTATCTGAAGGACAGGAGACTGAAGCATTTATCCCAGCTCTTGCCTTATTGTTTGAGGATTGTGTTTAGGGCATTAATTCCATACTCCCGGGTGTGTATGCACACTGGCTAAGAGATTCCTTGGTGCTGCAAAAGGCCATGAAATAAAAACTAATGAAACACTGCCAGGGAGGTGAGTCACTAGCTACAGCTGAAATTAGAGATGGGTCAAGGGAATGTGATGTAGGGCACCAGTGGCAACTGCTAAAATGTAGTCCAATTTAATAATACTTTCCTCTATGATTAATGCATTTTTGTGCAGCTCAAAAAATATTCCCTATCCCAAGTGCATGATGATATTCTTTGATATCATTGTTTAAGTATTATTTTTTGTCTTGACATTTAAGTGTACAGTCCTACTGGAATTTATTTTTAATTATGGTGTGATATAGGATCAAGTTTTACTTTTTTTCTATATTAGTATCCAACTCTTCCTGTATCACTTATTGAAAAGACAAATCTTTCCCCACAGTGCCACATTCACATTAGTAAAGTATCCATATAAGCATGGCTCTGTGTGGTAAAGATGACTGCAAATTTTTTGTCACTTCTCCCATTGAGAGGCAGAATATATGGCCCCCCTTTGAATCTGGGCTGACCCTATAACCTGCTTTGATGGTTAGAATGTTGCAAAAGTGATGCTGTGTGGATTATAAGAGTAAATCTTAAAGATATTGGTAGTTTCTGCTTTTGCGTGTTTAGAACACTCCCTTTTGGAACCCAGCTGTCATCTTGTGAAAAGTTCAAACCATGTGGAGAACTAAATGAAGGAGACTTCAGGTGCTGTGATCAACAGACCTAACAATCTCCCAGCCAGCAGTCAGCACCAACTGCTACACATATGAATAAGCCATCTAGGAAATTCCATCTCTGTTGAGCTTCCAGAAGACTGCAGATCCAGTTGACACCATATGGAGCAAAAGAACCATCCT
Source organism: Lipotes vexillifer (assembly GCF_000442215.2). Lineage (NCBI taxonomy): Eukaryota > Metazoa > Chordata > Mammalia > Artiodactyla > Lipotidae > Lipotes > Lipotes vexillifer. The sequence goes on along the minus strand of NW_006794406.1, from coordinate 1,947,667 downwards.
GCTGAGTCCACAGAATCATGAGAGAAAATAAATGGTTGTTGCTGTTTAAGCCACTAAGTTTTGGGATGGTTTGTTACATGGCAATAGATAGTGAAAAAAATATGCTTTGGGGTTTTCTGTTCTGCTCCATTGGTCCATTTGTCTGTTCTTGTCACACGGTCTTAATTCCTATAGCATGATAGTAAATTATAACATCTGGTAGAGCAAGTCTTTCTACCTTGCTCTCCTTCATCAAGATTACCTTGTCTATTTTGACACTGTATTTACATGTAGATTTTAGGATTCACTTTTCAAGCCCCCACAGATAACCTGTTGGGATTTTGAACTGAATTGCACTGAGTCCATAAACAAACTTGGGGAGAATTAATATCCTTACAATATTGACTCTTTCAATTCTGTTATAGTCCTCCATTTATTTAGGTCTTCTTTAGCAACTCTCAATAATATTTTATAGTTTTTTGCATAGGTCTTCTACATCTTCTGTGAGATATGTATCTGGTCATTTAATATTTTATGTTATTGTAAAGATGTGTTGCATTTTACCTGGTTTTTACTGGTACATAAAAATACGACTGATTTTTATATTAATCTTATATTCAGCAACCTTTAAAAATTTGCCTATTAATTCTAAAAATATTTTCATAGACCTTTTATCTGATATGTGCCCAATCATAACACATTCAGCAACCTTTTAAAATTTGCCTATTAATCCTAAAAATATTTTCATAGACCTTTTATCTGATATGTGCCCAATCATAACGTTTAGCATGAAACTTTTATTTATTCCTTTAAAACTTTATTTCCTTTTTCCTTATTTTCTTTTTTCATTCAATATTACAAATAAAATATTACAATATTGAATAGATGTGATGATAGAAGCTTTTTTTTTTTTTTTTTTTTTTTTTTTTTTTGCGGGCCTCTCACTGCTGTGGCCTCTCCCGCTGCGGAGCACAGGGTCCAGACGCGCAGGCCCAGCGGCCATGGCTCACGGGCCCAGCCGCTCTGCGGCATGTGGGATCCTCCCGGACCGGGGCACGAAACCATGTCCCCTGCATCGGCAGGCGGACTCTCAACCACTGCGCCACCAGGGAAGCCCCATAGAAGCATTTTTTTAATCACTCGATCTCAGACAAAAGTATTTTAACATTTCACCATTAAGGTATGATTTTCCTATAATTTTTTTAACACACCCTATATGAGATTAAGGAAGTTCTCTTCTCCTCCAAGTTTGCTTAGGGTATATATTATGAATGTAACGTATATCACGTTTTTGTTTACTGAGTTAGTCATGTGATTTTTTTCTCCTTTTTTTAGTGTAGTGAATTCTTTAAATAACTTCCAAATGTTAAATTAACCTTGCATTCCTAGAATAAACTCTACTTAGTCCTGATATCTTGTCCTTTTTATATATTGCTGGATAATATTTACTAATATTTTCTTTAGGATGAATGAATTAAACTACAATTACAATAATGTATTTATCAGGTTTTGGTATTAAGGTGGAAGATACTATGGCCTGTACTTCTGGCTTCTAGTGCTTCTGTTGAGAAGCCAGATGTCAGTCTAATTAATGCTTCTTTGGAGCAATAAAGAAAAAAGAAATTATAAAAAACTTTTAAGGTATAAAAGAGCAACTAGAGCAGCTAGGATTTGAGGGTGTTTGGTTAATTCAAACATACTTCACTCATTTTTTCCCTCAGGAATCTACAGATTTGCAGCACAGGCCATAGAGGCAGAGAAAAAAAGCGATATCCTGATACCCTAGAGCTTTCTTCAGTCTCAGGGATCTGGAGAAACACAATTTGTAGTATGGGACTACCAAAGCAGCCAACACTCAATGGTCCAAGATCCTGGAGAAAGAGAAAATGCAGCGAAATCAGCCCCAACATTCTTTAATCCTTTTCCACTTGAGGCACTTGCTGAACTTTGAGTTCAAGTGTCTGTCTGACTTATACATTTTCTACAATCTCTTTTCAAATCCCTCTTTCCCTGTGATCCTGCCATAGTAACTATCCCTTACTTCCCTCCCTGGTTTCTTGAATGTGCTGTTCTCTGTCTCTCACACTCAAGAAGATTATTCGTTCTGCTCCAGTTACCTGGAATTATTTCCTCTTTTTTCCCATAAAGCCATCTCCAGAGGCATACAGGAACTACAGGACAGATCTGGGACCCTAGCAAGAAAACAAATGGATAGAAGACTTTCAATGGCATTCTGAGGGAAATGAGAAGTATGAGAGAAAGAGATAAAAGATCTCTTACATGCCATTTATAGGAGGCCTCTTTGTGGACTGATAAGTGCCTTAATGAGAAGAATAAATATGTTTTATACTATCTGCTGAATTCCAAGGATATGCAAGAACAACAAATGGTACAACTTTCTAGTAATGTACCATGTCTACACTCCTTGCCAGGTACTACAGGCACTACTAAGAGTTTAAAAATCCTTCTTATCCTAGCTCAAAGGGAAACCTTCCTGATAGATATCCCTAAATTTACTACTCCTGCAAGCCTCCTAGTGACAGATACACTTTCTTAGCATTGAATGCATCACATTTATCTTAGTTTGTAATTTTGTATTTATCTGTGTTACTATTTGGTTTTTGTGTCTCTCTATTACTAAGTTGTCCATAAGGCAAGATCCAAGTGAGCTTCTCCCTGCCATTGTATTCACAGTGCCTAGTATTATGCCAGACACCTAATACACTCAAATATCTGCTGAATGGATTAATGAATAAATGTGACATGAAAATAATCTCTCATTTAAATGTAATTTCATAGAGGAAGCTGAAGTTTGTCTTGACAGAATGACAGCATCTACAGAGTTACAGGCCTGGATGAAGCAAATTGTTTGAAACATTGTAGCCTGAAAATAAGGACAGGGTGACTCATTAGCTCCAAAATGAATAAAATCATTATAGTTACATTTTATACAATTTTAATTAATATTAAATAAGCTACCTCTAGAGTCTTTCATTTAATAGACAAATTCCTGAGGGCACATCTAATAGAGTCTGAAGACTTCATCTATAGCATCAAGGTCTTATTAGGCAAGATAAAAAGTAAACAACACACTCGTGTCATGGAAGGAAATGATGGTACACAGTGAACACAGAGAGAATGGACTTTAGATTCTGATGGATCTGGACTCATATCCTACTGCAGTTTCTTCCTATCTATGTATCTATGTGACACTGGGACAGTTATTTAATATGTCTGAGTCTCATATGTAAAATGAAGATAAGATCTACTTCATGGAGTTGTTATAAATTACACAAAGAAATGCATAATCTTCTTAGCACAGAGTGGGCACACAATAAATATTGGGAAGATGGCATCACACAATAAAGAACATGAACTTTGGAATCAGAAGCCCTGAGTTAGAATCCCTGCTTGAAAATTTGTTACTGAGTGACCAAAAAAAGTTCCTTCACCTATTTAAAGATTCAATTCTCATATCAGTAAAATGTGCGCAATAATATTAATAGTTACCCTGCAATTTAAATGTACAGAGTTAACATTTATAAAGTTCCCACCACATTTTATGGCAGAAAGTAAACATTCAGTAAGCAATATGAAGAAAAAGAAGGAGGAGGTGAAGAATAAGGAGGAAGGGAAGGGGAAAGAGGAGAGGAAGAAGATGTTAAGTTTGAGGCACCACATGTTAACACATGATGGAAACATATAGCAGACAAGAGAAAAATGTTTGCCTATAACTGAGGCAAGACGTTGAATTGAATATATTGAGCTGGATCAACAAAAGTAATTCTTCCTTGTTATTCCCTCTCAATACACATTATTTTCTCCAAAGCATTTATCAGAATTTGTAATTATATATTTATTTGTTTACTAGAACACTGTCTTCTTCCAAAATTGGTTTCCATGAGAGTAGGGCTATGATTATTTTATCACTCAATGTAGAACACAGTAAGGAATCAGCAAGTATTATTAACTAAGAATTATCAAGTGAAAACCTATATGTACAAAAAGGATAGATCAGTTGGTTGGTGCTCAGAGTTGGAAAACAAAAGAACTACAAGAAAACTGAAATTTAAATACAGAAATTACTATAGTCCCATAAATTAATTCCAATGATTTGAAATGAATGAAATTGGTGAAAGTTAAAAATATTAATTAAAATAATATCTCTATGATCTGATGCCCATATGAATAGCAAATACCTATTTAACATCATTGCCTAATGCATAGTAGATGAACAATAAATATTATGGAATGAATGACAAATTTATGAAATCAATCATAATCACTGTATGATGATTTTATTAAAAGTGAATTTTTTAAGACACTTTAAGTCATAAGAAATATTATTATTTCAAAATATATCACTTAAAGGAAAAAACAGCAAAGAGAAGGAGGTAGAGAAAAACAGGATTACAACCATTATCACACATAGCATTAGTTGCAAAGTTCAACAGCTTATAGCAATAAGAAGGAAAAGAAGTTGAAATCAGGGATCCTTAGGAGATTTTTCAACACAGATTGTTATTGGTGCAAATCAACAGATGGTGTGCAGTAGGAACAGTGGTAGGAAACAGCTGAAAACTAGCAGCGAGAAGAAAAGGAAGACAAATATTGTAACGTAGAGAATAAAATAGGCCTACAAAACGCTAGTGTGTAGGAAATGAAGGCAATCAATAATGAATTAGATCATATAATGTAAGTGGATTTCCATACCTTCAGAGTATGGAAACATACAAATACATAATCAATAAAATAATAAAACTGATAAAATAAATGTCTTATTTTTACTTACTAAATCAAGTACTTGATCAGGTAATTAGGAAATAACAAAAGCAAAGAATTTTATACAAGACCCTTTGGATTATCTAATACAACCTTTCTATAGACAGGTTTTTAAAAACCTGTCCCAAAGAGTTTAAGAACTTTATCCATGGTAAAATTATAAAAATGTATGAAAAGGGAAAGTAAATTCAATATAGCATGTTTTTTAATGAATTGTCTTCTCTTTATAAGGAGCTTAATATGTACCAGGTAATGTGCTAAGCACGGAAGGCATGAAGAACAAGTCAAATATGGTTCCTTCCCTTACAAACTAAAATATGTCACTCGCCATCCAGCTCTGCAAGATTAGGTCCTTAGCCACTGTAGCTATTGACCATAACACACCCTGAAAGAAGCTTAGGGTGGAGATCAGGAATGAAACACGCCGTCCTCTAGGAAAAACTGATAGAACAGGCTTTCAGATAGTTAGATATTTTCAGGAGAAAATTTTACTAACCCAATTCTCGTATCTTCTCATACCCAGAAAATCACTAAAATCATTTACGGAGACATCTGCTCCTCTTGACTAGCAGCAACCTTCTACTGAGATATATGCCTGATTGCCCGTACCTCCTTCACCAAATCATATACATACTGACCTCCCCCACTCTGCCACCTCGTCAGAGCAGTTCATCAGCACTACCTGAGAGGCTTTCTCCTAGGCTATAGTCCTCAGTAAGTCCCCCAATATAACTGAACTCACAGCTTTTATGATATTTTTTTTTTTCAGTCAACACCCTTGTAAGCTTACAGTGTAGTGAAAAGGAAAGTTAACACACAAAGAAACCAATAAATAACTTCAACTGTGTTAAATGCCTTGAAAAAAGGATAGAGTACCATAAAAGGAGAAGGGTCTTTTTAGGATGTTATTAATTGCCTAAAGCAGTTAGCAACTTGGAATAGAGCGACAAAAACAGACATGTAGAGAAAGCATACAGAAATATATTTTGGCTTTGGGATTGGCTGCTTTGTTAATAAATCTGATATAGGAGGAAAGTGTAAAGAAAAAAGTCAAGTATGAGTTAGCAACTGCTTAGATGATTTTAGCCATTTCTCCCATGAAGAGGGAAAGCTGAACATATGAATCTAGAGCCCAGAGAAGCTGTCAGGGTGAAAGATTTAAATTTAAGTACCACCATTATATGTTTTTGCTTTTTTGTTTTTGTTTTTTTGGGTTTTTTTTAGCATCTTTATTGGAGTATAATTGCTTTACAATGGTGTGTTAGTTTCTGCTTTACAACAAAATGAATCAGTTATATATATACATATGTTCCCATATCTCTTCCCTCTTGCATCTCCCTCCCTCCCACCCTCCCTATCCCTCCCCTCCAGGCGGTCACATATGCGGCTGCTTCCCACTAGCTATCTACCTTACGTTTGTTAGTGTATATATGTCCATGCCTCTCTCTCGCTTTGTCACAGCTTACCCTTCCCCCTCCCCATATCCTCAAGTCCATTCTCTAGTAGGTCTGTGTCTTTATTCCTGTTTTACCCCTAGGTTTTTCATGACATTTTTTTTCTTAAATTCCATATATATGTGTTAGCATACGGTATTTGTCTTTTCTCTTTCTGACTTACTTCACTCTGTATGACAGACTCTGGGTCTATCCACTTCATTACAAATAGCTCAATTTCATTTCTTTTTATGGCTGAGTAATATTCCATTGTATATATGTACCACATCATCTTTATCTATTCATCCAATGATGGACACTTAGGTTGTGTCCATCTCTGGGCTATTGTAAATAGAGCTACAATGAACATTTTGGTACATGTCTCTTTTAGAATTATGGTTTTCTCAGGGTATATGCCCAGTAGTAGGATTGCTGGGTCATATGGTAGTTCTAGTTGTAGTTTTTTAAAGGACCTCCATACTGTTCTCCACAGTGGCTGTATCAATTTACATTCCCACCAACAGTACAAGAGGGTTCCCTTTTCTCCACACCCTCTCCAGCATTTATTGTTTCTAGATTTTTTGATGATGGCCATTCTGACTGGTGTGAGATGATATCTCATTGTAGCTCTGATTTGCATTTCTCTAATGATTAGTGATGTTGAGCATTCTTTCATGTGTTTGTTGGCAGTCTGTATATCTTCTTTGGAGAAATGTCTATTTAGGTCTTCTGCCCATTTTTGATTTGGATTGTTTATTTTTTTGTTATTGAGCTGCATGAGCTGCCTGTAAATTTTAGAGATTAATCCTTTGTCAGTTGATTCATTTGCAAATATTTTCTCCCATTCTGAGGGCTGTCTTTTGGTCTTGTTTATGGTTTCCTTTGCTGTGCAAAAGCTTTGAAGTTTCATTAGGTCCCATTTGTTTATTTTTGTTTTTATCTCCATTACTCTAGGAGATGGGTCAAGAAGGATCTTGCTGTGATTTATGTCATAGAGTGTTCTGCCTATGTTTTCCTCTAAGAGTTTGATAGTTTCTGGCCTTACATTTAGGTCTTTAATCCATTTTGAGCTTATTTTTGTGTATGGTGTTAGGGAGTGATCTAATCTCATACTTTTACATGTACCTATCCAATTTTCCCAGCACCACTTATTGAAGAGGCTGTCCTTTCTCCACTGTATATTCCTGCCACCTTTATCAAAGATAAGGTGACCATATGTGCATGGGTTTATCTCTGGGCTTTCTATCCTATTCCATTGATCTATCTTTCTGTTTTTGTGCCAGTACCATACTGTCTTGATTACTGTAGCTTTGTAGTATAGTCTGAAGTCAGGCAGCCTGATTCCTCCAGCTCCATTTTTTGTTCTCAAGATTGCTTTGGCTATTCGGGGTCTTTTGTGTTTCCATACAAATTGTGAAATTTTTTGTTCTAGTTCTGTGAAAAATGCCAGTGGTAGTTTGATAGGGATTGCATTGAATCTATAGATTGCTTTGGGTAGTAGAGTCATTTTCACAATGTTGATTCTTCCAATCCAAGAACATGGTATATCTCTCCATCTGTTTGTATCATCTTTAATTTCTTTCACATCAGTGTCATAATTTTCTGCATACACGTCTTTTGTCTCCTTAGGTAGGTTTATTCCTAGATATCTTATTCTTTTTGTTGCAGTGGTAAATGGGAGTGTTTTCTTGATTTCACTTGCAGATTTTTCATCATTAGTGTGTAGGAATGCCAGAGATTTCTGTGCATTAATTTTATATCCCGCTACTTTACCAAATTCATTGAATAGCTCTAGTAGTTTTCTGGTAGCATGTTTAGAATTCTCTATGTATAGTATCATGTCATCTGCAAACAGTGACAGCTTTACTTCTTTTCCAATTTGGATTCCTTTTATTTCCTTTTCTTCTCTGATTGCTGTGGCTAAAACTTCCAAAACTATGTTGAATAAGAGTGGTGAGAGTGGGCAACCTTGTCTTGTTCCTGATCTTAGTGGAAATGCTTTCAGTTTTTCACTACTGAGGATGATGTTGGCTGTGGGTTTATCATATATGGCCTTTATTATGTTGAGGAAAGTTCCCTCGATGCCTACTTTCTGCAGGGTTTTTATCATAAATGGGTGTTGAATTTTGTCGAAAGCTTTCTCTGCATCTATTGAGACGATAATATAGTTTTTCTCCTTCAATTTGTAAATATGGTGTACCACGTTGATTGACTTGCGTATAATGAAGAATCCTTGCATTCCTGGAATAAACCCCACTTGATCATGGTGTATGATCCCTTTAATGTGCTGTTGGATTCTGTTTGCTAGTATTTTGTTGAGGATTTTTGCATCTATGTTCATCAGTGATATTGGCCTGTAGTTTTCTTTCTTCGTGACATCCTTGTCTGGTTTTGGTATCAGGGTGATGGTGGCCTCGTAGAATGAGTTTGGGAGTGTTCCTCCCTCTGCTATATTTTGCAAGAGTTTGAGAAGGACAGGTGTTAGCTCTTCTCTAAATGTTTGATAGAATTCGCCTGTGAAGCCATCTGGTCCTGGGCTTTTGTTTGTTGGAAGATTTTTAATCACAGTTTCAATTTCAGTGCTTGTGATTGGTCTGTTCATATTTTCTATTTCTTCCTGTTTCAGTCTTGGCAGGTTGTGCCTTTCTAAGAATTTGTCCATTTCTTCCAGGTTGTCCATTTTATTGGCATAGAGGTGCTTGTAGTAATCTCTCATGATCTTTTGTATTTCTGCAGTGTCAGTTGTTACTTCTCCTTTTACATTTCTAATTCTATTGATTTGAGTCTTCTCGCTTTTTTTCTTGATGAGTCTGGCTAATGGTTTATCAATTTTGTTTATCTTCTCAAAGAACCAGCTTTTAGTTTTATTGATCTTTGCTATTGTTTCCTTCATTTCTTTTTCATTTATTTCTGAACTGATTTTTATGATTTCTTTCCTTCTGCTAACTTTGGAGTTTTGTTCTTCTTTCTCTAATTGCTTTAGGTGCAAGGTTACATTGTTTATTCGAGATGTTTCCTGTTTCTTAAGGTAGGATTGTATTGCTATAAACTTCCCACTTAGAACAGTTTTTGCTGCATCCCATAGATTTTGGGTTGTCGTGTCTCCATTGTCATTTGTTTCTAGGTATTTTTTGATTTCCTCTTTGATTTCTTGAGTGATATCTTGGTTAATTAGTAGTGTATTGTTTAGCCTCCACGTGTTTGTATTTTTTACAGATCTTTTCCTATAATTGATATCTAGTCTCATGCCATTGTGGTCAGAAAAGATACTTGATACAATTTCAATTTTCTTAAATTTACCAAGGCTTGATTTGTGACCCAAGATATGATCTATCCTGGAGAATGTTCCATGAGCACTAGAGAAAAATGTGTATTCTGTTGTTTTTGGATGGAATGTCCTATAAATATCAATTAAGTCCATCTTGTTTAATGTATCATTTAAAGCTTGTGCTTCCTTATTTATTTTCATTTTGGATAATCTGTCCATTGGTGAAAGTGGGGTGTTAATGTCCCCTACTATGAATGTGTTACTGTCGATTTCCCCTTTTATGTCTGTTAGTATTTGCCTTATGTATTGAGGTGCTCCTATGTTGGGTGCATAAATATTTACAATTGTTATATCTTCTTGGATCGATCCCTTGATCATTAAGTAGTGTCCTTCTTTGTCTCTTCTAACAGTTTATGTTAAAGTCTATTTTGTCTGATATGAGAATTGCTACTCCAGCTTTCTTTTGGTTTCCATTTGCATGAAATATCTTTCTCCATCCCCTTAGGTTCAGTCTGTGTGTGTCTCTAGGTCTGAAGTGGGTCTCTTGTAGACAGCAAATATATGGGTCTTGTTTTTGTATCCATTCAGCCAATCTGTTTCTTTTGGTGGGAGCATTTAGTCCATTTACATTTAAGGTAATTATCAATATGTATGTTCCTATTCCCATTTTCTTAATTGTTTTGGGTTCATTATTGTAGGTCTTTTCCTTCTCTTGTGTTTCTTGCCTAGAGAAGTTCCTTTAGCAGTTGTTGTAGAGCTGGTTTGGTGGTGCTGAACTCTCTCAGCTTTTGCTTGTCTGTAAAGGTTTTAATTTCTCCATCAAATCTGAATGAGATCCTTGCTGGGCAGAGTAATCTTGGTTGCAGGTTTTTCTCCTTCATTACTTTAAATATGTCCTGCCAGTCCCTTCTGGCTTGCAGAGTTTCTGCTGAAAGATAAGCTGTTAACCTTATGGGGATTCCCTTGTGTGTTATTTGTCGTTTTTCCCCTGCTGCTTTTAATATGTTTTCTTTGTATTTAATTTTTTACAGTTTGATTAATATGTGTCTTGGAGTATTTCTCCTTGGATTTAGCCTGTATGGGATTCTCTGTACTTCCTGGACTTGATTAACTATTTCCTTTCCCATATTAGGGAAGTTTTTAACTATAATCTCTTCAAATATTTTCTCAGTCCCTTTCTTTTCCTCTTCTTCTGGAATCCCTATAATTCTTCGAATGTTGGTGCGTTTAATGTTGTCCCAGAGGTCTCTGAGACTGTCCTCAGTTCTTTTCATTCTTTTTTCTTTATTCTGCTCTGCAGTAGTTATTTCCACTATTTTATCTTCCAGGTCACTTATCCGTTCTTCTGCCTCATTTATTCTGCTATTGATCCCATCTAGAGTATTTTTCATTTCATTTATTGTGTTGTTCATCATTGTCTGTTTCATCTTTATTTCTTCTAGGTCCTTGTTAACTGCTTCTTGCATTTTGTCCATTCTATTTCCAAGATTTTGGATCATCTTTACTATCATTATTCTGAACTCTTTTTCAGGTAGACTGCCTATTTCCTCTTCATTTGTTAGGTCTGGTGGGTTTTTATCTTGCTCCTTCATCTGCTGTGTGTTTTTCTGTCTTCTCATTTTGCTTATCTTACTGTGATTGGGTTCACCTTTTTGCAGGCTGCAAGTTCGTAGCTCCCGTTGTTTTTGGCAGCCTCTCTGCTAATGGGTGGGGTTGTGTTCCTGTCTTGCTAGTTGTTTGGCATAGGATGTCCAGCACTGTAGCTTGCTGGTCGTTGAGTGAAGCTGGGTGCTGGTGTTGAGATGGAGATCTCTGGGAGATTTTCGCCGTTTGATATTATGTGGAGCTGGGAGGTCTCTTGTGGACCAGTGTCCTGAAGTTGGCTCTCCCACCTCAGAGGCACAGCACTGACTCCTGACTGCAGCACCAAGAGCCTTTCATCCACACGGCTCCTTAATTTGGGATGATTCGTTGTCTATTCATCTATTCCACAGATGCAGGGTGCTTCAAGTTGATTGTGGAGCTTTAATCCGCTGCTTCTGAGGCTGCTGGGAGAGATTTCCCTTTCTCTTTGTTCTCACAGCTCCCAGGGGCTCAGCTTTGGCCCCGCCTCTGCGTGTAGGTCGCCGGAGGGCGTCTGTTCTTCGCTCAGACAGGACGGGGTTAAAGGAGCCGCTGATTCAGGGGCTCTGGCTCACTCGGGCCGCGGGGAGGGAGGGTCACCGAGTGCGGGGCGAGCCTGCGGCGGCAGAGGCTGCCGTGACATTGCACCAGCCTGAGGCGCGCCGTGCCTTCTCCCGTGGGTATTGTCCCTGGATCACGGGACCCTGGCAGTGGCGGGCTGCACAGGCTCCCCGGAAAGGGTGTGTGGATAGTGACCTGTGCTCGCACACAGGCTTCTTGGTGGCGGCAGCAGCAGCCGTAGCGTCTCCTGCCCGTCTCTGGGGACCGCGCTTTTAGCCGCGGCTCGCACCCGTCTCTGGAGCTCCTTTTAAGCAGCGCTCTTAATCCCCTCTCCTTGCGCCCCAGGAAACGAAGAGGGAAGAAAAAAATCTCTTGCCTCTTCAGCAGCTCCAGACTTTTCCCCGGACTCCCTCCCTGCCAGCCGTGGCGCACTAACCCCCTCAGCCTGTGTTCACACCGCCAACCCCAGTCCTCTCCCTGCGATCCGACCAAAGCCCGAGCCTCAGCTCCCAGCCCCGCCCGCCCCGGCACGGGAGCAGACAAGCCTCTCGGGCTGGTGAGCGCCGGTCGGCGCCGATCCTCTGTGCGGGAATCTCTCCGCTTTGCCCTCCGCACCCCCGTTGCTGCGCTCTCCTCCGCGACTCCGAAGCTTCCCCCTCCCCCACCCGCAGTCTCTGCCCGCGAAGGGGCTTCTAGTGTGTGGTAACCTTTTCTCCTTCACAGCTCCCTCCCGCTGGTGCGGGTCCCGTCCCTATCCTTTTGTTTCTGTTTATTCTTTTTTCTTTTGCCCTACCCAGGTACGTGGGCGGGTTTCTTGCCTTTTGGGAGGTCTGAGGTCTTCTGCCAGCGTTCTGTAGGTGTTCTGTAGGAGTTGTTCCACGTGTAGATGTATTTCTGGTGTATCTGTGGGGAGGAAGGTGATCTCCGCGTCTTACTCTTCCGCCATCTTCCTGTAAGTTCGAGAGCCCGTTTTTAAACCACCTGCCTCCAATTCCAGGTGCCCCCAATATATGTTTTAAATTATTAGTGGTTGAGTTGTCTGGGAAGAAAATATAGAACAGGAACACAGATCCAAAACCAAATTCAGGGGAATTCCCACATTTAGTGTTAGGATAGAAATGGAAAAATCAGCCAAACGAATGGGAAAAGAGGTAGACCAAAATGAAGATAGTAGTCTCTTGGGCTTCTTGCAAGAGAAGGGCTAGCTTTTAAAAGGAGGAAGTGACCAATTGTACCAAATGATGCCTGGAGTGCACTAAGCTCACTCCCACCGTCCACAAACCATTTCTTCTGCTATTTTCAGCCTCAGACTCAAGAACAAAATAAACTTCTAAGGATGTCTCCAATTTCCTATCTGAGGAGTAAAAAATCATTTAGGCCCACATTTTGCCAATTTTCAGACATGGATAGTAATCTGGGATAACTTGATTTAATAAACATTTTGCTGCACACCAAAATAAACATAGGGAGATGTAATAGTTAAATAATTTTTTTAAAAGCAATTGTTGGAAAATAAGAAAAAAAGAGAATAGAATAACTTTGAAAGAATCACTTGTTCAGCTTTGAAGCAAAGAAGAAATAATGAAGGAAAAAAATCAACAGATTTTAATACACACTTAAAACTCCAATCAATGAAAAATAGTAATACAAATAAAAAGCACATGTAGGAGAAAATGTTCACAAGATGTAATGGTTGAGTTTACTGAAGGAGTATTGGATTTTAGTCATATGCAGGCAATAACTAACCTACTCTTTTTTTTTTTTTTTTTTTTTTGTGGTAGCCGGGCCTCTCACTGTTGTGGCCTCTCCCGTTGCGGAGCACAGGCTCCGGACGCGCAGGCTCAGCAGCCATGGCTCACGGGCCCCGCCGCTCCGCGGCATGTGGGATCTTCCCGGACCGGGACACGAACCCGTGTCCCCTGCATTGGCAGGCGGACTCTCAACCACTGCGCTACAAGGGAAGCCCAACCTACTCTTTCTCACTACTGTCTCTGATCTGAAAGCTACTTGTAATAACTTGCACAAAGTGAAAGTTCAGTCTGGTCTAATATCAAAACTCCAAAGCATCAACTAATGAAATTCTTCTGTTTGGGCCTGCCCTAGATTCAGAAATTTCTATAGAAAGTAAGCAATATAAGCAGCTTCTTTACTTTTTCTTCACTCTATCTCTTCAGAACTCCTTTCTAGCTGCGATTTTGGTCTCTGTAGAGTTGTGTCTGGGGAAGGTGGATTATAGGAATGGGATACTGTATTATGACTAATGAGCTGTGTGTGACATCAGGGCTTGCTTGTTATCTCCTGGGACATTTCAGGGAACTTCTAGTTTCCTTCTCTGTAGAGGAAGACTTCTTACCATTGGCTTTTAAAGCAACCTCCCTCAGTCCCTAGTTTCTGAGGCTTCTTCATACTACCCATTTTCTATCTACAGGAAAGTCTCCTCTCAGCCAGAAGACTTGCTTTTCCTGAAAGCTAGTTTCCCAGAACAGAGTCCCTTTCTAGATGATACAGTTGGGTTCCCTTCCCCTAGCCCACTCAGACCACTGGAAAACTCAACTATCTTTGCCAAGGATAATACAGCTAGCTCCTCTCCATTCGCAGGCCCAAGCTGACACTTTTGAACTTCTCAGGCATGGGTTAGGAACCATTCCCAGTGTCCCTTAAATATCAGGGAACATAAAGCATTTTCTCTGAACAGTTCTCTAGAAGCTCCTCCATCTTCTCTTGAGATGGAGAAATATCCCCTCTGTTCCTCACTGGGGAGTAAGAGAGGAAATGCCACAGCATACAAACAACTCACTCTCCAAAGTAATTCTCCAATCTCTGTCCTCTTCTCTTTTACCTTCAAGATAGCCAACCTGTGTAACTAGTCTGTTGTGTATTTTGTTTCCAGCCAGAACTCTGAAACATTGGGAAAATTCACAATTATCATGTTGCTTCACTTCTAGGGTTCTGGTGGGTGTTCTTTCATTGCTGGTGACAATGTAAATCAATACATTTTAGAGTTATAAGGCTCTTCACCCAGTAACTCTGCTAGAAATACTACCAAAAAAAGCATGAAAAGACTTATTCATGTGGATGTTCACTACAGCATTCACCACCTAATGTAGTCCCTAGATGAGAAATATCAGCTAGGACTAAATGATAAGTAAAACTTTGTTTCTTCAGAAATTATATGAAGAATTATTTTACCCACCCTACCTTATTTCAACTTTTGTACATCAAAACCCTTGCTTTTCCCTTTTAGTCTTGACTTCCTATCTTATGGTCATTGCTCTGGGTCCTAATTTTGTTGGACATATGAGATGATTTTATGAGAAGATCCTTCAAGCAAATCATAAACTAAAGCAAATATATAGGAAAGAATGAATGAGGAAATCCCTAACAAGAACAAATGTTGAACTGTCCAAACAGAAATATGAAATTGCTTGAGGCAGCAGTCACTCAAAGATATCACATCTCCCAACCAAACCATCACATCAATTTAATCATAATCTCCAGGTGTGGGCTGAGGCTTTATTTCCTTTAAGCCCCACCACAGGTGATTCTAATGTGTAGCCAAGGTTGAGAACCAGAACCATAATGATTATTTTCTAGAGAGAAAAAAAGCAGTAGAACATATGAATTATGTATATATTATGCAGCCATTCAAAATTATAATTCTGAAGAAGATCAGGTAGAAGATAGTGTAACTTCTACTATGGCACACAAAGCCCCTTATTATCTCATCTCCTTCTACTATTACATTTGCTGCTCCCTTCATGGGCCTCCTCATCCCATGGGTTAGAGCCTCACCAATCTACTTGCAGGTTCTTAAATATGCCAGGTCCTCTTAGGCCTCAGCCTGATTCTCTTCCTTATCTACCTGGGTCCATTCCTCCTCCAAGTTAACTGACAGCTGAAGTGCATACTCCTACAGATGGTTTTCCTGATCTTCCAGGCTGACCGGGGTGTCTATAGCACTTCCTACGAAAAATGGAACATGTCATGTTGTATTGTATTTGTTGGTTTACTTATATTTCAGTTTTTACCACTCTGAAAACAGGATCATTATTTTCTTCCTCATCTCTGAATCCCAGTGTATAACAAAGTGCTTTAACACAGAGGAGGTGCCCCAAAAATATTGGGTTGAGCTTTTAAATGCATATTATATCATAGAAATACATATGATATATGCATTAAGTGCATTTGATATAAAAGGAAGGAAGGAAGGAAGGAGCGGAGGAAGGGAGGCAAGGAGAGAGGAAGAAAAAAACTAACATTCACAGAATATTCTAAGTGACAATATTTATAACTTCATGTAATTCTCACAACATTCTCTAGAGTAAATATTATTTTCCTTATTTTACAGATGATGAAACTAAGGCCACGAGTTTTATATAATTTATCCAATAATTGAGAGTTAATAAGTACTACATTCAGGTTTTGAACCCAGGTTTATATAGCCAAAACTACCTTGTATTTTCAAAATAAAAATAGTTATTTTATAGCTTTAGGAGGAAATTACAAGGTATTTTAGGGGCTGGGGACTATAGGCAGGGTAAGTCACCAGCAGATAAGAAAGCCAACACATTTTCTATAATGCTCAAAGTAAATCCACTCACAGGCAAATACACAGTTATAGTCTTTGTGAAGCAAATCAGCAAAATTACATTACTGAAAAAATATCACAACTATTCAATATTCTTGAGTGTAATATTTGTCTGCATTTAACCATTCTACGTTTAAATCTCCAATAAAAGTCTATCATATTTAACATTATTCAACAGAATTTCTCCACTAGGGTGTAACATAACCATTCTGCACATTAAGTGTTTCAGGACCAAATACTATTGAAAACCTTTATTTCCTCAACTTCCTAGCACTAAATTGATGAAAACTGAAACAAAATATTAAGTACCTATATCTCTGGGCTTATAATTTTTTATATCCTACAAACAACAAGTTATTTTGAGAATTCATTACATGTGTTAGCAACAAGAAACCAAAAAAAGAAGCTATCTTAAATGTACAAGTAAATCCATAATAAATAAAGATAACTATTAAGAAGGGTGCCTTGAAAAATTTAAGGACAAACACCTATGGGATACACAGAGATTACAAAGCTGAATGCACTCATGCTCCATTTTCTCCAGAACCCCCAAAGCTGCTGAAGACAGGAGATTTAAAAAGAGAAAACAAACTCTTATTTTCTTAATTTTATTTCTATAGTTGAGGAAACTAAGGCTCAATTCAGAAGAGTCTTGCCCAAGCCCTCATGGCTAAACCAGTCAGCATTTGAAATCAGCTCACTGAGAATCAAGCCCATCTTTATACTAAACCATAATGCATCTCTCCATTATTGGTTTCTCTATATTTGCAAAATCACAGCAAAACACTCTTAGGTAGACCTGTTCTGTTTATTTCATTCCTTTTTCTGCTTTGGTTAAGAGCAAGTGTTTTTTTAATCTAGCTTTTGTTTATTTACCTGTGGCATTAGATTTCTAGCAATATTGCCATATTTACCCTCACATTTTTGTTATGCAAATAAAGCATTATATATTTTTTTATTATTAACAGGTTTACACAGACTACCATGCCAAATGGTTATTCATAATTACTTATAATAGCAAATGTTTACATTCAGATAAACATTTCACTATTGTTATGGAACAATGACTTAAGTGATGATTAAACGAGAAATCGACAGACTGCCTGATATTGTTATAATCAAGATATATTATTACTGAATAGAAAATGGAAAGGAAAAAAGCATGATTAAAGAGACTATAAAAACATATCTAGCTATCCCCAATCAGTCCAAATGTCTTTAACCTGACATATTACATATCAGGGTACTAACAGAGCTTACAAGTGAGATTCCTGGACCACAGTTGGCAATATTTAAGGAAATGGTTGAAAGCTGGAGGGTGTTCTTGGTGAGGAGTGAGGGAGAAAATGGTGCTAAAGACAGTATTCAAGTTTCTCAAACTCAAATGCCTCTAGGGGGCATTCGAGTAGTATAAATGAGTGAGGTAGCTAGTAGGGAACTAGTGAATTTGGAAGCACAGGCTCTGTCCACAGTGGCGGCAGTACTTGGCTACAGTCACTTGTTGGGAGGGAATTTGGGCTTTACTTGGCAGGTCTTAAAATTGAAAAATAAAATTTTTCAAGAGTATTCAAAAATCCAGACTTCTAATGTAAATACTGCCTTTAAATTTAAAAAGTATTTACAGGTCACACACACACACACACACACACACACACACACACAAGTATCAGATGACAAAATTCCACCTATGCCACATTCAGAAGTCAGGCACCAATTTATATAGATGTTTGATGTTTCTTCCACTTGGAAATAAGAAAAGTAAGATTTCCTTTAGAATTGTAAAGTTGACATATATTAGAATGAATCAGAGATACAAAAGTCATCTTAAGTAAAGGAGAGGCTCTCAGACAACAAGGCTTGACTGAATGAATTAATATACTGAAAGAAAGACTTGTAAATCTGAAAGAGATTGGTATGTCTGAAACAAGAATAACCAGAATTTGGGACTAGAAGAGAAGCAAAAGTATGTTCTGGCTCACAGACTTGAACTATTCATTCCTAACCTAAGGTATCTAACTTGAGGAAATTGTTGCTACTGCCTCCTTCCATTAAATACTAGATTCAATTTCATGCCTACCAAGTTAATCCTCTGAGTAAAATTTCAATGTTATGTAAATCTATATTCAGGATACTTCAGTCTTCCATGAGAGTTGTGTCTCATTATAAATTGATAGGATGACAGTTTTATTTGTACATCTGTCTACAATGAGTTCGGTTAGTGAAAGTTCATCCCTGAGAAACAGATCCATTCACAGCATGCTCAAATTTGAAAAACAGAACTTGGATTTTCGTAAATTCACTAAGACAAATTCTACTTTCTAAGTTGTGTTGGTGGATAATAGTAAGCCTTTCCTAGAATCACCAAAATTCACCACCCACCATTTTTTTTTTTTTACTTCATTAGTGTCAAAAAACTAAAAGCGTTGCAATAGTCCAACACAGAAAAAAAAAAAAAAAAAGGGTTCAGAGATATCCACAATCAAACAGAATGGTGAATTTAACATCAATCTCAATTAAAACTCCAGAATGAAATTATAGATTGTAAGTATGTTAGAAAAATAACATGAATTATCTATAATTTTTAACACTAATAATTGTTACTAAACTGGAATATTTTAGAAATGTGATAGACACAATGCACCTAACTTTAAAAATAGTGATACTTAAAGAGTTCTCCTTAGTGACTTTAAAAATTCTTTATCCCTTACTTAAATAAACATAGATAATTTTTATCACATTTTCAGATCACAAGGCTGTATAAAGAAATATAATGGATGACAGAACCAAAAATAAAAATTATAGGGTAGAATGAGATGAGTCTAAGTTATATTTATTTGAATTACATTTAAAATCTTCCATTCTATTTCCTAAAAACAAATGCAGGAAATATCATGAAAACACCAAAATATACATATTTAAGATATACAGATTGCCAGCAAACACATGAAAGGATGCTCAACATCACTAATCATTAAAGAAATGCAAATCAAAACTACAGTGAGGTATCACGTCACACCAGTCAGAATGGCCATCATCAAAAATAATCTACAAACAGTAAATGCTGGAAAGGGTGTGGAGAAAGGGGAACTCTCTTGTACTGTTGGTGGGAATGTAAATTGATACAGCCACTATGGAGAACAGTATGGAGGTTCCTCAAAAAACTAAAAATAGAACTACCATATGACCCAGCAATCCCACTACTGGACATATACCCTGAGAAAACCATAATTCAAAAAGAGTGACGTACCACAATGTTCATTGCAACACTATTTACAATATCCAGGACATGGAAGCAACCTAAGTGTCCATCAACAGATGAATGGATAAAGAAGATGTGGCACATATATACATTGGAATATTACTCAGCCATAAAAAGAAACGAAATTGAGTTATTTGTAATGAGGTGGATAGACCTAGAGTCTGTCATACAGAGTGAAGTCAGAAAGAGAAAAACAAACACCATATGCTAACACATATATATGGAATCTAAAAAAAAAAAAAAAAGTGGTTCTGATGAACGTGGGGGCAGGACAGGAGTAAAGACACAGATGTAGAGAGTGGACTTGAGGATACAGGGAGGGGGAAGGGTAAGCTAGGACGAAGTGAGAGAGTAGCATTCACATATATACACTACCAAATGTAAAACAGATAGCTAGTGGGAAGCAGCTGCATAGCACAGGGAGATCAGCTCGGTGCTTTGTGACCACCTAGAGGGGTGGGATAGGGAGGGTGGGAGGGAGATGCAAGAGGGAGGGGATACGGGGATATATGTATACGTATAGCTGATTCACTTTGTTATACAACCGAAACTAACACAACATCGTAAAGCAATTATACTCCAATAAAGATGTTAAAAAAATTTTTGGCAATAATATCAAATGGAGTAAATAGCATAATTAATGGAATCTTATTAGTTCAATGAAACTTTAATTTTTTTTTATATACAGAGAGAGTAGGGTAATAATCACAAAATCTCTATGAAGTCAAACAACATCCAGGTCTGTATTCAGGCCTAAGTATCATTTCTTAGAGGGCATATAGGCTATGGAATTCACTTGGAAGAAAGGAAACAAGGAAGGGCAACCAAACCAAGTTATTTGAAGAATAATTAAAGGAACTAAGGATATTAGGCATTCAGATGGAGAAAATCAAATAAGATATAAGAATCATCCTCTAATATTTGAAGAATTATCATAAGGACAAAATGCAGATTTGTTCAGTGTGATCCCAAGGAACAGAACTTGAAATATGGTAGAGGTCTCAGGAAAACATGATTCAGCTCACTGTAAAAACGGATTTTTTTTCATGGTCAGAGTTGCCAAAGGACAAAATAGAATGCCCTAGGACACAGGAATACTAACGTGGGTACTGGATAACTACTTACTGAAAAAAAATTGAATGGATCATTGGATTTGGCTAATGATTTAGAGATACTTTTTTGAAGAACTTAGTGTTTTACGTATATCCTCATACATGTGATTCAAATTTAATCATTTTGTTTAATAAATTTATTTATTTATTTATTTATTTATTTATTTATGGCTCGGTTGGGTCTTTGTTGCTGCGTGCACGCTTTCTCTAGTTGCGGCGAGCGGGGGCTACTCTTCATTGCGGTGTGGTGGCTTCTCCCTGCGGTGGCTTCTCTTGCTGTGGAGCACAGGCTCTAGGCACGTGGGCTTCAGTAGTTGTGGCACCTGCACAGACTCTATAGCTTAGGCTCAGTAGTTGCGGCGCACAGGCTTAGTTGCTCCGCGGCATGTGGGATCTTCCCGGACCAGGGCTCGAACCTGTGTTCCCCGCATTGGCAGGAGGATACTTAAACACTAGCCAACAGAGAAGTCCCCATATTTAATCTTGGAAATACTTATTCATCTATTTCACAACTTTAATTTCAAAAACACACTGAAATGTGTTAAATATAAATATTATCCATATACCAGTGTGTTCTCCTGTGCCACCAGTTATCCCATTTGTGTACTGTTCTTGCAGGTGTTTTCCCCAGCACATGTGTGCCACACATTCAGTTAATTGCTAGACACTGACTGACTGACATGGTGTATCAACACAGCCCACATTCTCTGACAGACAAAAGTTCGTTGTACAATAACAAGAGAATATATAATAAAGTGTGTCCTGAAAACATAGAATTAGAGATAATTTTAGGGTGTATTTTAAGTTCTAGGTGCTGATTCTCTGGGTAAAAATTGTGATCTGTTTTGAGTTATAGATACTAATTCAATCTTGAAACCAAAATTCTCTCCCTCTACTCTTTCAAACTTCTTTATCTGTTAATTTAAGAGAATGAAACACTTCAAGTCACTCTTTTATAGGAAAATTATCATTTGCAACTACTTATCTGTGTGTCTCAGGATATTCTGATACTGTGCAACAAAGTCAAAATACAGAACTAAATTATACATTGAGGGAGCCAGAGGAGAGCAATCAGCACACATACCCTCCAATTTCAAATGTATGATCATCAGGTCATACTAGACTCACTGACTGATTTTATAAGAAGAAAATATTGTAAACATAAACATAGATGATATTTTAGGCTAGTAAAATGTCAATTATCTGTTTGGATGCTGGGGATTCTAAATAAAATTTCATTTTTAAAATGTATTTTCTGATATTTAAAAGTATATGGAAACCACTGGCATAATCATTAAGATTCCTTAAAACCTGCAAACCCATGATTTTATGTGATATAGTGTTGATTGTAACAAAACTCTAGCTTGTCTTTACTAAGTCCTATAAATAATTTTCTAAAAAGCAACAGCCCTAACCTAAACAATCACATATTGTTTCAATACTCCACTAAGATATATATATATATATATATTTTTTAACATCTTTATTGGAGTATAATTGCTTTACAATGGTGTGTTAGTTTCTGCTTTATAACGAAGTGAATCAGTTATACATATACATATATCCCCATATCTCCTCCCTCTTGTGTCTCCCTCCCACCCTCCCTATCCCATCCCTCTAGGTGGTCACAAAGCACCAAGCTGGTCTCCCTGTGCTATGTGGCTGCTTCCCACTAGCTATCTCTTTTACATTTGGTAGTGTATATATGTCCATGCCACTCTCTCACTTTGTCCCAGCTTACCCTTCCCCCTCCCTGTATCCTCAAGTCCATTCTCTAGTAGGTCTATGTCTTTATTCCCATCTTGTCCCTAGGTTCTTCATGACAATTTTTTTTTTTTTTTTAGATTCCATATATATGTGTCAGCATACGGTATTTGTTTTTCTCTTTCTGACTTACTTCACTCTGTATGACAGACTCCAGGTCCATCCACCTCATTACAAATAACTCAATTTCATTTCTTTTTATGGCTGAGTAATATTCCAATGTATATATGTGCCACATCTTCTTTATCCATTCATCTGTTGATGGACACTTAGGTTGCTTCCATGTCCTGGTTATTGTAAATAGAGCTGCAATGAACATTGTGGTACATGACTCTTTTTGAATTATGGTTTTCTCAGGGTATATGCCCAGTAGTGGGATTGCTGGGTCGATGGTAGTTCTATTTTTAGTTTTCTAAGGAATCTCCACACTGTTCTCCATAGTGGCTGTATCAATTTACATTCCCACCAACAGTGCAGGAGGGTCCCCTTTTCCCCACACCCTCTCCATCATTTATTGTTTGTAGATTTTTTGATAATGGCCATTCTGACCGGTGTGAGATGATAGAAATATATATTTTTTAATGCATCTCTGTATTTATAAACTTGCCTTTCCCTCAGTTCATACTTACCTATCTACAACATATAGGTTATTAAAATTCACCCTATTATAAAGTATAAGTGAGGTATAATTTAAACCTTAAATTATTATTGCTCTAATCAATTACTCAGTTTTTATTTAGTTTAACAGAATTAAGGTAAAAGCAAGAGTGTAGCTATCTAACTTTAGTGAAACAAAACTACATGAACCCTCTATAAAAAGGTAGGCACATAGTATTTTCAGAAAGACAATAAAAGAATACAGTATTTGAGAATGAAAAAGCAAAGAAGTCAGATGCCCTTAATCTCATAGAAACAGACAAATAGGAAGTGGACTTATTTGACCAAGCAACTTTGGCTGTCAAGCAATTTCCTGTCCTAAACAGCAATCTGGTCCAGACCTCAGAGTTATCAGAATAAAATCTGAGAGCCATTTTATAGGAGAATCAAATAATATTTGGAATGAAAATTTCATTGCAAAGCAAGAAAAATTTGCAATAATTTTCTATAATGTAAGAAGACTTTTTTAGCACTTTTATTGCATAAGCAATTCTAAATAACAGAGCTTTTCTTATAATAGCATTTCTATAATAATGGTGTTTTATAACAGAAGTGCTATTATTACAGAAATGGCATTATAATAGTGGCATTTTTATTGTTGAATCTCTCCTGTAACAGAATTGCTAAATAAGCCTATCTATATTAAAGAAATTTCAAATTTCTTCCCTCTCAGAGCTAAATGTGATTTGGCCAGTCTCTTTCATATGATCACATTACAAGTAATCTTATATGGGTTAACCCAACATCGAAAGATATGTCCAGTTCACACAGACTCCCAGGAAATCTGATATCAAACTAGGAGTCAAAATATTTGAGTTATATTCTCAGGTCTAGCATTAGCTACTGAGTAACCTTGAGCAGCATGTTGCTCCTCTTCTGAGCCTTTTTTATTCCCTATTCAAACAAAAAACAAAACAAAAACCAAGGAGATTCTTCATAACTCTCAGTGAAATCCTTCCCATTACTAAAAAGCTCATTTGGTCCCAAATCGTAATAGCATCAATTACATATTTTTACTTCTTTGTTTTAAACTCATTGATGTGCTACTTTGTAATTGTGTTATTTATTCTATTGGAGTATATTTATATTCTCAACTTAGAAGCTGAATAAAAGTAAGAATTCCTTTTGAAAAAAATATTCCCTTAAATGGTCGGCACAGAGCCATGAATATAATGGGTAATTTAAAATTTTTAATTAAAATGCATCTGATAACAAAGTTCTAAAAATCCAGGCTGAATCAGAAAATAACAGGGTTTCATTCTGCAGCTAGTAGAATACTATTCGAAAACTTGAACGTTTTCAGGTTGAAGTAAAGCAATAAAATATTAGAATAAGTTTGGAAGTGATAAAAAGATATAATGTTCAATAACAAAGTTCAAAAAATTGCCTCAAAAGAAATCTATGTCCACATCAAGTATATTACTACAAATTTCACTTATCATTCAATAAAGTACATATTGCTTTCCCATATATTTAGGGAGTATTCATCAAAAGAACTTTATATATGGAAAAGAATAAGTAAATTTAAGTTTATAAAATTCTACTTTTTATTAAAGATATCTTGTAATCCTTTGATGATGAGCTTCCAGCAGAGAAAAGAAAACAGGAAAGATTTTAGGTTCCAAAGGTACTGACCTTTTTAACGTTAAAATAAAATTCTGTATATTTCTAGGCTGATACAATTAGATTACATCATCTGGTTAGATATACTCTGAGAAACAGTAAAGTAAGGAAATTCAATATGCTCATATTCTCTGCAGGCATTTTTACATTTTTTAGGCTGTGAAACAAAGTAGGACCCTGCAAGGCCTTCCTGGGGATAGACTCCCCCACTGCCAATGTCTGCCATCTTTTGTTTGTAGAAAAGCTTTAGCCTCCTAGGCCGTCCCTGAGTTCCAAAGAGCAAATTTAATCAGAGATGTGAGAAAATGCAGAAATAGAAGAAAGCAGTCAAGCAAGACAAAATAATAATTGTTTAGCCATAAAACAAAGTCAAGGACTTTTAGTTCCTTCTCAAGGGCTATAGATAATATCCTGAGCCATATTCCTGAGTTGTTTGGCAGATACTAAAACCCCCACCAGGAGGAGGAAGTTGACTGCATGCTGACCACCAGCATGTAGACCTCAGATTGGTTGGAACTAGAAGGTTGATGACTGAAATTCCTAAAACCTTACCCTGTTATCTCACCATTAACCAATCAGAGAATTATGCACAAGCTGCTTATGTACCCTGTGACCCTCTCCCTCACACTGTCTTTAAAAACCCTTCCGTGAAAGCCCTGGGGTAGTTCAGGTCTTTTGAGAATGAATTGCCTGTTCTCCTTGCTTGATACCCTGCAATAAACTCTGTACATTCCTTCGCCACAACTCCCTGTCAGTGGATTGGCTTTTCTGAGTGTCAGGTGAGCAGACCCAAGTTCAGTTTGGTAACAACTGTCAAGAATGGTTTCAGTGTGTATTCTGATAAAATGAACTTATCTTGTTATTGATTGCAAGCTGAAGAAAGTTTAGTTAGTGTGTATATATTCTCTCTCTCTCTCTCTCTCTCTCTCTCTCTCTCTCTCTCTCTATATATATATATATATATATAGGTGTATGTGAATAATATATATGTATGTAATGAATATAACACACACACTCACTCTACTGGCACCAAAGAAATAGAGTTTTTTGGGGGACAATCACCATACCATATTTATTCATCATAATGAATGACAGCCATCTGGAGCTATCATTTTTTAAAAATTTAAGACATTGTAAAAAACACGGTAATAGCATTTTTAACCCAAGAAGTTCAAGAAAAAGAACCAAAAGAATAGAGCCTGGAGGATGAGGAGGAGAAGTTAATGATTATTTTTAATAAATCACTAAGAGACAGACTCCAAGCAGGAACTCCCTGGGTTCCACTCTGGACAAATGTTCACATACACATAATCCACTTACTAAAGCCTGTTAGCTCAATATCAAAGAAACAATGTGGAAGTTTCAAAGTACTGGGGTTTGGTCTTCGGTGAGATATTTATCTTTCCTCTCTTCCAAGAGGAAGTGAAGTCTACGGTTGACTAAACACCTTCTTGTGTGCCAGATCCCATTCCAGGTGTTTGTTTGACATGTGATATGTTATTTAACCTTTACTGTTCTCAGAGGTTATTATTATTGTCATTATTATTAATATTATTATTTTCAAATGAGGAGACTGGATGCACAGATGAAATCAAGCCACTTATCTACAGTCACACAGAGACTATGTGACAGCCTACATAGGTATTTTGGTCAAGGGATGGGAGGACTAGGACAGGATGGATTAATGCAAGCAGATTCATCCTGACTTTAAAGGAGTTTCTCTCAATGCTTGAAAGCACTATGGAGCAGCAATATTCTTAAGAAGAGCCATGTGATTTAAGAAAGAAAAGGCATCTTAAATATCACCAAACAAAATTCTTTTATTCTAAGGATAACACTAACGGTAGGAAAGATATCCTACCCAGGGTCTGAGCCCAGACTTGAATCTTCTGCTTCTGTCTCCCAATGTGTATCTCTGTTCTCTATAGTTCAGCACCTCTCCCTGGGCAGCACATATTATCACTTGAACTAGTTCTCTCTGCTCCTTAGATCATGATAGACAGAAAGCTGGTTTTGCAGTCTTCCTCCAATAAAAAATAATACTAAACTGAGAAAATGCTTTTACAGGAGGCACTAAGTGGAATCATCTTGGAAGAAAATCACTTGACTACTTGTAGCCTCAGGCACTTGTGCCTCAGGTAAACCAAAACAGCCTTTTCTTTGTAATCATACTGCACCATTATTTAGTACAGGAGTTTTAGAGTATCTAGTAGAGGAGACTCAGTTTGTCTTGTGCCATGTCCCCCTTCTCAGATAGTGTTTTTAAATTCATGAAAGGAAATACATACATAGAAAACCAAATATATTAAAATTTTGATATCAAAACAGTCTTTTAACTGCTTTGAGATATGATTAACATACAAAAAGCTATAGATATTTAATGCATACAACTCAGTGTGTTTGGAAATAAGTATACACCCATGAAACCATCATCACTATCAATGCCATAAACTTATCTATTAAAAGATAAAATTTCATTCTTTATTACTTCATTAAATAACAATATCTAGCAACAATTCTAATAACAATTTAAAATAGTAATGAAGGTAAATCATTTTTGAGTTATCCATAATAATTATATTATAATATGAAAATATCAAAGATTTCTATTAAGGCTAAAGTCTTAAGTACTACAAACACCACTGTGGCTTTTTGCCAAATTTCATAAGTAAAGGAAATGCTAAGTATCATTACAGATTAGTGAAAATAAAGATGCAATTTCTGTTCTCTGAGTTTTACACACATACCCATTGTGAACTCCAGATTTTAAAATCCCCCTGATTCTAGGAAAAGTTGGTGTGATAAGGTGATTGGAAAAGAAAAATACTGGAGGTTTTATTTAAGTTTCTAGAATATTGACTCACACACAAAAAAGTAGAAGTCCTATATCCCCCCCAAATCTCAACTGCTCATGGCATAATGTCCTTGTTCCAAAAGTTACGTTTTATAGTCAACATTTAATAAGGGGTCTCATGAGACCAATGTTTGAAACAACTGAAATTTCTCTTAGAGGTAGAATCTTTGCACTCTATAGCTTCTAAATATCCAGAGGAAAGGGGAAGAAATGGGAGGGAGGAGTGTGAAAAATTGGGAATGAGTTGATTTTTTTTTTTAATCAGGCAGCACACGAACGCAAGAAGGGTTCGAGGGTAATAAAGTCAATTAGTGGATCAAAGGATAAGAAGCCACATTTTGAAATAAAAGAGTGATAATTTTAAGCAGTAAGAGAGAGATTAGAATAGAGAAGTGATAATGCTATGCAGTTTAGATAGGAGATGTTGGAAAACTGAATAGTAAAAGGGGGGAAAAAAAAACACCTCTACAAAAACAGCTGCCTAAATCAATCATCCCTTTATTTTTGGATCCTTGTTACAGAGATTTTGATTCACTAGTTCACCTTTGTATACTGTTGTTATCATTCGCTTTGGGGCTTTCAATCTTATTCCTCAATTAATTGACTTCTCTCAAATTGCTCTTTCTTCTTTATCATGCATAATAAACAACAATCCTAGTTTTCTTCCTCATCTACTTATTCTATTATTTTCCCCACATAGACTCCAAGTCAAATGTTACTTATAAATAATTTTATCCCCCAATTCCTGGTTGTTCATTAGCACTCAGCCTCTTGTATGCACAGTGTCAGTTCACCGTGCAAAAGATAATAATTCTTGACCTCTGGAATCTGTAGGTACCATCCAGCATCCAGCATCCAGCAAAACCTCATAGGAATGAGCCCAGGATAAGAAGGGATGCCCTCTGACCACTAGGACCTGAGAGACAAACTGTGGACTGTGGGCAAATCAACATTCTGGACTTCAGGTTCCTCACTTGCAGAATGGGAATAGAATCTAAATAATTCTTTAGAATAAAGAGGTTGTAACTTATTACAATGACTACTTGTATGCATTTCATATTTCTTCTATTTGGGCTTCATCAAGCTTCTTCGATCTGTGGGTTTAGTATATTTATAACATTTTTGATGATTATTCCTTCAAATATTTTTGAGCTCTATCATCTATTTTGGAGAGTCCAATTACATGTATATTAGACTACATGTATCATTGCCCCTTTTGTCATTAATATCCTGCTCTTTTTTTCAGTCTTTTTCCTCTCTGTGTTTCACTTTAGATGGCTTGTATTGCTGTGTTTTCAAGCAATAGATCTTTCTTCTCTAGTGTCTAATCTACTGTTAATTCCTGCCAGAGTGTTTTTCATTTCAGATGTTATATTTTTCATCTAGAAGTTTGGGTCTTTTTTATATCATCCTTTTCTCTACTTGTCATGTTCATGCTTTTCTTTCCCTTTTTAAACATATAGATTTTATTTATAATAACTGTTTTAAAACCCTTGTCTGCTAATTTTACCATCTCTATCATTTCTCCATCTGTTTCTGTTGGTTAATTTTCTCCCAGTTATAGGTCACCATTACCTATTTCTTTGCATGCTTGATAATTTTCCACTAGAAGTGAGACATGTTACTTTTTACTTTTCTGGGCTCTCGATTTTATTGTATTCCTTTAAATATAGTTGAGCTTTGTTCTAGGACACAATTAAATTGTTTAGAATCAGTTTGATTCTTTGAGTCTTGCTTTTCAGCTTTGTTTAGTATGGGTTCTGGGAAGCCATTAGTTTAGGGCCAATTTGGATGCACTATTAAGGCAATACCATTGTGAGGACTCTACTCAACGCCTCACATGTTAGGGTTCTTTCCATTCAGGCTGTAAGAGATGCAAAACTATTCTCAGACCTATGTGAGCTCTCAAGATTGCTCTGCCTGCTCCTTCCTAGTGGTTCCTTCTCTGGTTTCAGGTAGTATTATTACCTACCTGCATAGATCAGTACCCACCAAAGACTGAGGGGGACCTCTCAGTACATTTCCTCCTCTGTTGTATTTTGCCCAACTATTTCTGGCTGTCTTGGGCTCCCCAACTCTTGCTGAGCTGTCTCCTCAACTCAGCAAGACGAACAGGTTCTGTTTGGATTGACCTTACCTGGTCTGCAACCTGAAAATGGCCTCCAATCAATAAGCTGGGAAAATCACAGGGTTCTCTTCAATGTTTCCCTTCTCTCAAGAATCATTAACCTGGGATTTCCCTGGTGGCACAGTGGTTAAGAATCCACCTGCCAATGCAGGGGACATGGGTTCGAGCCCTGGTCCAGGAAGATCCCACATGC
>NW_006794406.1:1906628-1917627 GCF_000442215.2 Lipotes vexillifer | reverse complement strand
CGGCCCCGAAATGAAGCCCCAAGGCAGCCAAAAAAAAAAAAAAAAAAATCATTATCCTGTGCTGCCTGTTGTCCAAAATTTGAAAACCATTTTTTTCATGTAATTTGTCCAATTTTTAGGTTAAGATGAAAGGGAAACCTATTGCCTGTCACTGTATTTTTGGAAATTGAAATCCTGACTTCTATGCCCAGCATTCCATTAGAATGCTGAATAAAATAGTTCCTTCTCTGAATTTCTAACAAAACTAAAACAAAACAACTCAACATATATCCTAAATCCCAATATTTTTAAAAAAATAAGGTAGTAGCGGGCTTCCCTGGTGGCACAGTGGTTGAGAGTCTGCCTGCCGATGCAGGGGACACACGTTCGTTCCCCTGTCCGAGAAGACCCCGCATGCCACGGAGCGGCTGGGCCCGTGAGCCATGGCCGCTGAGCCTGCGCGTCCAGAGCCTGTGCTCCACAGCGGGAGAAGCCACAACAGTGAGAGGCCCGCGTACCGCAAAAAAATAATAATAATAATAAGGTAGTAGCAACAGAAATGCAAAGGAATGAAATACAATGCTGGCATTAGGAGACAGAAGTTCTACCCCTGGGCTTTAACTAGAATAAGGTATTTGGGGGAAACTAATCTGGTTTAAATCCACATTTGATATATTTTAAAGTGAGATTTTACTGTATGATTAAGCATACCAACTGGAAAGTAACACTTTAAGGTGTTCATTTTTCTTAAAAGGATGAGATATTTAGAGACAACACTGCTAAATATTTTCTTAGTTCTGGGTGTTTATAAGAGTCAATAAAGTTGGTCCATTCCCTCTGTATAAGTGTAACAAATATCAGGCAAACACAAACACATGAGTTTGTATATTGGTAAAACTCCGTATAGCAAAATGTAGTTTTGCAAGTAGGCTTTGTACTATAACCTGCTATAGCCACATCACCAAAATTCAGTATAACGCAGAGATTACAATTCTGGTAAGGGCTAATGGTTTTAAAGCCCAGTGCTATCTCTTACAACTGTGTAATAATGGGCAAGTTGCTTTTCTGAGCCTGTTTCACTATATACAAAATGGGGACAGTAGCATTATTTGGTGGAGGATTAAATACGATCTTGTATGGAATCTGAACTTTATACAGTATCAGCCATATATTATTGTCAGCTTTCACTCTCTCTCATAAAGTCTCACCAAAGCCATCTTTTTTTATCTTCTACTCCTGATTTTACAAGATGAGGTCAGAAATTCAAATTATGACAACAGACAACATAAATTTTCTTTCCTTAAGAGGAAATTATATTTCTAAAAAATATTGTTTTGAATAGAAAATCAATACTTCATAATGAATCAACTTCTGCAGTGTTCAGATTATACTTACCTTTTCATATATGTGACAATAACAAAAAGAATTCCCGTAAGAATCTTTCTCAATTTCCATAACAGTTACAGAAACACCACTTAATAGGTAAATTTTAGAAAGGAGTAGTATATATTTTCTTTTTTTTACAAAAACTATAATTTATTTTACCAAGGACAACGTCTAGGAGTCACATTGGTGGACCCAGGAGAGGCCCTGGCCTGGAAAGGCCATGCACGGCCATCCACGGTGGGGAGGGCGGCACCCGGGCCCACGGCCACACTTGGGGAAGAGCCAGAGGAGGCCCAGGCCATGCCTGCAGAGAAGCTGCCCCATGCTGACCCCAAGGAAGGGCCAGGACACAAAGCCCTGCTTGCTGCAAATGGGACACCTTGAGTGCTGGTTCCCCG
This sequence comes from Lipotes vexillifer, assembly GCF_000442215.2. Lineage (NCBI taxonomy): Eukaryota > Metazoa > Chordata > Mammalia > Artiodactyla > Lipotidae > Lipotes > Lipotes vexillifer. Next base: position 1,915,864 of record NW_006794406.1, on the reverse strand, counting down.
GGCTGACAGCTGCCCTCTCACATGTACTCCCCACAGTCGGAGATGATGACTTTCTGCTTGGATTTCCTGTCCTTGCTGCCCTGGGCCTCAATCGGCCACAAGACATCCAGGCCTTCCGTGACCTCCCCAAATACCACGTGCTTGCCGTCCTGCCAATCCATCTTGTCACATGTCAGGAAGAACTGGGAACCGTTGGTGTTTGGGCCTGAGTTGGCCATGGAGAGCAGGCCTGGTCCCGTGTGTTTGAGAATAAAGTTTTCATTGTCAAAATTCCTCCTGTAGATGGACTTACCCCAGTGCCCTTGTGGCTGGTGAAATCGCAGCCCTGGCACATGAACTGGGGGATGATATGGTGGAAGCTGCTGCCCTTGAAGCCAGAGCCCTTCTCATGGGTGCACGGGCAGCGGAAATTCTCTGCAGTCATGGGAACGACGCCTGAACCCAGGAGCATCTGGATTCAGCCTGCTGGCTTGTTCTCAGTCTTGATGTCCATGTACACCTGAGTGTTTAACCGGGCTTTTTTTACAGCGGGCTCTCCCTCCTGGGTTTCCACTTTGGGAGGCTCTGTCCCTTCTTCTTTATTCTCTTCCAGAGTCTTCCCAGAAAAATTCTTCAACTAGCCATCCTCAGACCAAACTGGTCTGGAAGAGCCTTCCTTAATACTTATGGGTTTTGCCAAATTGACACGAATTGTCCATATAAACAGCTCAGGTTCATTCATGTTGTCTACAGCTGCTGCAGCATCCTCTGCCAACTCAAATTCAACAAAAGCAAATCCTCGGTGCTTTTCTGTTTCATAATCCAGAGGAATCTGGATGTCTGTGCTGTCTCCAAAAGGGATAAAAGCAGCATGAAGAACTTTGTCATCCACCTCCTCTGCCAAGTCTGCAACACTCGCTTGGTAGTGGCCATCTTGCTCTCACCAAGGAGTAATATTTTAAAGGAGGTTTTTGACAGTTTTGTCAATGTATTTATGTCATCTTCTGTCATGATAGTGGGTCTACAAAATTATTTTATAATTATTTTATGATAAAACAGCATGCTTATAATCTAGTGTATGCCTTCATTATTTGTAAAATCTTCCCATTATATGTAGGTTTAAAAACAAAAAACTTCTTGTCACTTATTTGTAACTAAGAGACACATTAAATACCAGCTTTCTTGAACATAGGAAAAATGTAAAAATATGGTCTGGGAACACTGAAGAGGATGATAAAAATAAATTTAGGGGAAATGAGATTTTATTTAAGCTCTTAAAATTTGATCCAAATGTAGATCACTATAAATAGCAATTAATTATGTAAGAATAATTATTACATAGGATCTCAAAGTAAATAATTTTGCTCCTACCATAAAATATTATTTGTCTCTAGATTTCAATACTTAGAATCAAAGTCCACAGATCAGCAGGTTAAGAAAACACATGCTGTATATATTTACAGCTATAACTTGCATTACAAGAGAATTAAAAAGAAATGAGGCTGTAAATGAAAGACTTTTATGGATGGATCTCTTCTAAGTGATATATGTGATACAAATGATTAGCATTAACTGATCTTCTTAAAGAATGTAATGGTATAATTCATTATAATGGCTTCGAAGTGCAATTAGTGAACTGTAGTGTAAATGACACTGCTGTTCATAGTCCTACCCATAAGAGTAATTATATTTTGAAAACTACTTAGTGAAAAATTGATTGAATGAGCCCTGTGGGCATAGATAATTGACATAAAAATATGTAAACAAAATGCCTATTAATAGGCTTTATGGCACATTTATATATTTACATGGTTTACTAATGCAAGATTTTATAAATGGAATTTTTAAACTTTTCTTTTTAAGTAGATTTCTAACAGAAAAACTGGATTTATATATTTCATTTAATAAAGCTAAACTATTTCTCTAAATACCATGTCATCATGTTTTTAATTGGATGAAAATAGAGAGAATGTCTTATTATAATGACAAAGCAATAAATAAAAGATCAAATTTCAAGTCTTCTTAAGAAATAGGATAATCCTATTTATATTTTTATACTCCAAGTAAAAGGAAAATCATAGTAGGTGACACTATATCATAACCAAGAGTCCACAAAATATAGATCAAAATTACTCTATATCTATAGGATATAAAATAACAACTCAAAAATATTTTCATTGTTTATTTAGGTACTACACCATCATATTGGTAAAAATACATGTTATGAATTAATTCTTAATCTAAAGGTTTATCATTCTAATATCAAAGAGACATATAAATATATATGTACTCTATATTCTATATTTACAAAGGTATAATTTTACATATGTATATGTAGATACACACACAGGAGTACTAGACTGTGAGATTATAGGTTTGATTTCTAGGTCATAGAGATTAATGGTTTAAGTTTCAGCTTTATATCTAGGTAGTGGAACTATACACGACAACTGAGGACCTGAGATGACTCTTTTGTAAAATGAACATATTACACTGTATGATATCTAATTCTAAAGTTCCATGAGACGGGACTCTGTGGGTGAAACTTAGAAATTAGCCAGACTTACTCTTATTCATATTCCATATATCTTATTAGTCAGCCCTGAGCTAATTTGATGAGCTGCAGTTTTCTCAGTTGTTAATGGGAATGTGATCATTTCTACCCCATGGAATTACTGTGAAGATCATGTGAGACAAATGTGAAATTAACAGATATTGTTCTTGGCCCACGGAAACTATTCAATTTCAGCTATTGTAGTTGTCTGTAAACTCTAGCTTAGACTAAATTATGCTGAAGTAACAAAAAAAGCCCAAATTTCAATAACTTAAAACAACAAATGTTTATTTTTGCTCACATTATTTATCATTTGTGGGTTGGCTACAGCTCTGCTCAATATCCTCTTCATTGAAGAACCCACATTGAAGGAACAACTGCTAATTGAAACATGTGGTCTCACTTAGAGGGAAAAGAGTAATACAGAGCTGCAAAATGGCTCTTAAAGCTTCCGTTAGGAAGGAGGTGATTCACATCATTTTCAACACAATACATTGACCAAAGCGAATCTCATGCTAAGCCTGACATCAATGGGATAGAAAAGTATAATTCTCTAGCAGGGAGGGGCCAGTTGGAAAGGGCAGTAGATAATTTTGAGAATATACAACCTATTATAATGTCCCTCAGTCCTTCTGAATCCAATTACCCTTGCGGCCATCTGCTCTGTAGAAATATGTGTGATGCATCTCTGTTTCCACTCATGTATACCTACATACCAATATGCAGTAAATGTACATTTTATGTATATTTACATAAAATGTACACCTTTCTTGTAACCTTAACTCTGAAAATTAAATAGGTTCATATGCCTAAGGACCAAAAACAAGCAGAACTTAAAGAATGATTATCATGACATCATGCATGGATGGCTAACATTTATTTGCTTCGCAACTATTTGGAAATGGGAAAGAACCAACAGTTTTTACAGCAAAATCTTGATTAATAAAATCTAGTTGTTACTCTCAATTAAATATGTGTGCATGTATTTGTTTGTATGCTACCATTTGTTTATATTTTACTATGCTACCCTGCACGGCTTTGACTTTCAGGAAATATATAAAATGAAGCCAACAACAAGAGATGCTTCTTGTATCTCTGAATGTCACATCTTAGTGCTTTTTGTAAGCCAATCAAAGGCCCTTCATCTTGCCTGCACTACTGTTGATATCAAAATGCTTAAATTCTGTGACATTGGTACAAGTTATGGTTTAGAGTATTTTACCACCACATTCCTAGTACCTGGGACAGTATGTGGCAGGAGGAAGATACTCAACAGTGTTGATGAGTAAATGAATAAGTAACTGAATAGATATTTTATTGCCTGCTATGATTAACATATTTTTTATCTTAGTTCCTAAAAGAAAGGACCTTTAATTAGTTATATTGCAATCCAAAGAAAAAGCCATTTAAAGATGTATAAAATGCTTATTTCAGCGGTAAAGTGAAAACCAAATACCTTGGCATCTCAAAAGTACAATGTACAAAAGTTTTGCTGCATTATTTGTGAAAGAAAAAGAGTCAGAATTTCTTGTAATAGTTTCTCTGTTGATCTGAAGAAGTGTCTGGTATAGAAGGGAAAGAGTAGATGAGTCCTTCAAAAAAAAGTGTTAAGTTTTTGATGAATATTGTGAATAGGTATTAACCATTTTGTCTTTTTTTTCTTCTATTGATAATCCATGACTTTGATTTTCACACAGTAAAGTTTCCTTAACAGATAATACCCTCTTCGTGGTTTTATTTAAAAACCAATCTTTTAAATAATCACATGGTGTCTCATTATATTAAACATCAATGGATCAAATCTCTTCATCATAAAGCAAAAAGTCTTCATGATCAAAAAATTGTAAGAATGTGTATTCAGTGGCTACTGCTTTCACATCTACCCCTTGATTCCCCACATGTACCGGCATTCTACAAAACCTAAGAATACAGGGTAGTCTCCATATACTATTAATAAAACAGTCATCATTTACTGAGCATCTGATATTAACTTTGTACTATGCTAAACATTTTTTGTTGGCTAACTCAGGCAATCCTTAGAATAATCCTAAAAAAATAGACTGTATTTTTACCATTTTATAGGCAGTGAAATTGAGGCTCAGAGAGAATATATCTACCAAATAGTGGCAGAGTGAGGATTCAAACTCATCTTTTTAGGTATAGATACTGAAGCAGGTGTGTTTTCTATAGTTGTATATGTGCCTGGTATACCTTGGAAAATTTCAATCTAATAAATCTTTCATGCTAAATTAAAAGGCACTTTCCTTTGAAGCAAAGTCGCTGCCTTAAGATTAAATGAGAAAAAAAATCTGTATTGCTTATCTATTGCTATATGACAAATTACCACAAACTTATTGGCTTTTTAAAAAACCACATTTATTATCTCACAATTTCTGGGGGTCTAAAGTCTGGGAATGGCTTAACTGAGTCCTCTGTTCAGTCTCAGATGTTGGCCAAGCCTGTATTCTCATCTGAAAACTAGTCTGGAGAAGAATCTCCCTCCCTGATTACATGGTTTGGGGCAGCATTCAGTTCCCTGCAGTTGTAGGACTGAGAGTTTCATTTTCTTGTTGGCTGTCAGTTGGAGGCTGCCATCAGCTCTAAGAAGCCACCTGCAGTACCTTGCCAAGTGAGATTTCTCAACATGAGTGCTTGCTTCCCAACAGCCAGTCAATAATAGCAAGATTTCCTATGCACCTAGGAGGCATTTTACGTACTCTACTGCCTTTCTCAGAGTCCACTTGTCTCCACTGACACATTGTAAGGTCCCAGTAAGAGACCATAGTGGATACCACCACTCAGGTATCTTCAAGTAGTGGATACCGTCACTCAGGTATCTTCTAAAAGTGCTTGGGAGAGAATGGTCATGGGCAAAAAAGAAAAGTTTAAAAAAGGAATTCTTGGGCTTCCCTGGTGGCGCAGTGTTTGAGAGTCCGCCTGCCGATGCAGGGGACACGGGTTCGTGCCCCGGTCTGGGAAGATCCCACATGCCGCGGAGCGGCTAGGCCCGTGAGCCATGGTCGTTGAGCCTGCGCGTCCGGAGCCTGTGCTCTGCAATGGGAGAGGCCACAACAGTGGGAGGCCCACATACCACAAAAAAAAAAAAAAAAGAAATTCTTGTATGGTTTATGGGAGTATATCAAGCTTCAGTGGTATGGGAAAAAATAGGGATTTTTTGTTTGGAACATTAAACATTGGTTCCCTTCCCTATACAGAAGGCAGGTGTGTATCTAAAAGGCTAATATTTATTTACAACCTACTGTGAACCAAGCCGTGCTCAGGACTTTCACAAATGTCATCTCATTCAAATATTTATTTCTACACTTCTCAAACACTGTGAAATAAACATTATTAACCATAAATGAGAGCTGAAAATATGATCAGAGAGGAACCCCTCGATAGCAATTGGATATGTTACAGAAGCAGAAATTGTATTTTATAGTTATTGTGCTCCTAGAAACCTACAAGGTATTCCTATCTAAGGAAGTATTCATGTTTCAATTAATAAATGATTTCTTAGAAGGGAAATTTTTACTTTTTAAATGGTTTAAATGAGGTAGAGATACTACATATAAAATAATAATAATGATAACATGCATTTGACATTTACTAAGCATCAGGCACTGTTAGAAATAAATTACTTCATTTATTCTGCACAGTCTACTGAGATATAAACTATTATTATGTCCATTTTATAGATAAACAAACCAAAGACTGAAGAGATTAAGTAATTTGTCAAAGTCACACAGGGGCCAAACCAAGATCTGAATCCAGGAAATCTTAGTCCTTGATTCCAAGGGCCCCTGAGGGCCAATTCACTTTCTTCTTCAAATACCATTTGCTATATATATATATGTGTGTGTGTGTGTGTGTGTGTGTGTGTGTGTGTGTGTGTGTGTGTGTATAATTTGAAACACAAATAATTTACAGTGAAGACAAGTCTAAGAAGATCTGAATGAATGCTTTAAGATGAAAAATCTACATTTCATGTAACCAGGTCATTGCAATTTTCTCATTTCCCAATATATGTTTAAATTTTAATTGTGATGTTTCTTTGAAAAGGTGCCCTTCTACATTTTCAAACCCTTCTTTCTTTACATATGGAGTAAGGCAACTCTGCAGCTTCTAATCACCTCCTTAATACAAGTTTTTTGAAATGGTAAATTGCTGTGAGATGAAAAGTAGATCTCATATTTCTTGAGGCTAAATTCAGTACTCAGCTACAAATGTGGTCACAAGGTCTCCTTGCTGAGGTCTTTTATGTTACTTTAATTAAGTTTCAGCTATTATTATTACTGCTGCCTCTAAAGGTGCATAAAGTATCTTAGGAAACCTGGTTTTGAGGGCATCTTTACTGTTTTTCCCTAATCAATCCTGAGATTAACTTCACGTTCAATCTTGCTGTCTGCTAGGTGCTCTGTGCTCTAGCATCCTTCTTAAATTGATCTGAAACCATGTTTAAAGATCAAACCTTGGCCACACAAGGTTTGATAACATTATACCTGGTACGAAAAAATATCTCTGGTGCCCTAAACAAAAATTAATCCGGAGGGGGTGCAGGCTGCATCCTCAGGCATGCTATTGTGGTTGCAAGTCAGCTCCATTGCTCTGTTTGTTGTCCCAGAGCGGACAAGGACAGGATGCTGCTCCACTGTGCCTCTGTAGCAGTTGGCGGCCAACAGCTCTCTATGGGTAACTCGAAAGTGGAAAGGCAGCCAATCATGCATGGTATAATTTACATCTGATTGATGAAGGTCTAAGAATCACAGAAACAATTAATTTGTATCAGGACTCCTGTGGGTCAAAAAGTAAGAGATTATGCCACCGGTACCCAATTCTAATTTTTGCCTGATCAATCACCTGACTTTCCACATCTACTTTTTTTTCAGAATCAACTTTTGCAGCACAGATGTTAAAGGATGCAGCAGAAAAAGTTTCTGGAAAACCAGAACACCAAGGAAAACACTCATTGATAAAACTCACTTGTCACTGCACATTATCCCTTTTTCAATTTGATAATGGTAAGTCATTTTCCCCACAACTGCAAGGGAGGATTTAAAAACTCTTTTTTAAAATAAACCACTTTGTTTTTATTCGTGTAAGAAAGATTACAATGGCCAGGAGAAAGGAAAAAGAATAGTGGCGACTTCCTAGGAGGAGAACAACAGCAGTAGCAATTTAAAATAAAAATAACTAAAGATGCCTTAACTTTGTAGTTAAAAATGAAATGAAAATTGCAAAAGCAATTTGTGGCAGGAAGCCTTTAAAATGTTCTAAGGATTGTTCTCATTTTGCATAAGCCATGGCCAATCTTTAAAACAGTTAGTACATTAAGCATATGTATATCTGATTCAACACTCTATTGTAGGCAGAAGCCCCTCAATTATGAAATTGTAGAAGGATGGGTCTGACAGAATCTCATCTAATTACAGGAGCAAATTACAAGTTCATAAACTTCATAAAGCATTCTAATATCTTTCCTTAATAAGAAATCTTACTGCTCAAACCAGGAATATGTCTAACACAGTCATATTTTTTTTTCTACTATTCTTGGCATGTAATTGCCCTTTACTTGTAACAATGCACAAAACAATAGAAAATAGCATTCATCGTTTTTTATTGATCAAATGTTTAAATTAGTATTAATCTTGTTCACACACTTCTAAAAGATGATTTAACATGAATGCAATCGTTTATGTTTGCTTTGCAATTATCCAATATTGCTTCCTAATCTTACAGAAGTGCACAATGAAATGGAGAGAAGTAAAATGGCTAGTGTCAAAGGATGTAGGGAACTGAAGCAGAAATTAGAATCCACATGGCCTTAGAGGTATTTCTTTGCTTTGGTCCCTAAGTCAAACAGAGGGATTAATAACAGTATCCAATATGCAGTATTGGCTTTTCTATAACTCTGGTGGCTTGTACACTGAACTGTCTTTAACAATATAAACTACTGTGGATGATTAATTCAGTGATGTTATACTATTACTATTTCTGCCTAAGCAAAAATTTTTCAGTGTAAAATGAGTGCACCATATTATTCCAACTCGACAAAGACAGCACTGATTCCTCAGCACTTGGGAAAAGATGGTCCACACCAAAAAAAAATGCACAAATCTTGATCAGTCATCTATGATACCCACACATTCCCTCATAAGAGCTTTTACTGAGCACAGATTCACTAACTGACCTTAAGTGTTGCTAAATTTTATCAGTTCCATAGTACTGTTGTTTTTCATTCATCCCATGTAAACCTTCCTATTGATATGCTTATGACATCTTGACTATTTATGTTTTCCTGTGCTATACCATTTTCATAGCATAAACATGAATGTCAAAATTTTTAAATAATAGAATTTTTTTTTTTTTTTTTTTTTGCGGTACGTGGGCCTCTCACTGTTGTGGCCTCTCCCGTTGTGGAGCACAGGCTCCGGAAGCTTAGGCTCAGTGGCCATGGCTCACGGGCCTAGCCGCTCCGTGGCATGTGGGATCTTCCCGGACCAGGGCACGAACCCATGTCCCCTACATCGGCAGGCGGACTTTCAATCACTGCGCCACCAGGGAAAGCCCTAAATAATAGAAATATTTTAATTGATTTTGTTAACTCAGTTTCTTAGTACAAGAAGCTGAAGTTGGAGAAAATTTTTTATGTTAATTAATATCCATCATCATTTATTTGATAAATTTAAAAAGGTGAATTTCC
>NW_006794406.1:1891560-1906601 GCF_000442215.2 Lipotes vexillifer | reverse complement strand
TCTTTCCTCTAAGAACTAACAAGATGGGTAGGTTTTACACATGACAGTGAGAGAAAGAAAGAAAGGACCATGAACACAAAGAGCCTTTCTTGTTTCTTTGGCTCAGGGAGGCAGTTACCAATATCCTATTAGTCTCTGATTCGGCTAGAACTCAGGAATGAGCGAGGCCTAACACTTATCATTTCTATATCCTCCCTGCCATGTAGTTCTGAGATCCAGGGGCCATAGGTGCCTACCCATGAATGTTTTGAGCACCCTGCTCTAATCCCCACCCAGGCATAGGCTTTTACCAACCTCCCTGCTTCAACAGTAGCAACTTAGACTCTCACACATGATAGGTGGTTTATCCATTGGGAAGGAACCAAATTTGGTGGGGTGAAGAAGGGGCCCCCAGGTCTGAACAGTTTTAGGGTGACGCTTTCTACCAACTCTTTCTCCATCCCCAGGCATGGGGCTGCTGACTCTAAGGTTTAGAAGAGAAACTCAGAAATAAAAGCAATAGTACCAGCTGTGCACTGATCTGCATGGACTAAAACAACATGCAATCCCTAAAGGGGGAAAAGGTTGCAAATGATGTGACACACATTTTCCCTGGTATTAAAATCATTAATCCTATTCATAGAAGTTACCTGCGAAGTCCATTTTAACTAACCTGCACTTAAACAACATGAAGGATGATAGAGAGAAAAAGACAAGTGTACCTGCACAGTGTCCCAAGTCCAGCTATAAAGTGACAGCAAGTGCCAGGATGACTGGGTTAATATGAGGCCTTTAGAATTCTGTACTTGAAAGTGATACATACAATTACTGTTTCCCATTCTCATATATAAAACAAATATATCTGTATATAATTCTCAGTAATACTCCAACAAAGATGCTGAATACTAATAAACAATGTCGATATCACATGGCAGCACTTAAACCTGCACATGACACTTCCATGTTTCAAAGTTGCTGGATATGTATGTAGTAGGAAGCCTTATTGAGATAATTGGCAGATTATCTTATAGAATTTTTTTTCTTTTACAATCAATTAAATCAGAAAACTAATCTAAGTAGCCAACAGTTCCAGACTTGGCACCAACTGCAGCTAAGAAATCCCTGAATTCCTTGATCCTACGACCCTACAAGTTCTAGCTGGAGCTTAGGAAAGTTACCTATCACTGTGGGGCATTGGTTGCACAGTAATACTAGAGGGCACTGCCTCATAATGTTGATTTTTAGCTGCTAAGATCCATTTATTCATACTTTCATTAATTGAACAAATATTTATTAATATTATATTATATTGATGTTGATATTGATAGTAGTAGTTCCTACTATGTGCTGGGTACTATGGTAAGCACAGGGAATAAGTAATAGAAAAATCACTTTTTTCAAGAAATTATTAATCAAATAAATTAGTTATTCTCAATTTTTTCCTGCCCCAATAAGCCTAAGAGCTATGACATAGTCCACTCAGTATAAGCAGCTTCTGGTGGAAGTAACTATCAAGCTAGGGAGATGGGTGTGTGGAGAAGGCAGGATAGGGTATCTGGTATTTTTTAAATTTTAAAACAGATTTCCCTTATCTTGGTGGAGAATCACTATGGTAGAAATAACTAACTAAAGTTCTTTTTCCTCTCATTGCTAGAGGTAGCATCAACTAGTAAAAGAAAAAGAGAATAAACAAGTCACTATGATTTCATTGCTTTGTTGGCCAAAGTAGAAAGCATGAAAAATAACAATGTAAACAGATACCACTTATTTAATGACAGATACCACTTATTTAATGTTTCCCACATGACAGCTGTTTTACATACATTTTGTCATTGAAACTTCACAAGAACCCTGAAGAGTAGGTACTGTTATTACTGGGTGACCATGTATATTCTGCTTCGCCTGGAGAGTATCAGTTATACCTATCTTAATTATTAATAGTTCCTCCTTTCTCTCTCAAAAGTGTGTCAATTGGATAATAAAGTATTCTTTTTTATCCACAAAATAGCAGCTTCATATAGTCCAATTTAATAGATGAGTTTATAATAATGTCATGGCAATCTTGGAAGGGCTTTTCTAAAGCTCTGTTTAAATAACGTTGGTGTCCCAACACTACATCCTTTAATCAATTCCACTGCTATGCAATGTGCTCGTTGGGAGTCATGGGGACAGGAGAGCATAGAACAAACATCATGTACTAGTGGTAGAGAGTTAGAAGGTGTCCACCTCCCTACTGATAGATACGGAAACTGGAAATAATGGTTCTTCGTCAGAAAACCTTATGAGATATATTTCCACAAGATATATAATGGCGACAATTCTATACCCAGCTTAGAACTCATTATAAAGAATTTGATAAAATGAGGGAATTCCCTAGCAGTCCAGTGGTTAGGACTACGAGCTCTCACTGCCTAGGGCCCGGGTTCAATCCCTGGTTGGGAACTAAGATCCCACAAGCCCAGTGGTGTGGCCAAAAAAAAAAATAATAATAACAAAATAACAAAATTTTGATAAAATGAAAGAATTTGAGTAAAGTTTACCGTAATGAGATTTGAAGATGAATCCCCACTCTTTGGACTCCTTTCCTGTTAAGGATCAGAGTGTAGTAACACCTTTTGAAAATTATAATGGCCTACTTATTTTCAAATTTGACAAAAGTAACAAAGTTGTATCCTCATATTGAATTCAATATGATAATAGTGAAAAGGCAAATGTGAGTGCCAAAACAGAAGGCAACACGGAAGCAGCTATAAATGAATGATTTAGCACTCAGTGAAGGAAACTGAATTCTTCCTGCCACCAAATTTTGCAACATTTATATGCACACTGATTATGAATTTTTTCATACTTTTAAAACATCCATATCATACTGTTTGGACTATATAGCTCAAATGCATTCCAGCCTTGCTCACTTTACCTGGTTTTGCACACATGCATTGGTAATGACCAACAAAATTCCATTGATGGCAGCAATCTCAGAAACAAGCTTCCCAGATAATCAGTAAACCCACATTCCCCACTATCAACCCAACAGTGATCTTCTCATCAGATAACAGTTGTTAGAATTTCTTTATCACCAATTCATCATTAGAGGCAACAAGTATTGATTTATAGTCTGGTAAGGGGAAAATTCCATTTACAGGAAGTTTTTCTGCTTAGGAAATTGTCTGAGTCATCTAGAATTATCTGAAAAAAAATCTTCAAATGGCTTTTTCATCTCTGAGTTTTTGTTAGGCCCCTGGGGTAATGGTTTAAGCTGTGAAGGCATCTCTACTAGAGAAGGAAAAACTCCTACGTGAGTGCAATAAAGAGGACAGTGTTTATTTATCTGTTTTTAAAGAGCACCACTTTATTGGAAACCATTACTTATTTTCCCAAATATTTGTAGAGATTGTGCGATAGAATTAAATGCACATATACTGCAGATTGGCAAAAGAAAAATTTTCTTGAAGGAAATGTTACAATATATAAGTTTTCTATTACTGATCAAAGATGAATTATTTCTATAAACTATCTGCAAAATTATGAAGGAAGTTAACGGCAGATATATTTTCTCATCATATGCAGTCACTCATCATGGTGACTCATCTAATGCATAGCTTAAGGTCCCAGTACTTAGAATGATGAGGTCCTCATAAGACCACCTTGTCTACCTAAGCTGCCCACTTGTGAATCATCCAAGTGCCCTTCAGGATGATGAGCTTTTGATTAGTCCTTTCAATTAGTGTTTATTTTCTCGAGTAGAATACTCACAACAGTTTCAAGCTCTGAATCTCCTTTAATCGCTGCCTTTAAATTAAGAGCAATAGATTTTTTTTAACTGGTCTCCTGCTGCTTTGGCCAGAAGATCAAGTATGAATGCAATTTAAATATGAAAGCTAGCATCCAATACACAAAGACTCACTTTTAACTAAAGGTGAAAATTCACTCTAACTCCATTTAGTAAAAGCCATTAAATTACTATGTATCCGAACCTGCTGACACATTCTTGATTGATAGTTGTGCTTTCCTATCAGTGGAAAGATGAAACAATTACTTTTTTGAGAAGACTGAACAAACATATCCACCCTACACGTTTTTTCCCAAGGTACCCTAGAAATCTTATGTTCCTAATTTTATTTCTAAAATTGGGAGTTGCCTCATAAAATTGGATATTTAAAAAGTCACTATAAAAATCATCTATAAAGGACATTATTGAGGCAACTGGGAAACTTGAATATTGAATATATATTAGATAATTTTATTGCATCAATATAAAATCCCTAGGACATAATAATAGTACCATAGTCAGGTAGGAGAATGTATGTTCACAAGACAAGGGCTGTAGCATTTAGGGGTGGAAAATCTAATAGCTTGCAAATTGTTCATGTATATATACATATGCATACATATAAGTAAACATAAATAGTAAGTATGGCAAAATATTAATAATTAGTGAGTCTAGATGAAGGGTGTGTGTTTGTTGTTTTCTTCTTCCAAGAAGAATTCCACAGGCTTGAATTTATTCAAATTTAAAGCTCTGAAAAAGTCACCTTCCTTACCATAATTATCTTCTCCAACTTACAGAAGCCATTTATAATTTACTGGCAAAAAGACAGAGCTTCTAACTAGGTGGTCGGAGCACAAGGCATACTACAGAAGCATGAGAAAGTTAAGTCAAACTAGGTGGGTGGGCAAGAAATCCTGGCAGGTCCAAGGGCTAAGAGGTCAAAAAGGAACCTGAAAAGTTCCATGGAAGCATTTCCTCTGTGGTTCTGAACCAGGGTGACTGAAGTCTCTTGTCAACCTTAGATTTTCATCTCTGTAACGGCATGTCTCACCCAGTCTGTGCAGCCCTTGGGCCCTGGCCTTTCTGCTGTGCACTTTATACTTCTTACAGGAGGAAAATTCCAAGGATGATGTGTGGATACTTTGTGAATCTTGCCTTCTTGAGTCAGAAGAAAAGATTGTCAGGACCATAATATAAACTCAGCCCCAATCCAAGAAATTCTTATATGACAGATCATTTTGTATAGACATCCCAAGAGACAATGTGGGTCCCTTGATATGGTATTAAAAGTGTCATATTCATAGGCAGATGTATGACAGTAATAGTCATGAGCTATTGACAAGGTATATCAAGTAACGTAAGGTTTAAAATAAAGATTAACATTAGCTGGTTACCTGAGATTACATGCTATTTCATTATTCAGGCCCTGGTTTATTTGTGGCTATCAAGAGGTATACATCTTTTCAAGACCTCAAAAATTTCAGAATTTTATGTGAGTAGTGGTCTAAAAAAAGTATATTATGTCAAAGTTGAAAGCCTAGGGCTCTGTGACCCCCATTAGCCAAACATGGGATTATGAATACATTAATCTTTTGTCAGTCTTATGTTATCTTCTCCATATTAGGGCATATTATAGAACTAGTTCTTCCAATGTATTATTTGTCAAGAAAAAAATGTTCTAAGAGATGAAGGATTTTTTTTTTTAATCTCTAACTTTGTCCCCAAGTCCTCTGAGGAACAGAATTTCTAGACTGAATAAATAATATATGAGTCTCACAAATATGAAATATCAATGGTAAATATAAGACTGAATTATAGGAACACTGTGATGGTTAATTTTCTATGTCAAGTTGGCTGTTTTGTCAAACATTATTCTTGATGCTTCTGTGAGAGTGTTTTTGTATGAGATTTACAATTAAATCCATGGACTTTAAATAAAGCCAATTGCCTTCCATGGTGAGCGGGCCTCATCCAATCAGTTAAGGCCTAAATAGAGCAAAAAGCTAATCTCTCCACATCAAGAGGGAATTCTTCAGAAAACTGCTTTCAGACTTCATCTGGAACTTTAGCTCCTCCTGGTTGTACAGCAGATTGCCTATGGACTCAAACAGCAACTCTTTCCTAAGTGTCCAGCCTGCCGGCCTCCCTCATCAGAGTTTGGACTCATCAAACCTCCTTAATTACATGAGCTAATTCTTTAAAATAAATCTCTTTATATATATTTTCATATATTATATATAAAATATATAGTTGTGTGAAAGAAATAGATATATTTCATTCTATAGATCCTGTTTCTCTAGAGAACCCTGACAAATACAAACACCAAGGAAAAAATTTATCACTCAAGACTAAACACATGATCTGCTACCTCCCTTTAAAGAGACATAACCTTCCCCCACCTCTACATGTGAGGAATCTCAAAAGTTTTGTTGTGACTTCTCAGAATTTATGGCTATAATTCTACAGTCTCATAAGATACCTGGGACATGTTGACTGAGCCACTGCATTTATAGGGAATTAAGGGCAAGAGGAAGCAGGCCTCTATCACTGGAGACCTCTTACACTCCCCCTATAGCCAGCAACACGTAGTTTCATAAACACAAAATTCACACACACACACACACACACACACACACACACACACACACACATCACACATATTCCCTGTGTGCTTTTATACTTCTCTCACTGGAATCCTCCTGGTTTTATAAAAACCTGAGTCTACCAAGGGCTCAACCTACCCTTCCGATTGACATAGCCTGGCTGGAAGGTATAAGTTTACTTTAGTTCCTTGGTAAGAGGGCTGATAAAAGCTCAGGTTCTGAAAGTTATTCTGAAAGGAAATCTCTATACATAATGCCAGGCAAGCTTGCAAGATAAATAGACTTCTCTCAGGCTTGGGACATAAGGATCTATTTCTTCTTTAAAGTCAGTCCATCTAGTAACCTCAGATTAGAGACCTAATATCTTATTAAATAGCTGCCATCTTTCAGTGCATAAGCATTAGGGAATAAGTAGATCTAAGAATGAGCACCTAGTGCCAGATAATCACAGTAGAACTTTCATTCAGTCCTTCATTTATTCAATTAATAGAAGTCACTCAATTATTTAAACATTCATTGACCATCTACACTATGCTGAACAATGTGCTAACATCCAAGTATACAATATGAGGAAAGAGAACCTCCCCGAAAACAGTATTCCCTGTTCTAATGAAGCTTACATGCTGGTGGAAAGGACTGACATTAATCAAAGAATCACAGAAATAAATGTACAATTCAAAGTGTTTTGTGATAAAACAGAGGAGACATATGGCATGAGGGAGTATTGAGGTAGGCAGGATTCTAAAATGGTTCCCAAGACTCTTGTCCCCTCCAGCATATGCTCTATATAATCCCCTCCCTTTGAACAGAACGTGTAAATATAAAGGGATACCACTCCTATGTTAAGGTTACTAATCAACTTTGAGTTCACCAAAAAGATTATCTAGGCATTTCTGACTGGGCCTGACCTAATCAGAGGAGTCTTTAAATGAAGGTGAAGCATCAGAAAGATGTATTCCTGCTGGCCTGGAAGAAAGAAAGCCATGTTACAAACTCCCTATGAGAGTCATGTGCCAGAGAACTGCAGACAGCCTCTGGGATGTTAGAGCAGTCCCTAGCCAACAGCTAACAAAAAAGTAACCTCAGTCATACATTCAAGGGAATGAATTCTACCAACAACCAGTGAGCCTAGAAGAGGATCCTGGGTCTCAAATAAGAACAGCAGCCCAGCCGTTCACCAAAAAGATTATCAAGGTATTTCTGACGGGGCTTGACCTAATCAGAGGAGTTTTTAAATGAAGGTGAAGCATCAGAAAGATGTCTTCCTGCTGGCCTGGAAGAAAGAAAGCCATGTTACAAACTCCCTATGAGAGTCATGTGCCAGAGAACTGCAGACAGCCTCTGGGATGTTAGAGCAGTCCCTAGCCAACAGCTAACAAAAAAGTAACCTCAGTCATACATTCAAGGGAATGAATTCTACCAACAACCAGTGAGCCTAGAAGAGGATCCTGGGTCTCAAATAAGAACAGCAGCCCAGCCAATCTCTTGATTGCAGTCTTGTCGCACAGGAGCAAAAGATCCAACTAAATCATGTACACACTCCTAACATAAGAAAACTGTGAGAAAATAAACTTGTGTTATTTTAAATAACTAAATTTGTGGTGATTTGTTTTGTAGCAATAGAACACTAATACAATATAGCACATGGAGTTGACCAAGTCAGAGAAGGATTTCCTGGGGAACGGATGTTTGAACTAAGATCTTAGAAATAAGTAGAATTTAACCAGGATAAGACAGCTGGAGATGGGAGGCATCAGATGTAGAGGATTTTGATTTAGAGTCTTTAAAAGGCTTGGGGCTAAAGGGAGCATGGCAAACATATAGAGATATAAAGACATTTAGGGTAATAAATAAGGGGGAAATATGATAGAAATGGGGCTGGAGAGGAGAATGGTGTAGATGAAACAGAACTTTGCAGACCATGTTAAGGAGTACAGATTTTATTTCCAGTGATCAGAGTGTTGTTTGTATACCCCCTGATGTTCTCAGGGGGTATCTCCTTTACTGCAGATTTCTGTCCCAGCGGTCTCCAGTAGCAGCTCTATAGCTTTCAAGGAGCTCTGACATGAACTCTGTTATTCAAGGACACAGAGATCGTCCTAATCTTTCCAGGATCTTTCACTGGACATGCAGGATAGTCTATCTTCTAGAATTACTTGGAGAGCATATACTTAATGAGCACTTCCATGTGTCAAGTTTTTAAATGAGTCAAGAATTAGAAAGTGAGAGGCGGGTGATAGGGGTGGGGAACAGAGAAGGAGAAAGAGGAAATTCTCCATATGCCTGGGAATGGAATATATTATTTTGCCTCTGAACTAATCTCTGGTTTTCTCAACTTCCCTGTTGAAAGAATAGGGCCTATTTAAAATGCAGAACTCAGCATACTATAGAACTTTCCAAGATTAGACACGCTTCTATAACTTACACACATACCTTACCTTTTGAATTAAGAGTCAGCAAGGGAAGTTCTCAAATATCTCTTTAGCCACTCTTTCACCATACGTGAAGATTATTTTTCCCATTCTTTCCCATACAATATAAAACCCATCATCTTTATCCTCAGATTTTTCCATTCTAAAATTTAAATACAAAAATTAAGTAAATTTTTACATTCAAATCCCTTTAAGAAATCCACCCTTTAACATTGTTTGACTTAATAATTAAGTCAAACAAACTGCTAAAGTTACTATAAAGAAAGTATTTCTCAGGTTTCCACTGTCTACAAGGGAAAGTTTCATAAACAGTTTTAAAAGGTGACTGATAAAGTATAATACAAATTACATAAGTTATGGTTCACTGGATTCAGCAATTCCATATTATATAGAAATTTAATCAATCTTTCAGAAATTGCCAACATATCACAGTAGGAGGTACTTTTGACCTTCATGGAGAAGTAAGCAAGATGAGGTACTGAACTGCATATTTCAGTGGGTTTGTTGGATTTTGTATAATTGTCTTTTTCAGAATTTCTGGCTAAATTTGAGCCCTCTTATTTGGTAATTCATGCTGTTTTACATATGAAAAGCAAAACCTGCAATTTACCTATTTGAATCAAAACGTTACCTTCATTCAAACCTAAATCTTTTCTCTCTCTGCCTCAAGAAGGGTGGAGAATAAGTAAAGAAGAGCATGCAAAACTATATGGAACACATTAAAATCATCCCCTTCGCAGCCCTTATATGCGTCCCTCATAATTCTGGTTAAGAGTGGCTGTCAAAATATAATTGTTAATAGTGGTCCTTTTCAATATCAAAAGTGTGCCAATCTGGATGATAAATTGTATGTTCACCCTAGTCAAGTATGGCATCATGTCCAGGAAGGTAACCCCAATACATCAGTCTAGTTGTTATTATCCTATATTGGGTGAGGATAGAGAAGGGTTACACCTTCTACTTCAATACCGTGCTCAGTATAGCCTAATACATGGCTCCAAAGGAGAGAATTTTATGAAAGAGAAATAGGATAGCTTTAAATTTGACACTAAAGCCCAATTTGCCTATAAGTAAAAAGGATTAAACTTCTTTATGAATAAAAATAATAAGAAAATGTCATATGCAGTCTAGTTCCTATGACTCTTACACTTAGAATTGTGTTCTTTCTTTCTACTCTTAGGGTTTTAATACTTAGGATTAAAAAAAAACCCAAATAACTGAGTACTCAAGTAGTCAGACTCTTTTATCTGACAAATGAGAAAGTAAAGCCTGAAAGAGGGCAATGATTTCCCCTAGATCACCTAGTTTATTGACTAGGACAGGAACCTGCATATCTTGGCTCTCTATAGATACTTCTTTCTGATGCCATGCTCGATCTCCTGTCTTACAACTCAAATTGTCTCTACAACTGCCAAATTTTGAGTATACTTATAAGAAACTGTTTTCTAATTTATTTATGTCCAAGTTTTAAGGATATCTGTCAGTTACCTGGCCTTTATTGTAGCTTTAGGCACTGCCTTCATAACAAGACATTATAACATGTGATTTAAACATAGTATTTTCATTACTGTTATACAATGTTAGTTTGTAAATAAACCGATAGCTTCAAAGCACCTTTCTAATTCTTGCTATACAAATGCATGGACACTTGAAAAATGTATCATACACAAAGGAAGAAGTTATGTTCCCTCTGAACACAACATTGAAATAAACAATTAGGAAATGCACTGTACTGCTAAAAGCGCTCAAATGTGAAATCACTGTGGTTGGTTTTCAGATTTTATTTTGAAAGTCACACACACATTAATATCCATTAAGCTAATTGTTTGTTAGGGATGAGATCATTTACAAATAGACTTGCCCATCTGTAAATTGGTAGAAATTAAATTTTTTAATTTCTGTGTTTTAAATGAGTTCAAACTCATTAAATTATAATAAAGTTTTCTCTACTTAAAAAAATAATAGTTTAGTTTTTACAATGTTTTAACTAAATAATAGTGCATATTTTTAATACTCTCACTTAGGAAACTTGGAGTGCACTGTTTCAAATTCACCTGAAGTATAGCATAGTCTAAGAACATTTCCACACATGGGCTTTAGCATGTACCCTTAGTTCTCTTTTTCACATTTTGGATGCCAAGTAACAGAAGAGAAATATACTAGTTTTCTTGGGCAAGTCTTCATGAGCAATCTATTTTTTGATTGAAGTATAGTTGACTTACAATATTACATTAGCTTTGGCTATACAACATAGTTTGTGAGCAACCTATTAAATACTGAAGAGAAATTTAAATCCAGGGAACTTCTCAGAAAAAAAAAATCTATTGTTATATGACTTGAATATCTAAGTTATGAACATTTCATGTTTACCAGTGTTAAATCTGAAGGACTACTACTTGGCTGGCATGATGGCATTTGCTCACAGAGTTCAAAACTATTTGAGAAATAGAGCATGAAATTAATTTATATCACTTTTGTAACAATAAATAAATAAAACTATGAAGTCATACATGTACTAACACCGCAGCCATCATACTAACTTCCTTAGCTATAAATATATCCCCTGCTATTTGACAACTATAGATTTGAGTTTTCAAATACGAATAGCTTTTACATAATTATACCAGATATTACAGTTTATATGCTGAAAAATATAATCTGTTACCAGACCAAGAGTAAGAAGAAACTTGAATTCTAGTTCAAGTTTCACTCAAAATCTACATGACCTGACATTTGTCACTCTTCCAGAACAACAGAGTTTCTATCTATTCAAAGCAAAGTTGTCTCTAATCTTTGGTTTCTAGAATTATAAAGAAACTGGAACTGTTTTAATATATGTGAAGTACTTAAGAGTTCATAGGCAAAATGCAAAATACATAAACACTGAATTATACATACTAGGTATTATGCACGATTCATGTTGTCATGCCCTACAGAAAACTTCCCAAGATTTGAGAAATAGTTTTTTGCCTATTCTTGTTTCACCTCATTGTATTAGTAGGACATATATTTCAACAAGGGAACTTTCCTTGACACTAAGGACAGATTTTTAATCACAAAGAATTAATCCTTAGGAGCATTTCCATCCTGATATCAAAGTCAGACAGAGAAGTGGGCATACTCACAGGTTAAAAGCCATGAGAATGCCACTTGGTTTTCATACAAATTTTGTGTTAATTATTTTCTTATTATAAAGCTAGTACATGCACACTCAACATTATAAACATTCTATATATTTTGTAAAACATTCATAAATTCAAACATTATAAGTCTGTGTCTTTAGTACATCAAAAGAATCTTCTGCTTTCCCACCCTGAGAAGTAAGAGATAATATTGTTAAGTAAAATGAGCACATGCCTAAGGGTCAGGAAGTCTGGAGCTTTGGCCCTAATTTGCTATACTTCATTCATTTGATAAACATTTTCTCAGTGTTTGCTTTGAGCCAGGTGCTATACAAGGGAATAGGAATGGAAACAGAAATATAAAATCCCTGTTATCAAGGAGGTGATAGTTAAAGGAGGAAAGTAATATAGTTATAAAATATATGCATGCTTTCATATGGGAGTCTAAAAAGTGATATTAGCCCAAAACAGAGGAAGCAACTCTCTCTCTCATGGGGAGGTGGAAGTGGCTTTAAGAAATAATAATTAAGAATAATTGCAAATAACATTTATTGAACAATCCCTTTGTGTCCAGAACCATGGGGAAAAAGTTTTATATACATTACCTCATTTAGATTTTTAATATGAAAGGATAGTTATTATCATGTTCCCCATTTGACAGATGAGGAAATTGAGACTTAGAAATTTGAGGTTTAAAAATGTAAATCAAATAACAGATCATTGCACACAGGAATTTATAATTAAACAGAATCTTGGTGAATGATAGAGTTAACCTAACCACAGAATCAAATCTCATTTGGAAGTAGGCATTAGATAAAGCATGAATGAATGTATGTATGTACCTGCTTGTGAGTGATAGTTACATTCTCTCTGTCCTTCAATTTTATTATCAAAAAATAAGATTAATAATACAAACCCCAGTAAATTGTTAATTTAGCAAATATTAATTGAACACCTACTATGCTAGGTGCTATGCTAAGAGCTTGAGATACACTGGTGAGTGGGACCTATTCTGTTCAAAGCCACTAACCATACATAGCTATTTAAATTTAATTTTTAATTAATTAGAATCAAATAAAACTAAAACTTCATGTCCTCAGTCATATTAACCATATTACAAGTGCTCAATAACCACATGTGGTTCATGGCTACCATACTGAACAATGCAAAATAGAATGTTTCCGTTATTGAAGAAATACTACTGGATAGCACTGAACAAGACAGCTGTTGATCCCTATCCTCCTGAAGCTTGCATTTTAGTGGGGAAGACAGAGACCAATTATTTGAATAACTTTATTATAGTACTGATGCAAGTGATGAAAAAAGCTAAAAGTACAAAAAAGACATCTCATCAGGAGGCTTAAACTAGAATAGGAGTTAGAAGACCTCCCAGGAAAAGTGACATTTCACCTGAGATCAAGACGGTTAAAAGGAGTTAGGGAAAAAGGTGGAGAGATTTCTGAGCAAATGGCTGCAACATAGGGCAACACGTGTAAGCCCTAAGAAAGGCGGGATTTGGAAGGAATGAAGTGCTGGAGCATGGGAATGGGGAGTGGTATAGGGGCAGGTGCCTAGGGATCTGAGAGGGTCAGCGGGGGGTGGGGGTGGAGTTGGTGCTGGAACAGGTGGAACCATCCTGAAATCAATGAGGGGTGACTACAGGGTTTAAGAGAAGAACAGCACCGCTGATTCGTGTTTTTAGAAATGTCACTCTGGCTATAAGAGAGAGAGTGAACTGGTAGGAGAGCATGACAAATGGAAGCCAAAAGACAAGTTTATTGTGGTATTTGGGCAAGAAGTTAGCAAACATCATGGCTTACCCTGGCTCTATATTAATATGCCAAAAATTAACTCATCTGAAACCAATTTTCTGTGGCAATTCACCTGAAGATCCACTTGCAAGCAGCCAATTCACCAGATTTACCATGTTTATCAATTAACTTCTCAGAGAATGTAATACCTTTACAAAGAACTAGATGTGGAGTCGCAAGAGAAATTCCTTGACCCCCTTCACAATGGTTGAAAAGATAATATCATCCACCAGCCACCACAAGAGCACCCTCTTGGACTCAGAAGCAACTTCTTTGCCATTTAATCTGGCAATAGGTACCACTTTAAGAGAACAAACCTTAGCCACATGCAGTTAAGTATCTGTCATGGTGCCCTGGCCACTTAGGAGCCAGAACAAACGTTGAAGTTTCTAGAGCTGTTTTTTTTGGCTACTCTAAGGACAAAACAACAACACCAAAAAGAAACAAACAAACAAAAAACATCGTTCTCCTGCATATTTTAATGGTCTTAGTGAATTAGAGGTTCTAACTGAAATCCTCTGAGTGAGGCTGTGAGGAATGGGAGGAAAGGACAGCAACAGCATTCACCTGAGAACTGAATACCTGTCAAATATTGGAAGAGTTTGCTCCACCTTCTGGTGAAAACTGCCCACCAAAAGACAGGGAAGAGAAACGATGGAGGAGTTAACTAATAAAATATTCCACTTTATTGTGGGTTGTAGGGTAGTTAATTCTATGGCATAAGACAGTTTTCTTCTGGGCTAAAAAGGCAGAATTAATATACAAGTCAGTAAATAAGCAGTTTAAGTTCACAGCACAGAGCTGAGTACAGCTTGATGATTTTTTAGATAGCCTATGGTGATAATTATGACTGTGAGTAATGAGGGGAAAAAATCGTATTTTTTGGATAAGTTTTGTAAACTTTCTCAACCTGGAAATTCAGGCATTAATTATCAAGATCACTGATGTCTAGACTTGAAACTAAGAATCTTTTCAACAGACTTTCTGTTCATTTTTTAGTACAAAAGTGGATTTTTATTAATTTGCACTATATTTACAACAATTAACCAGAGTTAAAATGGAAAAATAAACCCAAATTAAAGCACTGAGCCATTGCCCTTGTTTTCCAAGGAGGAGGGGAAAAAAAAGTTCTCAAACATTTAGAAACAGTAATACATTTAAAAATTAATATTGCCAATCTTTTCTTGACACTTTCAAGATTGTAACTGAAGCTCACTAAATGCATAAGAGACACAGGAAAGGATTAAAAGTGACATTCTGGGGCAACGGGAGAGGCCACAACAGTGAGAGGCCCGCATACCACAAAAAAAAAAAAAAAAAAAAAA
>NW_006794406.1:1881080-1891216 GCF_000442215.2 Lipotes vexillifer | reverse complement strand
AACCCAAAAAAAAAAAAAAAAAAAAAAATGACATTCTGCCCATGATATCTCTTTTAGATAGTAACAAAAAGGAAAAAATGATAAAGGTCTCATTTTGCGTTCACTGATAGCCACTTTCTGAGCCCTTTGAGAACCAGAACATTAGCAATCATAATTGTTTGAAGTGTATCTTACAGTTCAGCACTTCAAAGTCACTCTTCCTATAGCTAAGGAAAAATGGTTAATAAGAGGTTAAAATAAGAAGATCTGGTGTTTGCTTTTCCCTGGCAGGCCACTATGGCCTTGCCCATTTCTGCTTCTCTTGTTCCCTGGAGCACCCTGCACAACATTAGGCATATGGCAGATGGTTAAGGAAAATGTGTTGTTTCAACTACTGTACCCTGGAAAGTAGGGCTCTCAGTACCTATAATAGTATATCTTAATAATGAGGCAAAAGATTTGCTCCTCCTATATCGAGGCAAGCAAAATTTTGCCCCCAGGTTTTAATGGCTCTAAAACCTAGAAAAGGCCAAATCTGTTATGAAATGTATCAGATAATACCTTCACCCTAGGCTCTGACTACATTCACATAAAACGTTCCCTATCTTTCCATCAGCGTTTCTGCCAAGAATCTGCCAAGATGTGTTTAAGCTACCATTTCAGTACCAAGATCAAGTAGTAATTTTCAAAGATGAAAAACAGCATAATAATATTTTAAAGGACAATGTACACTTTATTATATAACCCAATACTAACATTGTTGACAACAACTTCAAGGATTAAGTTGAAAGGTGACTTGATCTACTGATGTCCACGGTCCTACACAGGAATAATGCCAACCATTTACAGATTTCACCCAATTAATTTAACAAAATTATTTAGGATTCAGAAGGAATTAATTCCCCAGGGATGTTAAGCTAACCCACTTTAAGACCAAATGGTGCAGGCTATAACAAGAATCTAAAAAGAAAGTGCCAAGAATATTTAATGTAATATAGAATCAAAGAGGCAAGTGCTCATATCTCTGTTATCAAACGTAAACTTGGATTGTTGCTCAGGATTACTGGAACAGAGGATTAGCAATGAGACTTGCAGAAGTGGCAAATTCACTGTGTGCCTTACAGCAAATCTAAATTGTGTGCCACCACCTATAAACTTGAGCAATAGATTTCTTTTTTAAAATGACCTGGAAAGTATCTAACAGGCTATCCTTGGGGAACTAACACTTTTTGAACTAATTAATCACCGGATGCCACCACTGCTCCACTCCACTGAATATGAAAACCATTTGTTGGGCAATAAAGAAAACTTCTCTAGAAAAGAAAGTGATGATATATCACTATTGGAGAGCAAACTGTTCTGCAAACAATATTTGCAAGCCGTCTTCAAAATCTTCATTTAAAAAGCAGAAAAAATGATCAGAAATATTTTACTACATGAATGGATTTTAACACTGAAACTAATTTAAACATTTTGATTTCCTTTGTACTTTGAAAGAAACATGGATCAAGAGTAGCTAGGTAATGAATACTAAGTATATTAAAAGGAAAAGGTATTTTATAGTAGCTAGAGCCCTGGACTGGACTGAACTTCAAAGCAGACTGATTTGTATTTGGGGCCTGAAAATTAACCAACTTTATGACTTTGGACTATTTACTACAGCTCTTTTTCTCAGTCTCCCCAGGTATAAAACGAGAAGGTTAAACTAGATGATCTTTAAGATCCCTTCCAGCCCTAACTTTCTATGAAATGTCAACATTTTTAGAACTACTTTGTCTTTCACATCTGTACAGCTTTGTCAATATGTAGTCCACTATATAAGAATTATGGTTTGGATTTAGCATTTGCAATCAATATATGAACTTTCATTATTACTTAAGTATCTCTGAATCCTGTCACTGTTTATTCTTTCATATACGTTAATAATAAAGAAGGCAATCTTTATGAGACCAAGCAAGAATTAGGAAGTTGTGACTGACCAGAGACAAATATCAAACTAAGGATACTCTGAATATATTATAAGCATCCTCTTCTGGAGACTTCAAAGCACAATGCATTTTTCTTATTCACTATATTTTTCCAGTCTTCAAATTATCTTCAGAATACTAATATAGGTTTAACAAATGGAGGAGGCACAAGAATTGTGCAATTTGTTACAAGAACCCATGAAATAAGAACTCAAATTCTTCTTCAACTATTCACCATTGGAAGCTACATGAGAGTTTCAGTATGGTGAGTACACTAGGTGCAAAAATCTCAAGACACCTGCTAACAGGGCAACTGGTAATAAAGTCCATGTGCATAACAATCATTTTCTGCCAAGAGGACCATGAATAAGAACACAAAATGAAAGTCTACCTTAAACAGTACAGTGCACTCAGATAACATATGATACACAATAGGGTTCCACCTTGCATGAAGAACTGGTACTGACCTCACTTGAGCCTGCTAACTTGTAAAGGGATGGCAGTATTGCCCATGCCACACCCTATTTTCTTCCAGATCTAAGTCAAATGCCAGACTGTCATCAGTTACTTATCTGAAATCTAAACTCATTCGTGACCTAAAATAATTTGATGGAGTTGCTGAAAAAGTCTTGGTAGATGGAAGGGGGAATGCAAGAATTTGTTTTTAAGTTGGAAGGAATTTATCACATGTGACTACCTCCAGTTTCTCCAGGCCAAAGCACACTACCTTCACAAAGATATTTACAAATGAATTGTCAAAGAAACACCAATATCCTCAGAAAACACTATCATAACTGTCCTCTGAAGGCAGAGAGGAGGTGGAACATGTTGCCATTGAGTCCTTTAATTTCAGTGGATATAATAAGATCCGAGGGTGGCAGAGAATTAACTACAAGGGGCAAGGAGAATACAGTAATCATAATAGGTAGGAGAGCTAGAGGGACCATCAGAATGAACTCTGACAATAACTAATTAACCACAGGGTCCTTATAACTAAAATAAATGAACAGTTACTTGATCTGTAAAATGAAAACCTCTAGGTATGGTAAACAGAGGCCTGACTTGAGTCACCCTAATAGAAAACCACAAACTCTCACTTAGAAGGCCAGGTACTGATGTGGAAGAACCTACAATGCATCACCTCCCAGTTTTCCCCAAAGTAACAGCAGCCATTTACTACAGTGACCATACATTGAGCAAAGAGAAATACTCAGACCTTTTGAAGATTTTCAACATGGGCTCTGAGCTAAAATTAATTCTTGGGGGACCCACTGTGATCCACTAATCAGAGTAGAGGCTCATGGTAGTCATGTGATAAATGAAGTTTTGGCTCAAGTCCACCTGTCATTCAGTTCAGTATGTCTGCAAACTCACTCTGTAATTATTTCTCAGTTCCTGAGTAGACAGTAGGAATAGACATTCTTGACAGCTGGCAAAATCCCAATTATTGTTCCCTGATTCATGGAGTGAGAGCTGAGTCAAGGTAGGTGTGGTAACCACCCTTCAAGGTGGTCCCCAATTACCTCTGCCTCCTTATATTCACAGCCTTGTACAGCATCCTCCCACATTGTATCAGGGTTAGTCTGTCTGATCAGTAGAATGTCACTACCAAGACTAGGTTACAAAAGACATTGTGGCTCCTGCCTTCTTCTCTTGTATCACGTGTTCTGAGGGAGCCAGCCCCCATGTTATAAGAAAACCCAAACAGCCTATGGTGAGGCTCAAGTGACAAGGAACTAAGGCCTCCTGCCAACAGCCATGTGAGTGAGCCATCATGGAAGTAGACTGCTGATTTCCTGGCTGCATGAGAGACCCTAAGATAGAACCACCTAGCTGAATACCTGACCTAAGAAATCTGTTCTCAATTCTGGCTATGCATCAAATCTACTTTCTAAAACTACACATGACCCTGGCTCAGATTCCAAAGATTCTAGTAAAAGATCTGGGGTAGGGTTTAGCCATACCTTTCTTTAATAAAAAGAAAACAAAAGA
The DNA here is from genome assembly GCF_000442215.2 of Lipotes vexillifer. Classification (NCBI taxonomy): domain Eukaryota; kingdom Metazoa; phylum Chordata; class Mammalia; order Artiodactyla; family Lipotidae; genus Lipotes; species Lipotes vexillifer. Next base: position 1,887,278 of record NW_006794406.1, on the reverse strand, counting down.
TGATTCTGGTTTATGACCAGGATTTTGAATCATTATTCCATATAATTTATATTTCACCTGGTCCCAATTTTTAGTTTTTGTTGTATTATTTTTGTAATTTATCTTAATTACAAGTTAGAATAAGGCAAGAAATCATAAATAAATAAATAAATCACTAATTCATTTTAATGTACAAAAAGAAGTCCCCAGAAGCCACATACAAGATAACACGGAGCATTTAATTGTATTTTCTTTTTCTTTTTCCTCTCATCCTCCAAACATCCGTATTTGGGTGAAATCAGAGCAAAATTAAAGCTAAGGTATGACTTTAAAGGACAAAGATTACACCTGGGCAGCCCGGATGGCCAGTATAGACATGAAAACAAAGAATGGCAGTTCTTTGCTTTGACTAGCAACTTTGTTCATAGGCTTGGGATTCAGGTGTCTCTCTGCACCTGGAAAGAAAGAATACTCTTTTCTCTGCCATGCTGTCATCATGAAAAGTTGCCCAACCACAAGAAACAGACAGTTACCACAAATTGCTGCATCCCAGGGACAGCTACCCAATCTCAAACTCCTATAATATATGACAGGCTCAATGGGTGGTATCTGGGAAACCCAGATTTGGATGCTGTTCCACAAACATCCTGTTGCAGGTAGGGACACCAGTAATTCCCGATCTAATCTAAAAGGGAATCACCTAATTCCATCACCAACAGGATTGTATTGTGAAATGTAACAGAATTAGAAAAATTCCAATCAGAGGTTTGGGCAAGAGACATGCAAAAGAAAAAGGGTTCCCTAATAACTGAGTATGAATAAAGCAAGGATCAGAAATTGCTCTAAGCAAGATAATGAGGCCTAGGAATTTAGCTTTGAGTGTTTTTTTATCCCTTTCCCACAAGATACTTCTCTGAGGTGTTCAGTGCCCTAATCCAACTCCCCACCCTCTAGAAAGTTGGAACCCCATTTTCGCAGACCTTCACTGGTTGGACAGAGCTCATGTTCTTTATTCATCCATTTCCATTCACTACCTTCACAAGTTAATCTTTCTGTATAATATTCCCTCAGCAATCTCCACTGAAGTTGGCAAATGAAAATCGCTTACACTGTTACCTTCCCACAAGACATCTTCATTTAATCAGAGACCTTCAAACCCTTGAAACAAAGGAGTAATAAATTGTAGAAATTTTTAGGACCAAAGGAGGTAGAACATGCATGTATTTAATTATGTCATATATGCTAGACACAGAGGAGATGTTTTTTAAAAATATATCCTGTCATTCACATGACTGCAAACTCTGATATCTACTCTACTACTTCTACCTTTGGGAAGGAAGAATGTATTGGGAAGTTTTTCACATGCCCTTCCCCTACAGGTCACCCAGCTTTTACTTAAATATCTCCAGTAAGAGAGATCTCAGCAATTACCAATGTAACTCATTCTTTGAACAACACTAGAAATTACTAAAGCTTCATGTTGAGGCTAAGTCACACTACCCGAATTTTCTACACATTGACCCAAGTTTTGCCCTTTGAATGACAGACATCAAGTCATATTATTCTTCTATCTTTGGAGATTTCAAATATTGAGCAACTATAATGTTTTATCCTTTCGAGACTAAACATCTCCAAAACCTTCAAACCTTACTGCTAAGACAGAATTTTATGCCCTCTTACCATCCCAAGTGTTCTTGAATACGCTATGGTTCAATGTTTCCCTAAGTCTCAGAGTTTGTTTTCTTAGACACAAATTCTAGGTCCCACCCACATATATCATGATCCAATAATTCTGGGGTAGACTTGGCAATTAAAATTTTTAATTTTCTCCCGATAAATTCTGATACAAATCAATGCTCTGGATTATTAATATGTTTCCCTGAACAAAGTCATAACTCTAGTTGAAGGCTACCTGGTTCAAATAAAGACATTTTATCTCCTTGATTTCAAGTAGTATACTCCTATGGATAGAGTCTAAGATTGCATCATAATTATTAGTATCAACCACTTTCAGTATATAGCAAATAAAATCTCTAGGAGGTATCTATACCATCGTCTTATGCTCATGCCATTGAAGAGCTCTACTAAGGTACACTGCTGATAAGTAATCACTCTCATTTTTATAGCCTCTCAGCTGCATTTTAGTTTTAGATTTTTCAGTTCAATAAATGTTCCAGAAAAGCAGATCCTCAGGTAAGATATGTGTCTTAGCCAGTTTGGCCTCATAACAAAATACCTAGACTGGGTATTTCTTAAGCAACAGTTCTAAAGGCTGGAAGTGTGAGATCAGGGTGCCAGCATGGTTGCGCTCTAATGAGTGTTCTCTTCCTGACTTGTAGACAGCTACTTTCTTGGTGTGTGTTCACATGGCCCTTTCTCGCTGTACGAATGTGGAGAGAGAGAGAACAAGCTCTCTGTAGTCTCTTCTTTTAATAGCAATCCCATCATGAGGATACCACTCCAATGACTTGGTCTAAACCTAATCATCTCTCAAAGGCCCCCATCTCCAAATATCATCACATTGGGTCTTAAAACTCCAACATATGAATTTTAAAAAGACACAATTCAGTCCATAGCAAAGTATAAACTTTCTCGTAATTTGTGCCTTCATAATTGTATGCATGGTCCAACACAGGAAATAACAATGTTCATTCTTTTCCCTCTCACTACTCTTTTCCTCACATTTTTAAATTAAGGCTCAAACTCACCAATATCAAGTAAGCTTCCAGGATTAGCTCTGCCTCTCCTCTACTCATATATATTCAATAAATACTTGAACTGGTTTTGGGTGGTCATATGTAGTATCCATTTTCCAAGGGTAAAAATCCTTTAGTAAATCTCTACAGTACTAGGTTTTATAGACTTCATGTGGTAGGTGATCAATGAATGAGAAATTACTCAAAAAAAGTTAGTAACTTTTTCTACTGTGTCATTTTCAACCTTAACTTCTTTTAAAAAATGTTTATTAAGGGTTTATTAGGTGCCAGGCACTGTGCTAGACACTGTGAAGAAGCAATGAATAAGACATACATACCCTCCTTTATAGAGCTGAAAGCCTACAGAAGGGGACATGTATTGAACGAATAATCACAGAGATAAATATATAATTAAAATTGTGATAGTCATTGTGAAGGAAAAGTAGAATGACAGACTATAATGGGGGCCTAATTTAGATGAAGATTCAGGGAAGACTTCTCTGAGAAAGACGTTTTAGGAGAGACCTGAATAATGAACAGGCAATAGCTAGGCAGAGGGACAAATTCCAATCAGAAGAAATAGAACAGAAAAAGACCCCAAAGCAGAAGCACAGCCAGACCCTTTGTGGAAATGAAAAAAGGATATGTGACTAAAGTGAAAGGGAAAGTGGATCAGGATGAGGCTGGAGAGTTATACAGGGACCAGGTTATACAGGAACTAGCTAGAAATCCAGATACAGGGTTTTAGATTTATTCTAAATGTATTTCATAGACACTGAAGAGCTATAGCAGGGAATGCTCACTTTTCAGAAGCTCACTCAGGGCTACTACATATATGCAAAATATGTTGATAGGAGACAAGAAGAAATGCAGAATCAAGTTTGAAAGTGTCCATTGTAGATGGTTCAGGGGAGAAAAGATATTTGCTTAGACTAAATGATGACAGTGGATATTTGAAAAAGTAGGCAGATTTGTAATATTATATTTTAGAGATATATTCCAAAGGAATCGAAAGGGGGTTATAGAGTTTGACACACATTTGCTTTCATAAAATGCCCTCAAACTGTATGTATTTTCTGTAACTGCTAAGACCCATGAAGATATCTTTATGCCTAATTGCCTCTTTACCTTTTATCTAATTGTTCATTTCAAGTAGAAGCTAGATTTGTTTAACTTTGCACAGTAAACAGCACAGCACACTACCCATATTATGGTTTATTCAATTCACTTGATAATGTTCTATCTAACAAGATTTGGGAGTTCTTAGTGAGTCAGAATAATAAGTATTGAAGGAGAGTGCCATAAGAGACAGATTTTTAATTCAGTTCAAAAGAACAAACCTAACACTCTCTTTAAATGTCACTTTTTCCTAAAAGTTAATGTCATTTTTGAGTCTGGAATGGGAACCTCATAAAATTAGCCTTAAATATAGTCTTCTGGCAACCACTAATATCTCTAACCTCAGTAAAACAAATCTCTAAATTTGCAATGAAAATATAAATGCTCTTTAACGTTGCAATAGATTTCTATATGAAACATGCAGGATTTCCAAATATACATAGGATGCTTAGGATAAGTTTACAAAATAAAGATAGTTTAACAGACAGATTCTTACTACATTTGAATATGGGAATATGAAACTTCTAAACTGTATACTCAGAAAAAAAATCACATGGGAAAAAAATTAGTGTTAAAATCATATAACATCCTTTAACTTTTAAAAATCATGCTAACTTTTTCTCTCTCCGAGAATGTCAACTGAAAAAGAAATGTTGAATTCATAGCTGCAGATTGTTTTCAATGTTTTCGTTGCTAGAAAAGGGATATATATTTTTAAAAAGAAAATAAGGGGAAAAACCTAGTCAAGAGGAAAGAGATTCCAAAAAGATTTATATATATAAATATCATATATTCCCTATCAATCCACATTCCAATTTCAACCTTGATCATTTTCTTCATGGCCAATAAGCACTAACCTAGTGTAAAATAGTATAGGAAGAGTATATGCATACATGACAGATAAAATACAAGATGCACCCATTTTGGGTGTTTCTATCATTAACTGCTGTTGCATAAACTGAACATACAATGGGCTGTGACACTGGATAAATCATTTGTTTCCACTTGTTATTGATGGCATTTCATAACTCATTTGGGGCTCTGCTTTGCCCCGTCACTTGTGAGTTATGAGGTCATCAATCATGACTGGGAATAAATGATTTATGTAAGTCACCCTATTGTATATTTCAGGTAGAGTATACAATAAAACACACACTATTGATTTCTAATACTGTTGCATTATGTGTATCATGTGTGTTTGTGAGACTGTGGTCTTGTGTCATCACTGCTTATGAAGTGTTAAAATAAAAAAAACAAACAACAACAAAAAAGAAATGTTAAAATAAATTATGAGAAAAGAAATGCACAGAAATGATTTGGAGAATTCCCTTTTTAATTAAGATCTTGCTAAAGCAATTTTAAAATCTCCTTGAATTAAAAACACACTGTCTCAAGGAAAAGGAGTTGTACTTAAGGACATGAATTCAATATATATGGTCATGATTAGGAAACAGAAAAGGATGGAGAGAAACCCTTTGAACAGAGCATATGCCACTCTGAATAACCTTCGGACACACTGCGAACACAGTTTCCACTGAGGAATATTTTGTATTTGAACACTTGATAGGATCAGTGGCTTAGTAACAAGAATATCAAATATGAAAAACTTCTTCCATCCATTTTTAGAGAGGAAAGAGGTAGAGTGGGGAGCAAAAACCAAATTGATTCCTTTCATTGGTGAAAGCTCAGCTCCTTTAACTATAACTGAGGTTGAGTTTGGAAGAATCCACAAGCAAGTTTAATTAACATATTAATTGAAAATAAACATAAAGTGATCAGGAAAATACTCTTATCTGAACGGAGTTCTTTCAAAAGGATACGGCATCTTAAAAGATTGGAAAATCTCTTTTGCTTCCTTCCTATTTCATTCGCCAACTGACTTTTCCATTTTTTTTCCTGATGAGCTTAAAACTATCAACATGGTTTAAAAAAACAAAACTACAAGAAAATGCAAAGAAATTTGAGGGAAGCAATCAAAAACATTGAAAATCAAACCTAGAATAAAAGCATCAAAAATCCAGGAGCTTTCAGCTATTTGCAATTACGAGAGTAATTGCTATTTTAACATGTTTTGCTTGTTCCAAAGAAACTCTGGTTCAAAAGCTGAAATTCAAAGAGTTTAAATCACAGCAAAATCTTTCAGGAGCTGATCAAGACTAAATATACAATCAAAACAACCTATTATCTACATATTTTAGCTGATTAAAAAATTAAGGTGCCTCTCTGAGCAGTATTACACAGAAGTTGTTGATCAACTGTGTTCAATTCCCAGTGATGATAAGAAAATAACTATTTAATCTGAAGTATGAAGAATTTAGGTCAGATATAAAGAAAAATTTCTTTATCTTACAGGAAAGTATTAAGTATTGACATTATTATTATTATTTTTTTTTTTTTTTTTTTT
>NW_006794406.1:1869499-1880952 GCF_000442215.2 Lipotes vexillifer | reverse complement strand
TGGCCTCTTCCGTTGTGGAGCACAGGCTCCGGACGCGCAGGCTCAGCAGCCATGGCTCACGGGCCCAGCCGCTCCACGGCATGTGGCATCTTCCCGGACCGGGGCACGAACCCGTGTCCCCTGCATCGGCAGACGGACTCTCAACCACTGCGCCACCAGGGAAGCCCAAGTATTGACATTAATGAGTATAGGTGTAGAATTTTCTTTGGAAATTTTTAATAGTAATTTCATTTTTTAGAATGATTTAAATTTGTCCTAATCTAATGGCCAAGGGTTACATTATAAACTCAAAATGATTTCTCACAATTCCTTTCACTGCTTAATTCTATGATGATACTAATTAATTAAGAGCACTGTTGTACAAAGCAACAGCATAAGAGGATTGGGGATTCAAAAGTGAGAGTTGGTAGCTTTAATGACTAGTAAGGTGATATATGAGAAAGTGAGTCAGAGGTCTATGGTCTAGCTAAAAATCCTTAGTTTAAGTTCAATATTATTTTAAAATATTTCATTTTTAAATTTTTATTCTAGATTTTTTTCTAAGTGTTCTTATTAAATATGAGTTCTTAACCTATGGTTTTGAATGAGCTTTAAGGGAGTTCAAGAACTACCTAAAATTGTATTAAAAATTGTATATAATGAGCACATATGCATGTTTCTAGGGAGAACGCTTGTAACATTGCTAAACTTTATCAAGTCCAGGTCCAGAAACAAACAATTTAAAAAAAAAAAGACTAAAACCGCTGTTTTGAAAGGCTGTCATTCACAATCAAGTCCATTATCCATCTTTCCAAATTGTTTATAAAATTAATTCCATTTTTTTAATGTCTGTCTCTGTCTCTGTCTCTCTGTCTCTGTCTCTCTGCCCCCGCCCCCCCATGCCCTTGATTCATTTTGGCAATTGGTCAGAAGGAGGTATTTAAACTCTGTGGCTAACTCTCTCTCTCTCTCCCTCTGCCCCTGCCCCCCCATGCCCTTGATTCATTTTGGCAACTGATCAGAAGGAGGTATTTAAACTCTGTGGCTAACTCTGCTATCTTTGGGTAAAACCTTGGTTGTAAATTCTATAGCTTGAACTTGTCACATACGGTAACTTCATTTCTTGTGTGCAAATATCAATTAAATGTGATTTCCCTTCTCCCCCACAAATAATCGAGTAGCTGCTATTTATATGTGGCAACTCATATGGAATCAGAATAGTCATTTAAGAAAAAAAATTTTTTTCTCCTTGCCTAAAACTCAGGGTAAACCTTGTAACATTTTAATTTCAGATTTTACATAAAATGTGATGAGATGTGGGAAGATTATCATAATAAGGAGGCTACACAGAGAGGTACGCAGTATAATTAGGGCGGATCCTTGCACATTTGAACAGTAAGTGGTACATGATAAATTCAGGCTCTTTCTAAAAAGAAATTTAAAAAGGGAGAGAGGAAAGGAGAAAGAGAAGGAGGGAGGAAAGAAGGAAAGGAAGGAGGAAAGGGAAAGAAACAGGTTATAAACCTTATTTAATCAGTTTAGAGCTGTTTTAATGAGCTTGTTCCCCAAACATTAGAAATTCTGATGGAGCCACAGCCTATATATTTGGTAGTGTACCAGGTTGGGTATGAAGAGACTGAGGACTTAACCCCAGCTCTGCTCCTGACTCACTGAGTGACCTCAATCCAGTTAACCCATCTGTTGTTTTTCAGAAGGTGATGACTTGAAGACTGCCTAGCAATTGCTGTGCATTAATGGGGTGACAGTCAGAGGGAGACGCCTGGGGCAGGAGAGCTTCAGTGAAAGGAAATCAGCCTTTGCTGCTCTGCCCAATCATGTCAGCACCACTGCTCTTTGAGGGGGCTTCCTGCCATTGTTGCTCCCTGCTCCAGAACACCCCATGCTGCCAAAGACACTGCATGGGATCACTTTTAACAGACAACCTCATTTTCAAATTTCCAGACCACTAAATCAAATGAACCAGTGTAAGGGTAATTTTTTTAAGGTTGCCAAAGAGATGCATAGAAGAGATGCCTATCTTGGGAATAGAGAATTACAGCAGGAGTCTCACTTTGTGATGATTAGAAAAGAAAGTACATCAGAAAGCAGCTTCTTAAGTTTGGGAATTATTTAGATTTTAAATTGTGTTTTGTTCTACATCAAATTGGATTAGATTCCTTGAATCTTCTAAGACTTTGATCCAGCCCATTTCACATTTACAAATTAAAAAGCAGCTTTGGCAGTGAAAATCATTTAAGATACAACAAGAAAGCTTTGAGGGGCAGATTTAGCCTAAAGGCCCATCCACTTGCACAGTGTCTCATACCAACATGTTTGTACTTTGAGAAAATATATTCAATTCCTATAATTCTAAACATTCTTCAGTAGAGTGGAATGCGTTCATGAAACAGCTGTACACCTATATTCCTTTATACTGTATCATATTTCTGAAGCCAATAATAATTTATTTCATTGGGATTAAGAAAATCAAATTTTCAGGGTATAAAAGTGTTGTACAAATGCAGATTAGTTAAAATATTAACCAAATTTTAACCAAAGTTAAAATGAGTCTTGTCATATATTTGATAACCTAATATGTCCATGACAAATATACTCACCCTAAATAATCATGTGGAAGTGAGAGCAGTGAGGAAGAAGAGAGGAAGAGAGCTAAACATTCAAAATCTAGAACTTAGACATCAATGAATTTGGCTGAGCAGTAATTTTAAACAGAAAAAGTCACTGATCACCTTATGTGTGAGCAAAAAGTTTGAACCAAAATACAATCCACCCAAACTATAAAGACTAGACCAGGCATCCCTTAAGAAAAAAGGATCACCAGCTACCCACAAACAGAATCCTTCAGCACAGTACAATCCAGCGACTTCCCGACGCCACCATGTGCGTGCAGGGCTTTGTCAATAGGGTTTTTAAAGCACTGCTATTCTCAAGATAGTGCTCACTACATGAACGCTAACATAAATCAAAAATACTGGCGTGTGTTCCCTGTAGTCACTGCTGCTTAATCCGCTTACTCCAACCCTTCCCACCTTCACACAGGGTCATCTCTCCATGTAACCAACATATTCCCCTTTCAAAAATCTTTTCTTTCATGAAGGTTTATAAATGCCTTATTGATTTTTCCACACAAGGCCAGTCAACTTCTGACTTCACAAGAAGAGTTGAATAAAGTGGCTGAACCCACTGCTGTTTCCCTACCAACATAACTAAAGTACTACTGCCCAGTTAATTTTAGTTTTACTAACTGAGCTGGTCATAGAATAGCCATCATCAGTCTCAGAGTTCCCAAAGGACAAAGACCTTTCTGAGCTCCTGTCTGACTACAAAGCTACAAAACCATTGGCCAAATAACTGCATAGCTAGCTTGATTTTCCTCCTGGTTTCAGTCCTTGCTAGAAAACAAGAAGCTCGATGCAGATTCTGAAAACATTCTTTTGATATCTGATTATCTTTTCAACAAATCAGTTAGTCAAAAAAGATTCTGTCATGTATCTTCTGCATTTTTAAAACATATTAGAATTAAGATTATAAACTTAAAAATATTTTTGTCTCTGATTTCATTCATAATTTTTCCACAATTTTTGACTAAATATTTTCTTATCTTTTTATTATTATAGGTTTAAAAATTTTATGCTACTTCATAGTTTTAATTTTTATTTTATTTATATCATTTCGCCCATAATGTCTTCTTAGTCTCCACTTCCTTTAAACAAAATTGAGTTTTCAAAAATGATTTGCATCAAATTTTTCCTGCTTTAGAAATTGAATAGTATAAGGCAAAACAATTACACACATTTTATGTATACATATAAAATGGAAAGTAGTAAATGAGTTTACACAGTTGCAAAATTTCTACATTTTACTTAAAGTAATACAGTATTAACCCTAATTAAACTGTGAAAAATTAATGATGTATATTGTAATCCCTATAGTACCATTAAAAATATAAATGTATGTGTGTGCATACACACATATATAAATGGAATTCTAAAAACATTTCTAGAGTCCAAAATAAGACAGCAAGAGAGGAACAGAGGAATGAAAATCAGAGGAGAAACAGAAAACAAATTTTTTAACAACCTAAATCCAAAGACATGATGAATTATATTAAAGGTAAGCAAATTAATAATTCCAATTAGACAGCAGAGATTGTCAGGATGGATTTGTTTAAAAGCAAGACACAAGTCTATGCTTTCTATATGAGATGTATTTTAGATATTAAGACACAGATAGCTTAAAATTAAATGGATAACAAAAGATATATCATTGAAACAGTAAGTACAACAAGGCTGGAGTGGCCACCATAGCAGCTTTATTTATAATAAACACAAAATAGAAAGCCTATATTCTGTAAAAAGGGGAGTGTATAAACAAACCAAGATTCATCCATACAATGGAATACTACTTGGCAATAAACAGAGACTACTATTGATAGTCCCAACAGTATGGATACATCCCAAAAACATTATGCTGAGTAAAAAAAGTCTTACACAAAACAGGACATACTGTGTGACTCCATTGATATTCCATTCTAGAACAGGTAAAACTAATCTATGGTGGAAAATATCAGAATGGTATCTGTTTCAAAGTTGTTTGGGGCAGAGACTGACTGAGAAAGGACATGAGGGAATTTTCCGGGGTGATGATAGTGTTCTAAAGCATAACCATGGGGATGGTTGGTTACACAGATAGATGCAATTGTCAAAACTCAATGAAAGTACACTTAAGAATTGCGCCTTTCATTCTATGTAAATTTTACACCAAAAGAAAAAATGTAAACAAGTATTGAACACTAGTTAATGATGTGCATGGTAGGTGTTTAGGGGAAAATGTACTGATGTCTGTACTTTCATTTGAAAGGATCAAAAACAATGAAGAATGTAGGAATAGCTAGATGGATATATGTCGGATAAAGCAATAGTAAAATGTCAATAGTCGCATCTAGATGGCAGTTATATAGTGATCACCATAAGATTCTTTCAACTTTTCCATGTTTGAAATGTTTCTGAACAAAAGTTGTAAAATTGCAGGTAAAAAGAAAACTAGAAGGAGGAGAGAGGGGGAGGGATATACAGAGGGCTAAACTGTATCTGCTTTACTCTTTAAAGTGAAGAGACAAAATAGTCTGAAGCAAATAAAGCAAAACATTATGATTTTAAAGACCCATAATGTAGGATTAATGGGTATTAGTTATATTTTTCTCTTTTCTCTCTTCTTCATACCTTTCTTCATGTTTGAAATATTTCATAATTATTTTTTTATAAAATATAAGTAGTGGAATGCATGTAATGCAGAAGGGGCAATGGATTGAGTTCTGAGACCTGGCATTTTAGTCTCCACTCGGTCATTAGCTGGCTGTGAACCTGGTTCAAGAGATGAAATCTCTCTAGGCCTCAGATTCCTTATTTATAAAATAAGAGAGTTGAACTGAGTGATATATTAGAGATTCATTTTCATCTCTACAATTCTGTAACCTTAAATAAGCAAAAATAAACAAAAGTTCATTTTTAGGAATTGCCTCCTGAGAAATTATACATTAGACAAATACTCAAAAAGTTAATCATAGAAGTGGTCAGAGAATAATTTCGTGTATAAGGGAATTATGACCTTTATGTATTTACTCAACCTAAACCCAATAAAGTAATATATAAGTGGGGGGAGAGGGGAACATATCACTAAAGAGCCCAAAACCCAGAAAGAAAAGGGAGCAAAGTTTAATATTTAAGACATGATTTCTACTATTTAGTCTTCCAATAACTTGGAGTCTTGGAAATTCCACTTTAAGCCTCATTTGCTCATCCCTACAATATAGGGGTGAGAGTCAATGACCTTTAAGAATATTGCCAGTTCTAAGATTCTATGATTAGAATTCTGTTTGAGTTAAATATCAGTGAGTGTATATTACCAAAATTTTACCTATCATCTCATAACCATTAGTACCTCTCCCTAAACATCTTACTTAGGAAAAAGGTGAACAGTTTACTGTGTAAAATCTTTGCTGAGTAGTGTGACTTTTTTGAGAGCCACAGCAGAGTACTGTCATTATCAATCCCTACCACACAGCTACCCAGAATTGGCGTTGCCAGTGAATTACAGGCAGTGGACAAATTAATCTTGCAAAACTATTGGGATTAAACTTTTCAATGTAACATTTTCTGGCTACCAAATGAAACTTCTATCATCTTTTAAAAAAAAAAAGTGGTAAGAAGAAATTCTTGCACTTAACACTTATCCATGCAACTTATCCACTACATCTTCACAACTATATTCTTTAAGGAAGAAAAGGATGTCTAAAAAGTAACAACTACTGCTACTTCTCAAAAAAAAAGACAGCTTTTCTTCCTTAGAGCAATGTTGTTCATAATCATTTCTTATTCTGTGAACATCTTATTTTGAATAAAAAAATTACTAAATCCCACATGGTAAGGCAGCATTTCTTACCTGAAAGACAAATCTTTCAATATTTTTAAGATCATCTCCCTTCTCAAAAACTGAAATGTTATGTCCTTGGAGAAATTTATCTTTTTAGACATACAATAGATTGGGAGCAATTTCTTCTTTTTCTTCCTTCTCTCCTTACTACTTTCTTAGTTCCTTTTCCTTTCTTTTTATTTCTCATTTGATTTTTCTTTTTTTATGCCTAACTTAAGTTTATCATTTCTCAGTGTCCTAATATGGTTAACACTTAAGTCTTCGTCAATGGAGTCTAGTAGGAACGCATTCCATTGTGCAAAAGAGCTTTTGCCAAGAGAGCTATAGAGGAAACAAAAGGATCTGAAGGAACAAATCTATTTTTCTGTCATTATGTACCTGAAAGGAACCTGCCACTAGAAGAAAATCTATTTAGTTCTGCAGTATAACTAATTGTACATGTTTAGACAAGAATCCCTAATGTTCAAAGAAACTACATTATGCCATAGAGTAGGGCCATTTTTCATTTTTAAGAGTTGATATAAGCTTCAGGTAGCTGTGGAGTCCATTTGCCCATTGCACACAATAGTTTTATGAAAGCTAAGAAACCAAAGGCCCATGGAGAATTGATAGCAGCTACATCCAATAGATGTTGAAAAACAACAGTGTGAGCTTTATAGTTTTGCTTAATATTCTTCATGCCCATCTCTAGTCTAAATGCCTTTCAAAAAAACTTGGATGCACTTTTATTCCACCATTTTTAAGCCCCAAGAAAGACATAAATTTAACAATAAAGATTAACTAGAATGGCCCAAGGCAAAAGTATCTTTTTTTTTCAAGGGGCAAGCAGAGACAAATTAGTTGGCTCTCCCAGAATCAGTCTGTAAGGTGGAAAAAAGAATGTTAATATTTCTGTGGCTTATATTTCTTTGAGAGGGAGGAAAGGCGGACATATTCCCTGTGTTTCTCATACAGTTTAAGTTGTGGTTGGTTGGACTTGGTGAGGTGGAGATGGAGAGCAGCATGAAGAATTTCTTCTAGGAATATTCTAAAGGTCATGAGATTTCTGGATTATCCAGAAAAGATATGGAACTGTTACCTATCTCCTATCCCCATTCTTACAGACATATCCACTTTAAAGAAGAAAATCCTGGTTCCTCTAATATGGCAGTATGTAGGAGACAAGTGCTGTTATCCCACACATCACTCCTCTAAACCTCTCCAAACTCAAATCAATATATATTATATTCACATATATAATATGTAACTTCTTTATTCCATTACTTTAGAGCAAAGAAGATAGGAGAAAATAGCAAAAAGAAGGGGGATGCTTAATGTGGCTGCAGGGCCTGTGTGTTTAGGTAAGGCAGGAAAGGAAGGCTGCTAATCAAAATAGACTTGGGGACTGCTTTTCTGGGTGAAGTTGCCAGATCCCTTCCATGCTGGTAAAGGGACTCATGCTAAATGATGAATGTCTTCCTGATAAGTGTGTACCTGATTATCCAAAAATGGTTACCAATGTCTAGATATTCTTTCTATCTTACCAAGAAGCCAGAATCTGCTAGGGTTTTTTTTTCCCCCATCATTTTATCACAATTTGGATTCATAATCCTTTTACTAGACATCTTTCTCCTCCCTCCCCACTGTTTTCACAAACAGTTCCAAAAGGGGAACAAACAAATCATCTGAAGGGAACTAATTATGGATCTGGAAAAACAAGGCCATTCTTAGAGACACACAGAATCGAAAAGATAGATTGCCTGAAATGTTGTATCTCCCAGTTTTAAATTGAAACTATGCTGAATACTATTAATAACAAGCTAAACAGAACACAACAGGAGCATTTACAATCCAATTATATTATTAATGAAAAAATAAACTATTTCCTCTATGTCATAAAATGCTATTTTCCAAATAGATGCATGCATTTTCCTGGTATATAGCTATGCCTTCTAAGCAATTTATTTTATGAAACATGCTGTTAAAAGTGACTGTTGATAGAAACTGTGTTTAAAAATTCTAAAGACACAGGTTAGCAGGTGAGACATACTCAAAAAATAAAGCTTGGAGAAAACGCTACACATATTGCAAAAGAAAAGGGACTCAAAATGGAAGAATTAAGCAGCCAAAATGCATATATAAACACTTCTTTTTCTTTTCCTCCTTATGAGCAAATAGAATATGGCTAAATATGAAATTCAATTTGTACTGTCTTTCTAGTCAGAGGTCAAACGATCCCTGAGACATGGCTTTGCTCTCAACTGGCAACACAGAATAAAAGCACTTTTCAGACTCTTATCAGGAAGTACAATCTTGAACCCACAACTACTTGTCACAAATTAAAAGCTGGATTCATAGAAATGTCATTTTTACAGAACTGCCCAAATTTTTTGGAGTCCCAGTATTTCTTTAGTCTTTGTAACAATCCATCCCTGGATTAGGTTAGACCACCAGACATAACCTGAACCTTCTACTGACCACATGCAGGGCTTCTCATCACACATATATAACTAATTTTTCAGTGACAATTGTCAGGGGAAGATTCTAAGTTTAATGAGGACAAGGGATATATGTCTTGCTCACAACCATTTTCCATTTGCTACAGTGCCAAATGACACACAGGATGACTACTGAATGAACAAACAACCTTGGAATTGCTTCCACTGACTTGTTTTACCAAAATGCTACACAGCATATAACTAGTTTTCATCACACTAATGTGTGTGTTGACCATAGGCTATGGTTAAGGGACATATTTCCCTGAATTATACAATGTTCTGTCTGAAGATCCAGGAGATAAACTCCCCACGAGCCTGGGTACCTGGAATAGTTGCAGGTACACTATGCAACTGGAATAGTCTCCTAAAGACTCAGTTTATTCTCTTGATTCTGGCTCCGGGCATCTTGGAATTAATTGTTTCCATCTTTGTGTTGGTTGTTAGAAAGCTGAGGACTAAATGTGTGGCCCATATCTAGCCAGTTCATAGGGCTTCACAGTGTGCATTCAGTGCCATAGTTACACTCCATGTACTGTCCTTCCCTTCTCTGGTTTTTCCTTGGCTTCATTTCCCTCACTTAGTTTTAGATTTATGTCATATATCTTTGTAAGCCACATTAATTTCTTTCTGAATCAAGGTGGGACATAAATAAATTGATTTTTCCTTCCATGTAGAAGTTATTAACTTTGCTGAAGAAGAGAAGGGGCAAAGGAGGACAAAATAATAGACTTTGGCAATGTATGGCTGATTTTAAGAGACCTTAGGGATACCCTGTGAAGAGAAGATACTATTTCTATCCCACATTGTATAGTTTTAGTTTTATGTACAGCACAAGGCAATTGCACAATGTCAACCCTTTTTATTGTTACATCCATTATTTTAATGCTACAAAATATTTAAAAATAAAAAACAAAGGAATGTAACTGGACCAGAAGAAGCTTAGTTTTTGCTTATGGTTGGAACATTAGGAACAAGGAAAATTGAAGAAACTGTAAACACGTATGGGAAACATTGGTATCGAGTAGACAGAATGACCTCTTGCTGCTGAATTTTGTTTTGAGATATGGGGTCCCTCCCCATACTCCTCTCTTTCACAGAGTGAATTATCAATATTTCATGAGAGGTAGATTCTCATGAGACAGAGAAATAGATGAATGTTAGATAGAAGCAAATAATTACAATTTTTCTAAGAAGTAATACTTGAGTTGAATAGTTTATTCAGAAGTGCAGTTGCATTGTATCATGCTCTGACAAAATTATGATAATAGTCAATCTGAACATAGATTATTTCTGTGTTTGCTATTGCTACCCCTATATCTATTTACCAAGTACATTTAACTAAAAGGAAGAAACAATGACAAAGGAACACACACACACACACACACACACACACACACACACACACACACACACAGTCATCTGCCCCTAAATAGCAAAGACATCTCTGCCATGCCCATCTCTGCTCCAGGTTCAGGCAGAGAAGTACTGTCAGTCTATTTTAGCACACTGATTTAAATTCTGTACGTCTTTATAAATGCAGTTATCATTACCATTGTTGCCTTATCACTCTCCATGATTGCTTTCTTTCAGTCAAGAACAAAGGCAGTCTGAATATAAATGTTTTGTCATAAAACTGCTATTCAAACAATTAAAAAGGTTATAATAGTACTAAAAATAATTTACTCCCAAAACTACCACATAGACTGACATTGTGCAGACTAAGGGCCACAAAGCACCTCCATCCACACTCACACTATCCTTTGAACTCTTCCACTGCATCTGTACTCACAGCTGCATGATTTTAAAGACAATTCAGATATCATCACATGGTTAGGATATCCAGAACCATATTAGCATAAGATTTTTTAAAAGACACGTTATTTTTAGCAATATTATCATTACTGTACCTAAGAAACATGGGATAAATTAGATTGAGAGTTTGTGTCTTTCAAAGAGAAAGTCACTTAAATTTGTTACTTTGAGGGAAGATGGATAAACATGTAGCATATATATATATATACACTAACGTACATACATACACACACACATATATATCATATACACACATATACACATATATACACATCACACGTAGACACATATACCTATTTAGTATATACACACATAAATCATACACATAAATATGTGTACATACACACACATGAACACATAAATACTATATACATCATACATAAACACACACACATAAAATCTTCACTCTGAAAATTCTTTTGTTGGCATTAGGACTGGCTGTGCACTGCCACCCAGGGGCAGGCTACAACATTCTAAGACTGGTATCTTGCCAAAAGTCATTCAAAGTCATTACCGAATACATCCTGGATGGTCCTTCATAGTAGTTGTTAGCATTCCCATTGCATTTCTCTGTAGCTTTGGTGTCATTTCCCATAGGCTGAATGCACACTGCAGAGAAAGGCAGAAAAAGGGAAGAGAGAAAAGAATGCCAAACAAGGAAAAGACCACCAAGAAGGAAATAAACAAATTATACTGACAAGACTGACAAGAAGGAATAAGAGAGAGGGAAAG
>NW_006794406.1:1843992-1869479 GCF_000442215.2 Lipotes vexillifer | reverse complement strand
GGGAAAGAGGGAAAAGAGGAAGTTTATCAGGGCTTCATTCCCACTGCTCTGGGTAAATAACCCTCCTTGCAACAATAAAGACAAATAAAGTACAAAGAAAGGATAAAACAGAAGATTACAGACCTGGATGCTGTTTGATAAATGGCACTCTACTTCACTCTGCTTATTGTGTACTTTATACCTCACTCCTGAATATGGAAGAGAATTTTATTAAAGATTTAGCCACGGTGGTGGTGGTGACTGGCTCACAGTAATTTTCCTACAAAGTAGTTTAATCTATCACAGGGCAGACAGTGCACCTTCTTACCATGTATCATATCTGTCTATTGAGTAAGTGCTATCCAAATCCAATTTCTTTTCATTTTTGGAACCTGTGATGCATATTCAAGATACACTTTCGTTTTGTCTTTGTCCTAAACTGGGTGCTGTATTGAGATTGAGGTGGGGGGAGGGAAAGTACTAATAAAAAGGAAATCTGCACTCTATGGTTTCTATATCATTCTTGTCATTTTTTGTATATTACAAAAATAAATTGCATAATTTCAATGGCATATAATATTGGTCACATGTGGAATCACCAAGAACTTTCATATTTATGGATATGAATATGAAGCACCACTGATTATGGAATGAACTTAGAAAATCATTACAGTCAAGTTCTAGTTTTGAGCTTTGTGGAGCACATAGGGGTTGTTCCATTCAATAATGAGATGACTCGTGCAATAACAGGGAAACTGTTCCAACCAAAATCATTCAGCAGTTCATTATGTGGTAAAATGTAAATCCAGAAGTGTCATAAGCAAGGTGCCTTCAGAGGGCTCTGTTATGGAATCACAGAAATTAGAAAAGCCCCGTGAGGTCACTCACTTCATCCGTATCTGGTAACAGATTGCTCTCAGCAAAATATTTTCAAATATAGAGTCCATGCTCCCATCATGAGATTCTGCTATTTCTCCTTTCATTGCATTTCTTTATTTCACTGCGATGAATTGTTTTCTAACCCAACAACTGTTTCTTTTCATTGTTATTGGTCTTTTTGTAACAAATAAGCCATTCTGCCCTTACCCAGCTATAATAAAATCTTTCACACTACTGTTATATCCTATTTATAGACTCCCTTTAAAACTGACCTTACAGGGGCTTCCCTGGTGGCACAGTAGTTAAGAATCTGCCTGGCAGGGGACACTGGTTTAAGCCCTGGTCCGGGAAGATCCCACATGCTGCGGAGCACCTAAGCCCGCAAGCCACAACTACTGAGCCTGTGCTCTAGAGCCCGTGAGCCACAAATACTGAGCCCACATGCCACAACTACTGAAGCCCGTGTGCCTAGAGCCCATGCTCTGCAACAAGAGAAGCCACCACAATGAGAAGCCTGCACACTACAACGAAGAGTAGCCCCCGCTCACGACAACTAGAGAAAGCCCTCACACAGCAACAAAGACCCAAGGGAGCCATAAATAAATAAATAAATAAATATATATATATATTTTTTTTAAACTGACCTTACACATATCTTTTAATTATAAGGCTAATTAGCATATAATTTGGCCAGAAAAATTTACATTTAGAATCACAAACAATTATTGTTATATAGTCCCTTGGAGAACCAAGAAGTCCCAGACACAGTCAATTCCCATCTACCAGCAATTTACAAGGTACAGCTCTTCAATTTCCAAGCTGTGTCCACCCTAAGCATCTTGGACCCTTTCTTGTTTGGTCCCAAATACAAAATAAGAGTTTGGAAATATTAAAAGTAGCTCTTTATCAGGAAAACTTTGAGCCCCCTCCAATCTTGCAGAAGTCCTGCAATTTAAAGATGAGAAAATAACTGAATCCCAGAAAGTAATTTGTCTGTGTGGTCAAATAATGAATTGATTTACATTTAGACAGGAGAGAATAGATTTTAAATTTAAAAGAGATAATTTCAGATCCCACCTTTGCAGTTAACTAGTTGTGTGACTTTGGATAAACCATTAGCTTTCTGAGCCTCAGTTACCTGTCTGTAAAATGGAAATAATAATACTGAGCACATGAGTGTCTTATATGAATCAAGATAAAGTATTTAAAATGTTTTATCATAATGCCTGACACACAATAAGCACTCAGTAAATGATATCAATCAGTCACAAAACCAAGCCTAGAAGCCACTGTGTAATGGGATTTCTTTAGCCACATTTATTCATGCCTATCTTCTCTTCTTCACCTATATATTATAAAGCAGTGCTTATGACGAAGACAAAATTAAGCTTTCATCTAAGACTACGTACAAGGTATTTATTTTTCAAAACAATCAAGTTTATTACAACTAAAGAGTTTTTTAAAAGTCTGATTATAGAAAATAGAATGAGTTAGGGCTTCCCTGGTGGCGCAGTGGTTAAGAACCTGCCTGTCAGCGTGGCAGACATGGGTTCCAGCCCTGGTCCAGGAAGATCCCACATGCTGCGGAGCAACTAAGCCCATGCGCCACAACTACTAAGCCTGCGCTCTAAAGCCCACAAGCCACAACTACTGAGCCCACATACCACAACTACTGAAGCCCATGTGCCTAGAGTCTATGCTCCACAACAAGAGAAGCCACCACAATGAGAAGCCCGTGCACCACAACGAAGACCCAATGTAGCCAATAATTAATTAAAAAAAAAAAGAAATAGAATGAGTTAGATATTGCACCATGAAAAATTTAGCCCTGGGTTTGGGAGCAATGGGAAGATAATAATCAGTAATATTGGAAAGAACCTGATTTTTCATTCGTTTCGTAAAATACACTGATAATAAAGTGTTTATGTAAATACTTTTTAACATAAATTAATACTATTATATGATCTTTATGTAAGTTTCTGTTTTAAAGTAAAATGCATTTTTTCATACTATAAAAATAATACAAGTATTGAAGAAACTTTTCAGAGTACAGAAAGAGAAAAAAATTATTCATAATCCCACTATCCAGAAATCATTATTTTTAATATTTGGTAGAAATTCTTTAAAATATTTTAAATACATATTTTACAATTATTTCATATAAAATTAGGTTATATTCTACGCTTATTCCCAATTATAAATGGTGAACATATGTCCATAACATTATATATTCTTGAAAACATATATTTTAACTGGTATATCATAGGGATTTGTCAGTACTTTATTGAACTCCTCTTCTATTCTAATATATTTATACTGTTTTCAATAACTGCAATAAGCATGCTTTATTTCTGTGCATTCCTCTTGAATTAGAATTTTCTGTCATTCACTGAACTAAAATCTCCTTGAAGCCACGGCTCTTGTCCAACCTCTATTTGATTTTACTGCTGGTATAGTGTGAATTTTCAGTAAGAACTACCCTAAGAAATATGATCCTATCAATTAACATTCAACAAAACCATTTCCCTTTGCAAACACTACAAAACTAATTCACAATCTGGGATTTATACTACTCTGACTTCTTTATACTGTCATAATAAGTTTTACATGGAAAATTTAATAATTACCACTAAATATGCCCCCCTTTGGAATTTCCTTCATAAACTATAGAGCTTCATAAATATCAGTACAATCAAGATACATCCAAAAATTAAACTGTTTTGTTAATCTCTGTACCTAGATGCCCAACATGAAGAGACGAAAAGGCTGACAACCAAAAAAACTGTCCTTTATCCAGAGATTGCAAAATGATCACATCTTTTAGATTCTATCTCTTGAAAAATCTAAACACTAACACTGACTCATATTTCTGATAGGTGTTTCATATTTGAAGAACACATTTACCTTATACATTTACACAATTTGGAGATTTAAATTTGCAATTGTAAAAGTCCAACATTTAAAATGATTTTGGACCTGATGTATGCCACCTGCACTAGTTTTGGAGACTTCCTGTCTGAAAATTAATCTAAGAGTGATTTTGAAGTCAGGTCATTATAATAACAAAGAAATAAGCACCAAATTACATCATGCTGAAAGTGAAAAAAAATTAAAAATAAAAAACTCAAAATTTAAAAAAAAAGTAACCAGAAATTTGACCATTTTAAGAATGATGATAATTGTCCTTGAGGGGGGGAAATGGGCACAAAATATACTCACTCTATAGAAAAAAAAAAGTGCTATAGGAGGTTCTTCTTTTCAAAAAATGATTTTAAGTATGTGCTTACCATATGTTAAACTAATGCTATGATACTTCCTCTATTCATCACCTTCAAATCCCTTCTATTCTGACTATTCCAAAGTAAAAAGCACTCTACTGGCAACAAAAGAGTTTTATTTTTTATTTATTTATTTTTGCGGTACGCGGGCCTCTCATCGCTGTGGCCCCTCCCGCCGCAGAGCACAGGCTCCGGACGCTCAAGCCCAGCGGACAGGGCTCACGGGCCCAGCCGCTCCACAGCATGTGGGATCCTCCCGGACCGTGGCACGAACTCGCGTCCCCTGCATCGGCAGGCGGACTCTCAACCACTGCGCCACCAGGGAAGCCCGAGTTTTATTTTTAATACTGCTTTATTTATATTCAAAGCAGAGTATTTATAAGGCATGAGACACCAGTTATAATGAAAGAGGTTAGTGCATTCTGGAAACCATGAGACTTTTATCCAGTCTTAAGATGCATTCTCTAAGCACAGAAGTTTCTCACCAAAAGTGAAGAATAAGAATTGTTTAAGGATAGTTATATAGAGATAATTTAGACATTTGTAAAATAAGTTTATTTTCACACTTCTAATAGAATCAGTTACCAGGGTCAGCAGCACAATTAAATAGGTCAGGAGCAAACGTTTCATGCCTTGCACCTACTGCACCTACTGCCGCACAGCGCCACCTGGCAGCAGGATGAAGAACTGTGTCACTGTGGCCTCCTGAGAAGTCACTAATTGGTACAGTACACTGTGTTCTTCTGAAAGTCCCCAACTGATGCTGACCTCATTTTCCTCATTAAAAAATGGACACATTCACATACCAACTTTGAAAGGCTGGGTGTTTTGCTCACTTGGTTTTTGTTATTTGTACTTTTTAAGCATCTTAATTTAGAACACTTCATTTTCAAAGGACATCTTCACTGCAGCTGATCACAGCTGATGATGATGAATGTATCCACATTTTTCAAAAATAATTTGTCATCAGTTTTCTTGGAAATCATCACAATAAGTTAATTTACAGTGGTGACACAAAGAAAAATCCAGTGTTCAGCTGAGTGTAGCTGTATGCCTCTTTGGAGAAGAAACAACAAAAACAAAAAAATAATAACCTCTCATATCCATATACTTGAATCATTCCAATTTTTATTTATATGTGTGCACACATAGAAACATTTGTATTTGCACCCTCTGTATGTATCTAAACACATGATTTGTACCTATTAACATGAACAAAATCTTATTAAATCCTTTGACCTTTCCCTTCACAGTGATTTACTTTTAACCTGAATACATGTAAACAACTAGAGACATTTACAAAACAAACACTTCAATGACAACTATTTCCATAATCTGACTAAATGTTTCACTCTTTTGACTGAAAAAGAAATTTTTGGTATCCATTGTGCTTTAGGCCTAAACAATTATCATTTGTCATTCCCATTTCTTCATAACTGCACACTTTAAAAAAATGGAGGAGAAAAGGAAGTGATAATGACTGTCTTTAGATTTCCAGTATAAATTGAGATTCTAAAAATAATATTGCCAACTCATTGAGCAAAATATCAAGCAGGGTTCATGCTCATATTTAGCTTGCTAGATGGTTCTAATAGAAGAAATTAGTATCCCTCTCTGCATTACATTAGTTTTCCTGACCATAAAACAGAAATAATATTTGACATATCTCTAACTTGTGGGGCAATTCTCACTTAAAAAGAAAAGAAAATATTTTCCTTTTGCTTCGTTCCTTCTAGTCTTTTCTTCCATGGATTCTAAAAAACTAAAAATTTACCTTAGAACCAATCAAAACACTTCCAGTTCCTGGATATTTAAAAGCTCACAAAATTGTTTGCCCAGTAAAAATATTATAGGATAGAAGACAGAGCCCTTCAGATTATACGCCCACACAGAGACCCCTTGTCACCTTTTCCTTTAGGTCCCTTATAATGTGCATGAGGTAGGAGGAATATGTTATAGGAAGGACATATTTACTGGGAAACAGCTTAAATCACTTCCTGTTGATGCACTTCCCTTCTTTCCTCAAAGCCCAGGGTTGAAGCAGCAATCACCACATTGGAGGAGAGAAAACAGGCAAAGAAAAGTGTTCTTTCGAGCCTACCAGTCTGAACAGGCTTCCCCACATTGGTGGACTCTCTCAAGCAGATGCTGAGATAAGCCCTGCAAGTCAAAATTGGGAGGTACAGGGAAATGACAGCTTATTCAAAAACCTTGTGACCTCATTTTTGTATTTAATTGGAACGACCAGCACACTGTGGTCATCAGGACTGAATCTAGCCTGCAGAGTTGCCCTCAGGGACTGCTCTAAGCAGAGAGGCCCCAAGCTTACATACCCTGGATAGATTTGGAAGAACAAGCTTTGTACTTTCCTCTGCAGTCTTTGCTGGATCATCACTGCTTAATACACCATGAGTAGCAACACAGACACTTAGATATAGATACACTACATAAAATATGTATTGGATACCTCTTAGGCCTCACTTCACATCCTCCTAGCTAACTTTTTTACTCCAACTTTTGCTGTGGCAGCCAGCTGCCTTCAGGTATGACCCTGCAGTCCCTCACTTCAGGGCTACTGTGTGCCTCTAGCAAGACTGGCTAGATAATCCGCAATGCCCAGTAGAAAATGAAAACATGAGGTCTCTTGTTCAGAAGTAATTATGAATTTCAAAACAGTGAGAGCACAGCATTAAACAAAGCATTAGGACCTTCAAGGTATTGGTCCCAGTGGCTGCACAGAACACTGACAGATCAATACACATGAAGCCAGCCTGTTCTCTTGCTTTCTGCAATCAAACTTCTCTACTGTGACCCCATGTTGGCATCTATTCAACTAAACTTGGAAATGCAGGAATTAACACCTGCATTGCTCAAGCAACTCTTGAGCAATGGGAGATGGAAAAAAAGGGATAAATGCTCCCCTTTTATATCTTTTAGATGTATAATTCTGATGTATGTTCTACAGGGCTCTTCCAAATTCTCTAGCAGAATGGAGCCCTAAATACAGTGAAAGTCAGCTTAATAACACACCCCTAGCCTGTCATTCCTTTCTTCTTTGTTTCACTCTTCTCAGCTGCTCCCCCCTGTTCCTTAAAGACTGGGCGCTATAAAACTCCTAGAGGAAAACATAGGAAGAACACTCTTTGACATAAATCACAGCAAGATCTTTTCTGATCCACCTCCCAGAGTAATGGAAATAAAAACAAAAATAAACAAACGGGACCTAATGAAACTTAAAGGCTTTTGCACAGCAAAGGAAACCATAAACAAGACGAAAAAACAACACTCATCATGGGAGAAAATATTTGCAAACGAATCAATGGAAAAAAGATTCATCTCCAAAATATATAAACAGCTCATGAAGCTCAACATTAAAAAAACAAACAACCCAATCAAAGAATGGACAGAAGACCTAAATAGACATTTCTCCAAAGAAGACATACAGATGGCCAATAAGCACATGAAAAGCTGCTCAACATCACTAATTATTAGAGAAATGCAAATCAAAACTACAGTGAGTTATCACCTCACACCAGTTAGAATGGGCATTATCAGAAAATCTCCAAACAACAAACGCTGGAGAGGGTGTGGAGAAAAGGGAACCCTCTTGCACTGTTGGTGGGAATGTAAATTGATACAGCCACTACGGAGAACAGTATGGAGGTTCCTTAAAAAACTAAAAATAGAGTTACCATATGACCCAGCAATCCTACTACTGGGCATATACCCAGAGAAAACCATAATTCAAAAAGACACATGCACCCCAATGTTCAGTGCAGCACTGTTTACAATAGTCTGACCATGGAAGCAACCTAAATGCCCATTGACAGACAAATAGATGAGGAAGATGTGGTACATATATACAATGGAATATTACTCAGACATAAAAAGGAATGAAATTGGGTCATTTGTAGAGACGTGGATGGATCTAGAGACTGCCATACAGAGTGAAGTAAGTCAGAAAGAGAAAAACAAGTATCGTACATTAACGCATATATGTGGAACCTAGAAAAATGGTACAGATGAACCGGTTTGCAGGGCATAAATAGAGACACAGATGTAGAGAACAAACACCAAGAGGGGGAAAGTGATAGGGGGGTGGGGGTGGGGGTGGGATGAATTGGGAGACTGGGATTGACATATATACACTAATATGTATAAAATGGATAACTAATAAGGACCTGCTTTATAAAAAATAAATTTAATTTAATTTAAAAAAGAATAATAAATACATTAGGAAGAAAAACTGGATCAACTAATTATTATATTGAATGATTTCAGTGTGAAGTGTTTCCAAAACCAATATTTAAAAATCTCAAGGTTATTATATTACTTTTTGCCATTATCCTATCTCTTCAAATAACACAATCTATTTGAAAATTTAAATAGATTTAAACTTTTATTAGTAAACTAAAACTTTCATACTACTAAACTCTGGGGATCTGCTAAAGATTTTCCATCTGACCCCACATATTTGGCCAAGAACCATGGGGTAAATTTTTCTTTATGTAACATTTACTGTAAAAGTAATGAAATCTTTCATTTCTACAGAAAATAGATAGCAAGTTGGTTTTAAGGGGATAGCTCAAAATCATCTATATGTAGAATCATCATATTTGGCTTTGTTGATCTGTCTTGAGAGGAATTAAAATCTATATGGATGTTTGGGAGTTCACCTTACTCAAAAATTTACTATTCACATATCCTATATGTTTAAAATTCTGTATTTGGAATTGTACGTACTTTCAATGTTACCAGGCTTTTCTGAAGGCAGAGCTGTCTACATGAATCAGAAATGAGACTGGCATGGAATATAAGGTAACTTGCTCATCTTGACAATGAATATATGTAACCTCTTAGAGGTGGTCAAAACCAAGACAGATACTTCAGCTGAAAAGATCAAGAAGACACCATAGCTAAGAAGACACCCTAACCAGAGTAGGCTTGAACTAGAACATGAATATGGGAAAACCTACCCCAAAGCTTATGAAACACAAAACTTTGAGAAAACAGAAGGTTTATAAATGAGAGGTAGGAAAACCTTCCTTAAAAAGACACAAAAAGAGATAAGGTGATAAAGTGAACATCAAATTTAAAATGTCAAACAGTTAACATATGCAATGTTAAGAAATTAGCTATAGAATGCAACTGTGTGTGTAAACAACAAACAGTGGATTATATCCAGAATAAATTGTTTTTAAAAACTCTTCTAAATCAAGAAGAAAAACAAAACTAACCTAATATAAAAATGGAACAAGAACATGAAGAGACCACCACAAAACAGGAATTAAAAATAGTGCAAATAACTACAATAAATGTTTTTTAAAAGATACTTACCCTCATTGGTAACCAGGGAAATATAAATTAAAACAAAAATGAGATACATTCTTCACTCATAAGATTGTCCAAAAAAAAAAAAATTGAAGTTCTAAATCTATTAGACATTGGATAATCTGAGGGAATGGTCATTTTGGGGTACCACTAGTAGGCATATAAATGGGTACAACAAATTTAAAGGAAAATTTGGCTATATCTACTCAAACCTGGGTACATTTGCTATTACCCAACAATCCCACTTTTAGGTGTCAAACACAGAGAAAAATTGGCAGATGCAAACAAGGAGGCATGTACAAGGATGTCCACTGTAGCTTTTTTATAGTACCAGAAATTTTTTGGGGGGAGGGATATATATACATATATGACCTCAATAAGAGAATGACTAAATAAATAATTATCTCAAGGGGGAGCCTAGACTTGAGAGTGTTTCTAGTTAAAGAAAGATTTAAACTTATTTTTACTATTTTAATGTTTCACAAGAATTTATTCATGTATTATATGAGTAACTAAAATGGTTTTAAAAGAAAACAAGGAATCTCCAGAGGATTAAGCTGACTGAAAAAAGCAATCCCAAAAGGTCACATACTGTATAATTCCATTTATATTATATAACATTTCTGAAATGACAAAATTTTACAAACGAAAAACTGATAAGTGGTTGCAAGGGATTAGAGATGAGAAAGAAGCTGGTGTCATTATAAAAGGGCAACACAAGAGATCCTTGTGGTAATGAAACTGTCCTGTTCAGTATCTTTTCTGTGGTGGTAGATACATTAACTTACACACATGATAATATTGTGTAGAACTAAATGTATACACACACACACACACACACACACACACACACACACACACACAAATAAAACTGGAGGAATCTGAATAAGATCAGTAGATTGCAACAGTGTCAATATCCTGGTTATGCTATTATACTATAGTTTGGCAAAAATGTTAATACTGTGGGAAATTTGGTAGTGTTGAGGGTCTGCATATACAAGGAGATAATGGCAAGACCATACAAGACAATAGTACTCTGATTCATAAACTCTGGAGCAACCATCTTGGGAAGCCAAACCTCTGCAGCAATTGGCCCAGAACAGTCAGGATTCATTCAGTAACTGCCAGTTCCCCTATTTCCTGCCACCCTTTCAACTCAGGATCAACTAGAGAAAGTCAGATATGCTCTCCAAACCAATCATACAAGATGGCTCATTTCTAGTTAGCCAACATCCAGTTTCCTCAGGCCAACAACCTCTAGTCAGAACACATCTGAGGCTTTCCCTTTTTTCCACTATAAAGCTTCCCTACTCCCCTGCCTGCCTTTGAATCTCTACTGAATGCAAGTGATGGTGGCTGGCTTCTTGCTATAGCAAGCTTGGATTGAATAGCCTCTATCTGTTCCCGTTTGGGTGATCTTCATTTATTTCCCCAATGTAAATGGATCTTGATGTGTTATTTCTTACAACTGCATGTGAACCTACAATTATCTCAATAAAATTTTCCATTAAAAATATGCCTAGAATTTAAAAATGTTCTTTTAAGTACTGGTCCTTTATATCCTTCCTCACTCCAGTTTGTTTTCCCTTCCTCTACTATAGAAGACCACCACAGAAGTGTAGCTGAGGATGGAGGGGGAGGGAAGGAGAATGGCAGAAAATATAAGAAAATAAACATCCTGGAATAGGCATTTAAAAATATCTTTGATGGGCTTCCCTGGTGGCGCAGTGGTTGAGAGTCTGCATGCTGATGCAGGGGACACGGGTTCGTGCCCCCGTCCGGGAAGATCCCACATGCCGCGGAGTGGCTGGGCCCGCGAGCGTCCGGAGCCTGTGCTCCACAACGGGAGAGGCCACAACAGTGAGAGGCCCACGTACCACAAAAAAAAAAAAAAAAAAAAAATTGAAATTGCCAGAGCACTAGACTATCTTCAATTACATCTAAATCTACCACTGTATTCTAATTGTTCTACTTGATTGGTTTGGGGGGAGGAAGGGAGCTCCTAAAATTTAACGTCAAAGATGATTTTTTTCAAATATCAAATATTTAATTCACCACTTAGAACGTTGAAACTGTGTGTACACTAGGTCAGAAGAAAGATTTCACAACAACCCCTGAAAATGGATTCCTTGAGACACCAGGAACAAGGCTTTCTAAAGAACATACATGAGTATACACAGGTTCAAATCTAGCTACCATCAATATGGCCACAAATCTCCTATAAGGCAGTAAAGATAATCAGTCCACCATGAATTAAACTCAGCACACAAGGTTAAATGCAGGAGGCAGCAATGAATAATCAGTACAGATTCCAAGCAATGGTCCCATCATGCTCTAAACTAGCTTAACCTTCAGATGCATATTATTAAACATTGCATGGGATGTTTCTTTATGATCTAAGCTGCTGCTGCTCAGAGTGTAGTCTGAGATAAGCAGTACTGGCAAAACCTAAGAGTTTGTTAGAAATGCAGACCCTCGGGCCAACCACAAACCTACTGATTCAGAATCTGCACTTGAGCAAGATCCCCAGGTAACTCATCAGCACATTCAGGTCTGAGAAGTACCACTCTAAACTAGCTAAAGCTTAGTTGAATAACTTAGTTAGAATTGTAATGCCTATTCAGAAGAGTCTGGAATTAAATAAAAAGAGATTAAGGAATTCTTAGCACAATGCTAAGCACATGATCAATAAACACTGGCTTCCTTCCTATCACATTTAGTCTTATTTGTAGTTAATTTGATTTCTGTCAAACAGAGCTGTCAATGAATGATAAACATCTAATTGGCAGGAAAGCATTTCTCACCTAAAGATAGCTAACTAATAGTAGTTAAATATATTTTGAATTAAAGCAGTTTGATAGGTAAAAATGAACCACAATTGGATGGGATGGTGTTAAGACTAAGTTCTGCTGCTGGACATTTTACTGCTATTATTGATTATAATAACAATAGCAAACACATAATGCTTGCTATGCAGCAGACATTTTCTAAGTGTCTGTCAAATTACTTATTTAATCCTTACAACAATTCTATAAAGTAAGTACTATTTTTATCACCCTCATTTTATATATGAGGATATTGGGACACACAAGACTTTCTCAAAAATTTCATGGCTTTTGAGAGAAGAATCAGGATTTAAACCCAGGCAATCTTGCTCCAAAGTCATATTTTAACCACTACACTATAACTTCTGATACAGGCATTACATATGACCTATCCATCTTAAAGATTTGTTAACAATAATATTTTATAATTATAAAGTTATTAAAATTTTCTGTTTAACTAAAATTTGAGTTACACATCTAAAAATGCAAAACTAATCATAATAGGTCAAATACATACTTTATTGTTAAAACAGTGAGTCACTGACCTGCTCTTATTCATTTTTAAAAAATAAATCAACACTCACAGACCTTACATTCTCGCAAAGCACAGTGTTCAAATTCACTCCATAAACGTACAACCAATTAGGAATCTTTCTTTATGGTGATGGTTAACAGAAAAATAAGTAATCAGGTAAAATAAAATGATTATTTATGTACAAATTTCAAAAGCAGATAGGAGAGAAAAATTTGCACTAAACTGAGGGGAGAAAAAACTTCTATTGCTGGAAGTTTGAAAAATAGAGGACAAGAAAAAATTCTTTATAATCCTTATCTGGCAAAATTCAAAACATGATTTCTCACCTAAATGATCTCTTAAAAGAAAAAGAAAGTTACACTATAGTTGAGGGCTTTCAGAATATTTGACATAAAAGGGCATTCAATGTTTATTTAAACAACCAAGTGTTATTTGAAAAAGATGCATTAGTTTATAATCTATGCTAATTTGGGATGCTTAAATATGTCAACTCATGGGGCTGATTAAACAAATAAAAACAATAAAAAGATATAAAACATTAAATACAGATTCAGTAATTATACCTGGAGTGGGATCTCCTAATTTTAACAGATTTATGGCTATGGAAACAAGCTTTTTAAAGATCACGTTATCAAAACAAAAGCAACACTCACATATAAAAAGGGGAGTGTATTAACAAACATAGAGTAAATAAAGTGAGTAGAAATAAGAACTTTTATAATGTCATATAAATAATTACTAGTAGCTTGAATAGAATTTTAGAGACTACCATACGCTGATTGCAAAACTGCTGTATCTCAAACTACTTTTGAGGTAAGATTATGTACTTCGGAAATCTATTAGATGGAAAGTGGCATTAGATGACTCAAAAAACAGGTTGAAGTTTTGATAAAGACACTGAAGTGGTAGATTACTGAGTTCACCAAGATAAATCTGAGTACAATAATTCCATGACATGTGAGAATGGAAAAAAAGCAACATTTATTAACTACTGTTTTCATGGAAAAACAGAAATTAAATTTCTAAATAAAATTTTATAAGTGTATAACACACAATTTCATCTATATTTCTAGAAGTTTAAAATTTTAAGTCAGCCAAAACTTCAGGGGAATCTTTTCATTAGAAAGATGAGAATTGCCTTGTATCTTCCATTAGAGGCTGATATATTTAAACAAGTGAAAAATATAAGAAAGAAAATGTTAGCTTCAAGGTGCTTAAGGTTACTAACACCACAAGATTGTTTTATGGGATATTTATCTCTTGAGATCTTTAAAATGAGCACAGGGAAATATATGTTCCATTAGTTTCATTTTGGGGAAGAAGGGATTGAATCTGAAGATCCCAACCAATTCTATGATTTCTTATTCCTCATATGAGCAATAGAATATTGAAAACACTGAAACTGCATTTTTGTTAATGCTATTTACCAAAGAAAATGGATCTCTAATGATTTCTGTTTATCAAATTGTTTTTATCTATTTTTAAAAGTTTTAATTAAGGGTAATCAAAAAAGAGCATACTATCTAATTCTTTCTAAAATTCAAGCAAGACCCTGAGATAATCATTTTATTCATTTCACAAATAATGATTGAGGTTTGACTAAGTGGCAGACACTGTGCTAAGTCAAGGGAGATAGAAATGAATGAGAACGGCCAGGTAGCTGTCTTTACAGAGCATATGTTTAAGGGAGAAGAGACAAAAAATAAATCTAGACATACAAATAAATAAATAAGAATTTCAAATAGTAAATGGTTCTGGGAAAAAATAAGAGGGTAGAGAGTCACTGGAGTAGCAATGAAGGTGATTGGACTGAGAATGCTATGAGACAATTACATTTGAGCTAAGATATAACTGATGAGAAAGAAATAGCAATAGAAGGAACTTCAAGTGAAAAGCCCCTAATACTAGAGTGCTTAAGATTCATAAAAAGACCTATGTTGTACAGAGCATAGTATGCAAGTAAGAAAGTGTTATATGGTGAAGTCAGATGTAGACAGTGTCCCTATACATTGGTCCTAATAGACCATGGTAAGTAATTGGAAATTCCTTTCTATTTATTTCTAATTTATTCTAAATTTAATGTGAAGCCATTACTGGGAGGTAAACAAAAGTTTAATAAAATCTTATTTATTTAAAAAAATTAAAAAACAGCTTCACTGATTAATTCTAACATATTTAATGAAGAAACAATACCAATCCACATATAAATATAGTCAACTGATCTTTGACAAGAGAGTAAAGGCAGTTCAACAGAGCAAAGGCAGTCTTTTCAACAAATGCAGCTGGAACACTTGGACATCCATAGGGAAAAAAAATGTCTACACAGACATTATAACCTTCACAATACACAAAAATTAAACCAAAATAGACCATAGACTAAATGTAAAACACGAAACTATTAAATGCCTAAAAGATAACATAGGAGAAAATCTAGAAGACCTTAGGTTGGGGACTTTTTAGATACAACACCAAATGCACAATCCACAAAAGAAAGAATTCATAAGCTGGACTTTGTTCAAATTAAAAGTGTCTGCTCTGTGACTGAGAGAAAATATTTGCAAAAGGTGTATTTGATAAAAGATTATTATCCAAATATACAAAGAATTCTTAAAGCTCAACAATAAGAAAGCAAAAAACTCAAAAACTGCGCCAAAGACTTTTTAACAGATACCTCACCAAAGAAGACATACAGATGGCAAATAAGCATACAAAAAGATGCTCTGCATTATACATCATCAGGGAAATGCAAATTAAAACAACAATGAGCTGTAACTACACACCTTTAGAATAGCCAAAATGCAGAATACTGACAACACCAAGTGCTGGTGGGATTGCAGAGCAACAGGAACCCTCATTCATTGCTGGTGGGAAGGGAAAATGGTTCAGCCACTTTGGAAGACAATTTGGTGATTTCTTAAAAAACTAAATATACTCTTACCATACAATCCAGCAATCGCACTCCCTGGTATTTACCCGAAGGATCTGAAAATGTATGTCCACTAAAAAACCTGCACACAGATGTTTATAGAAGCTTTATTTCTAATTGCCTAACCTTAGAAGTGACCAAGAGGCCTTTCAGTAGGTGAATGGATAAATAAACTGTAGTACATCCAGACAATGGAATTTTATTCAGTGCTGAAAATAAATGAACTATGAAGCCCTGAAAAGACATGGAAGAACTTTCAATGCATATTGCTAATGAAAGAAGCCAATATAAAATGGCTACATACTATATGACTCCAACTACCTGACATTCTGAAAAAAATATGGAGACAGTAGAAAGATCAGTGGTTGCCAGGGATTAGAGGAAAGGGAGGGATGAACAGGGAGAGCATAGAGGATTTTTAGGACAGTGAAAATATTCCATATGATACTGTAATGGTGGATACATGTCATTGTACATTTGTTCAAAGCACAGAATATATAACACCAAGAGTACACCCTAAATGTAAACCATGAACTGTGGGTGATAATGATGTATCAATGTAGGTTCATCAATTACAACAAATGCACCACTCTGCGGGGAGTTGTTTACAGCATGAGATGGTATTCATGTGTGGGGACAGGGAGGTATGTCTACCTTCTTCTCAATTTTGCCATGAACCTAAAACTGCTCTTTTTAAAAAGTCTAGTATATGAAACAAACAAACTACAAAACACTGCTTGGAGAAATTGAAGAATAAATAAATAGGGAGATATTCCACATTCATAAATTTGAAAACAATATTGTTAAAATGACAATTCTCCTCAAAATGATCTACAGATTCAACCCAACTGCTATTGAAATTCAAGTAATCTATTTTGTAGATTTACAAGCTAATCCCTAAATTTATACAGAAATGAGAAGGACCAGGAATAGACAAAAAAGTTTTTTTTTTTTACAAAATCAGACTTACATTATCTGATTTCAAAACACACCATAAAGCTACAATAATTAAGACAATATGATATTGGTATAAAAATAGACATTTAGGTCAGCGGAATAGAATTGAGAATCCATAATTATATATTCATGATCAAATGATTTTCAATAAAAATGCCAAGACATTACAATAGCGAAAGTCTTTTCAACATATGGTAATGGAATATTCATATGTCAAAAATCAACTTACACTCTTACCTCATAATATACGCAAACGATCTCAAAATGGATTATAACCCTAAACAATAAGATCTAATGCTATAAACTCTTTAGAAGAAAACATATAATAAAATCTTTGTGCATTGAATTAGGCAAAGAGTTCTTAGGCATGACAACAAAAGCACAATCCATAAAAGAAAAAGTTGATAAACTGGACTACCTTAAAATTAAAACTTTTTCACATTCAAAACACACCATTAATACAATAAAAAGACAAGTCACAAACCTGAAGAAAGCACTTTCAGATCATATTTCTGTAAAGGATTTTTATGTAGACTATATAAAATGCTTAGAATTCAATAATAAACAACTCAATTCAAAAATGCGCAAACTATTTAAAAAGACATTTCAATGAAGATAAGTGAATGGTTAATAAATGTGTAAAAATATGCTCATCAATATTGACTTTCATTAGGGAAACTCAAGTTAAAACCTCAGTTAGATACCACTATTCACCTATTAGAACAGCTATAATCTAACAGAAAACACAAAGTGTGATTGGTTCAAGATGGTGGAGTAGAAGGACGTGCGCTCACTCCCTCTTGCAAGAGCACTGGAATCATAACTAACTGCTGAACAATCATCAACAGGAAGACACTGGAACTCACCAATAAAGATACCCCACATCCAAAGACAAAGGAGAAGCTGCAATGAGACAATAAAAGGGGTGCCATCACGATAAAATCAAATCCCATAACTGCTGGGTGGGTGAAACACAAACAGGAGAACAATTATACTGCAGAAGTCCACCCACTGGAGTGAAGGTTCTGAGCCCCACGTGAGGCTTCGCAAGCTGGGGGTCTGGCAACAGGTTGAGGAATCCCCAGAGAACTGGACTTTGAAGGCCAGTGAAACTTGACTGCAGGACTTCAACAGGACTGGGGGGACACAGAAACTCCATGCTTGGAGGGCACACACAAAATAGTGTGCACACCAGCACCCAGGGGGAAGGAGCAGTGACCCCATAGGAGACTGAATCAGACCTACCTGCTAGTGTCAGAGGGTCTCCTGCAGAGGCGGAGGGGCGGCTGTGGCTCACTGCAGGGAAAAGGACACTGGCAGAAGAAGTTCTGGCAAGTACTCATTGG
The DNA here is from genome assembly GCF_000442215.2 of Lipotes vexillifer. NCBI lineage: Eukaryota > Metazoa > Chordata > Mammalia > Artiodactyla > Lipotidae > Lipotes > Lipotes vexillifer. The sequence continues at coordinate 1,851,423 of NW_006794406.1, read as the reverse complement.
TGTGAGGCCTCCCAGAGTCCATCATTAGCCATGCCAAAGAGCCTGTAGGCTGCAGTGCTGGGTTGCCTCAGGCCAAAGAACCAACAGGGAGGGAACACAGCCCCACCCATTGGCAGACAAGCATATTAAACTTTTACTGAGCTCTGCCCACCAGAGCAACACGAGCTCTACCCACCACCAGTCCCTCCCATCAGGAAGCTTGCACAAGCCTCTTAGATAGCCTCATCCACCCAAGGGCAGACAGCAGAAGCAAGAAGAACAACAATCCTGCAGCCTGCAGAACGAAAGCCACAATCACAGACAGATAGACAAAATTAAAAGGCAGAGGACTATGTCCCAAATGAAGGAACAAGATAAAACCCCAGAAAAACAACTAAATGAAGTGGGATAGGCAACCTTCCAGAAAAAGAATTCAGAATAATCATAGTGAAGATGATCCAGGACCTCAAAAAAAGAATGGAGGCAAGGATTGAGAAGCTGCAAGAAATGTTTAAAAATGGCCTAGAAGAATTAAAGAACAAACAAACAGAGATGAACAACACAATAACTGAAATGAAACATACACTAGAAGGAATCAATAGCAGAATAACTTAGGCAGAAGAATGGGTAAGTGACCTGGAAGACAGAATGGTGGAAATCACTGCCATGGAAAAGAATAAAGAAAAAAGAATGAAAAGAAATGAAGACAGCCTAAGAGACCTCTGGGACTATATTAAATGCCCCAACGTTTGCATTATAGGGGTCCCAGCAGAAGAGAGAGAGAAAGGACCCGAGAAAATATCTGAAGAGATTATAGTCAAAAATGTCCCTAACAAGGGAAAGGAAATAGACACCCAAGTCCAGGAAGTGCAGAAAGTTCCAGGCAGGATAAACCCAAGGAGAAACATGCTGAGACATATAGTAATCAAACTGACAAAAATTAAAGACAAAGAAAAATCATTAAAAGAAACAAGAGAAAAATGACAAATAATATACAAGGGAACTCCCTTAAACTCTGCAAGCCAGAAGGGAGTGGTACAATATATCTAAAGTGATGAAAGGGAAGAGGCTACAACCAAGAATACTCTACCCAGCAAGGATCTCATTCAGATTCGATGGAGAAATCAAAAGCTTTGCACACAAGCAAAAGCTAAGAGATTCAGTGTCACCAAACCAGCTCTACAGCAAATTCTAAAGGAACTTCTCTAGTGGGAAACACAAGAGAAGAAAAGGACCTAAAAAACAAACCCCAAACAATTAATAAAATGTTAATAGGAACATACATATTGATAACTACCTTAAATGTGAATGCATTAAATGCTCCAACCAAAAGACATATGGATACAAAATGAATGGATACAAAAACAACACCCATATATATGCTGCCTACAAGACACCCACTTAGACCTAGGTACACATACAAACTGAAAGTGAGGGGATGGAAAAAGATATTCCATGTAAACGAAAATCAAAAGAAAACTGGAGTAGCAATACTCATATCAGATAAAATAGACTTTAAAATAAAGAATGTTACAAGAGACAAGGAAAGACATTACATAATGATCTAGGGAACAATCTAAGAAGAAGATATAACAATTATAAATATGTATGCACTCAACACAGGAGCACCTCAATGCATAAGGCAAATGCTAACAGCCATAAAAGGGGAAATTGACAGTAACACAATAAGAGTAGGGGACTTTATCACCTCACTTACATCAATGGACAGATCATGTGGACAGAAAATTCAGAAGGAAACACAAGCTTTAAATGACACAACAGGCCAGATAGATTTAATTGATATTCATAGGACATTCCATCAGGAAAAAGCAGATTAAACTTTCTTCTCAAGTGCACAAACAATATTCTCCAGGATAGATCACATCTTGGGTCACAAATCAAGCCTCAGTAAATTTAAGAAAATTGAAATCATATCAAGCATCTTTTCCAACCACAACGCTATGAGCTTAGAAATAAATTACAGGGAAAAAACCATAAAAAACACAAACATATGGAGGCTAAACAATAGGCTACTAAATAACCAAGAGATCACTGAAGAAATCAAAGAGGAGATCAAAAAATACCTAGAGACAAATGACAACGAAAACACGATGACCCAAAACCTATGGGATGCAGCAAAAGCAGTTCTAAGAGGGAAATTTATAGCAATACAATCCTACCTCAAGAAACAAGAAAAATCTCAAATAAACAATTTAACCCTACACCTAAAGGAACTAGAGAAAAAGGAACAAAAAATGCTCAAAGTTAGTAAAAGGAAAGAAAACATAAAGATCAGAGCAGAAATAAATGAAATAGAAACAAAACAATAGCAAAGATCAATAAAACGAAAAGCTGGTTCTTTGAGAAGATAAACAAGATTGACAAACCTTTAGCAAGACTCATCAAAAAAATAGGGAGAGGACACAAATTAATAAAATTAGAAATGAAAAAGGAGAAGTTACAATTTACACTGCAGAAATACAAAGTATCGTAAGAGACTACTACAAGCAACTCTATGCCAATAAAGTGGACAATCTGGAAGAAATGGACAAATTCTAAGAAAGGTATAACCTTCCAAGACTGAACCAGGAAGATATAGAAAATATGAACAGACCAATCATAAGTAATGAAATTGAAACTGTGACTTAAAATCTTCCAACAAACAAAAGTCCAGGACCAGATGGCTTCACAGGTGAATTCTATCAAACATTTAGAGAACAGCTAACACCCATCCTTCTCAAACTCTTCCAAAAATTACAGAGGAAGTCACACTCCGAAACTCATTCTAAAAGGCCACCATCACCCTGATACCAAAACCAGACAGCGATACTACAAAAAAAGAAAATTACAGACCAATATCACTGATGAATATAGATGCAAAATACTAGCAAACAGAATCCAACAACACATTAAAACGATAATACACCATGATCAAGTAGGATTTATCCCAGGGATGCAAGGATTCTTCAATATATACAAATCAAACACTGTGATACACCATATTGACAAATTGAAGAATAAAAACCATATAATCATCTTAATAGATGCAGAAAAAGGTTTCGACAAAATTCGACACCCACTTATGATAAAAACTCTGCAGAAACTGGGCATAGAGGGAACCTACCTCAACATAATAAAGGCCATATATGACAAATCCACAGCTAACATCATTCTCAATGGTGAAAAAGTGAAAGCATTTCCTCTAAGATCAGGAAAAAGAAAAGGATGTCCACTCTCACCACTATTATTTAACAGAGTTTTGGAAGTCCTAGCCATGGCAATCAGAGAAGAAAAAGAAATAAAGGGAATACAAATTGGAAAAGAAGAAGTAAAACTGTCACTGTTCACAGAGGACATGATACTATGCATAGAAAATCCTAAAGATGCCACCAGAAAACTACTAAAGAATGAATTTGGTAAAGTTGCAGGATACAAAATTAATGCACAGAAATCTCTTGTATTCCTATAAACTAACAATGAAAGATCAGAAAGAAATTAAGTAAACAACCCTGTTCCCATTGCAACAAAAAGTATAAAATACCTAGGAATAAACCTACCTAAGGAGGTAAAAGACCTGTACTCAGAAAACTATAAGACAATGATGAAAGAAGTCAAAGATGACACAAACAGATGGAGAGATATACCATGTACTTGGATTGGAAAAATCAATTCTGTGAAAATGATTATACTACCCAAAGCAATCTACAGATTCAATGCAATCCCTATCGGATTACCAATGGCATTTTTTTACAGAACTAGAACAAAAAAATCTTAAAATTTGTATGGAGACAAAAAAGACCCTGAATAGCCAAGGCAATGTTGAGAAAAATAAACAGAGCTGGAGGAATCAGACTCCCTGACTTACTACTACAAAGCTATAGTAATCAAGACAATATGGTACTGGCACAAAAACAGAAATATAGACCAATGGAAAAGGATAGAAAGCCCAGAGATAAACTCACACACCTATGGTCAAGTGATCTATGACAAAGGAGGCAAGGATATACAATGGAGAAAAGACAGCCTCTTCAGTAAGTGGTGCTGGGAAAACTGGACAGCTACCTGTAAAAGAATGAAACTAGAACACTCCCTAACGCCATGCACAGAAATAAACTCAAAATGGATCAAAGGCCTAAATGTAAGACCAGACACGATAAAACTCTTAGAGGAAAATATAGGAATAATACTCTTGGACATAAATCACAGCAAGATCTTTTTGACCCACCTCCTAGAGTGATGGAAATAAAAACAAAAATAAACAAATAGGACCTAATGAAATTTAAAAGCTTTTTCACAGCAAAGGAAACTATAAACAAGTTGAAAAGACAACCCTCAGAATGGGAGAAAATATTTGCAAATGAGTCAATGGACAAAGGATTAATCTCCAAAATATATAAATAGCTCGTGCAGCTCAATATCAAAAAAATAACAACCCAATCAAAAAATGGACAGAAGACCTAAATAGACATTTCTCCAAAGAAGACATCCAAATGGCCAAGAGGCACATGAAAAGCTGCTCAACATCACTAATTATTAGAGAAATGCAAATCAAAACTACAGTGAGGTATCACCTCACACCAGTTAGACTGCGCATCATCAGAAAATCTACAAACAATAAATGCTGGAGAGGGTGTGGAAAAAAGGGAACACTCTTGCACTGTTGGTGGGAATGTAAATTGATACAGCCACTATGGAGAACAGTATGGAGGTTCCTTAAGAAACTAAAACTAGAATTACAATATGACCCAGCAATCCCACTACTGGGCATATACCCTGAGAAAACCATAATTCAAAAAGAGTCATGTACCACAATGTTCACTGCAGCACTATTTACAATAGTCAGGACGTGGAAGCCACTTAAGTGTCCATCGACAGATAAATGGCTAAAGAAGATGTGGTACATGTTACTCAGCCATAAAAAGGAACGACACTGGGTCATTTGCAGAGATGTGGATCCACCTAGATACTGTCATACAGAGTGAAGTAAGTCAGGAAGAGATCAACAAATATCATATATAAACGCATATATGTGGAATCTAGAAAAATGGTACAGATGAACTGGTTTTCAAGGAAGAAATAGAGACACAGATGTACAGAACAAATGTATGGACACCAAGTGGGGAAAGCGGGGGTTGGGGGATGGGGGGTGGGATGAAATGGGAGATTGTGACGTATATACACTAATGTGTATAAAATAGATAACTAACAAGAACCTGCTATATAGCACAGGGAACTCCACTTTGCTGTACAGTAGAAACTAACACAACATTGTAAAACAACTATACCCCCGCCACAAAAAAACACAAGGTGTTAGTAAAGATGTGAAGAAACTCAAACTCTGTTAGACAGTTAAATATAAAGTTACCCTACTACCCAGCAATTCCACACCTAGGAATCTAACCAAGAAAATGAAAACCTATGTTCACACAAATACTTCTAGGGAGATATTCATAGCAATGTTATTCATAGTAGGCAAAAACTGGAAACAATCAAAATGCCCATCAACTAGTGAGTAGATGAATAAAATGTGGTATATCTATACACTGTAATATTATTAAGCAATAAAAAGGAGTGAACTATGGATACATACAACCACATGGGTGAACCTCAAAAACATTAAGATAAATTAAAGATGTCAGATGCAAAAGACTACATAGTATATGATTCAATTTATATGAAATGTCCAAAAAGGCATATTTATAGAGACAGAAAAGAGAGGGAACAGGGATTGACTGTAAATGGATATTAGAGAAATTTGGGAAGCGATGGAAATATTCTGACTGGTTTATTGTGATCTTTGTGCAACTCAACAAATTTACTAAAAATCATTGAATTATATACTTACAAAGAATTAATTTTATGGTGCGTAAATTATCCCTCAATAAAGCTGCTAAAAATAGGGCACTGCCACGATGTAACCTAAAAGTTCCATTCTTTGTATCTCAATGGACCTGAATTTAATACATTCTTTTAGCTATAAAAAGTTTCCCAACATACTTATTACTTTTTAAAATAATTCTATGCTCTAATGTGCTACTATAGATAATTTTTAAATTTATGCACACACACCAAAAAAACTGTTTTAAAAGAATAAACTAAAAAAAAAATTTCTGAGGAAGTTCTATTACCTTCTCAAAGGAAAACAGATTTTCATGCACAACCCACTTTGGAAAACTTTTTGTATAATCTGTTAATCCACTCCATGCACCTGGAATGATACCAGAATGTGCTTATAGATGTTTACATAGAAACTCCTTAGAAATACTTGAAGAAAAGACTAAATTACTCCTCAGGAGGGCCGAGATTATAATTCAGACTACATCTATTGGGGTGGGGGGTGCTTTGAAAAATTAGAGCCAACATTTATTTAATAATTACAGGTAACTATAATGTCATTGGTTTGCTCATTTTTATTCAAAATTCTATTCTAAAATGTAACTTTATTGTACATACAAAAAGTCATCTTGTTCTGTTCTTATCCCTAGAATCCATTCTAAATACCATACTCTACCTTCTTCTCCATAGATCTTTTAATGAATGACCTTTGGACAAAAGTAATGAAATACTGACCCTATAATTGCCATAAGTTCATAACAGGGCACAAACTGAATGTAAAATACATTGGTCAAACCATCTAGTCTTTTTCTCAACCACTATAGAACCCATTTTTTTAGAATAAGTTCATATTCTAAGATATCCTACATCTTTAGTTTTTCTCTATAACCTTCTTTTCTTTTCCCTATAACTAGTATAAAATCCCTCATTCTCTTGAGCAAAATCCCAACAGCTGCTGAACTCTAGCAATTTTAACTAAATTAGTAATATTTCAAATCCTAAATCAAGATCTTTTTTCCCTCCCATTGATGAATATTTGCTCCTTCATATTTGTACAATGATCCTTTTTTTCATTCTGTCATCTAGAAACAACAAATCTTAAAACTGATACTCTTCCATGGATAACTCTTGAGTATTCATCTTATTAAAGTTCAAAGTCAAATAGAGCTAGAATAATCAAGTTTAAAGAAATTCTAACAAGATATTTTACCTGTAAAAAACTCAATGGCAAACTAATTATTAAGTAAAAACTGTGAGTTATAGATGAATTATTTCACTCAATTTTGGCATAAAAAGTAACTTTAAGAAAGTTTATTTGCATCAAATATTTTGTAGAAATCCAGCATTTTAAGATACAAATGCTCATTATAGCTGGAGTGACATCAGCAACACAGTGGAATAGGAAGCACAAGCCTTCACTTTCCCACAGAGACACTGAATTAATATATGGACCAAAATACTTTTATGAGAACTTCAGAAAACAATTAAGAATTTGTAGTACCCCAGGTGGGCACAAAACTGAGAAGAGCCACATTGAAACAGGTAAGAAGAGCCATTTCAACGTATATATGACAGCCCCTTCCCCAAGCGCATACCTCAGTTTGATTCAGTTTCTCT